>NC_080841.1:1434891-1734891 GCF_030435755.1 Ochotona princeps | reverse complement strand
TCCACAGACAAGTAATGACCTAGAATATGCAGCCAATGCTCAACCACAATTGTGATGAAAGAGAATAAATCAAAACAACAAGATGACAACATTTCCACTTAACAACTAGCGAAAAGTGCACTAACAAACCCCGACGATGACAACCATCCAGAAGAAGTCCAGGACAGCCAAACCCGCACCAATCCTGCCCCCATCAGCTTTGGATCTGCATAAGCACCGGTCTCTGGGGAGAGCAGGGGTTTCCCCCAGAATGCAATGCAACACACAGCTTCCTTCATTGACAACAAAGCACAGCTGAGACTGTAGCACGAGCTCCTAGCCTCCTCACGGACTCAGCAGAGTGCGGGAGGACCCAAGCCCACCTGCCATGCTGGGACAGCAACGCGGCTGACCACACGAGGGTCCTTGGCTCTTCTTTCCTGGACAGGGGATCCACTGGAAAGCATTATGCCAAGGAGGGATCTGCTATGACTTAGATTTTACCAGCAGCATCCCGATCCCTGCCTTGAAAGACAGTGATGGGTCCAAGTCAGACACCATGGGGATGGTGTGAATCACAAGACGTGGAATGTGTGTCAAAGCAGGAGGCAGTGGAATTTCCTGACAGGTTGAACAAGTAGAGAAACAAGTCAGGATTGGTGCTGTGGCATTAGCAGAAAGCAGCTGCCTGAGACAGCAGCACCCCTTGTCCACTTCTGACCCATCTCCCTGCTGGCAGTCTGGGGAAAGCAGAGGATGATGGCTCAGTGTTGGCCCTGCTACCCACATGGGAGACTCGGCTGGAATCCCAGGCTCCTGAGTTGGAATTGGCCCAGTCAACTAGGGGGTGAACCAGTGGATGGAAGAGGTCAATCCCTGTCTCTCCCTCTCTATATATAACTCTTCCAAAAAAAATCTTGTTTTGAAAAAAGACAAAAGCAGGACAACAGTATTTTCACCCGTCGTGGCTGGGAGGCTGAAGAGCAAGCACTGAGACGCAAAGGCTGGAGCAGGTCCCGGGGGAGGAAGGCCAGGAGTTCAACTTTGAATTGGAGGCTTGGGAGCTATCAGGCAGGTGGATGGAAAAGGGGCCCGCAGTTTACCGGCTTAGGTTAACACCCTCCCTTCTTCCCTTTCAGCCTCTTGGGACTAAACATGGCTTTGTCCAGTCATTTCTTGTAAGAACTTCTACCACAGAAAAACTTCAACGTGCTCCTGAATAGAAATGACCAAGAGTCATGTCCCATCGGCTGTGGCTTTTAACTCTCACAAGTTGGCTGAAGTTTGGATAACACTGTTCCCACTACAAGCTAAGGAATCCCAGGCTAAGGATGCCAGTTGGCTCAAGGCTGCATAGCAGAAGTGGGACAGTGTTGGTTTTAGAGCAACTGTCTGTCCCAGGCTTCCACCAGAGGCTTTACTGTCCCAATGCTGGCCTGCCCCTGGAAGATGTGGTCACGGAGATGCTGGCTCCCACAGGCAGCGCAGCAAGCACAGGCAGGAGACGCTGCTCAACTCCATACGTCCAAGTTCTTACAAAATAGCTTTTGAAATGGGAATGGCATTTGGAACTTCAGCATGTCTTTCCCCTGAAGTCCTTTGCAATGTGATGGGCAACAGACAGCTTCCACTTCCCACTCCAGTTCCAATACCCAAGCTGTTAAAATGGAAGTTTTAAAAATCCACCAATAGTATCACCACTACCTGCTGGACACACAAAACCACCATCTGATCAGAAATTACGAATCAATAGGTGAGGGCAGCCTGTGTTTGAACAGGAATCCTAAAACAGCTCTTGGAACTGTCTCAAATGCTAGCATGTTCTTCCCCCAGCAGCTTGTCCATCAAGCATCCTTTTTAAGGCAGTCTCGTGTTCTTCCCCCAGTGGAGCAAAATACCAGGTCCTCCCACTGGGCTGCCGGCTGGGAAGTCTCATAGGCCACTGCGCTCTACAAGGAGCTCTGCTGCTAACAAAAGGCCTCTTCCTTTGGACCCATTCATGGGGGTAGCATGGGTGGCCCCCAGGCTCCTCTGTCTCCCAGTTTAATTAAACTGGGAATTATTCTGCGCTCGTGGCAACCGAGTGTACCAGGTGGTCGACTGCAGGAACATGAGTCCCTAGATCCGTCATGAAACACAGACATCCCTGAACACACACGCCAGGGGCTTCCCAGACAGCTCCATGGATACGCACAGCAGCTAATCACTGAGGCGATTCCCAGCTCCCAGGGCCAGCGGCTGCTGCTGGTGGCTAACCAGCCTCACTGCAGACTAAAAGTCAAACACCACTTCTCCAAAAATACAAGTGAACCCAGCAGAGGGAAGATATGTGTGCAAAATGTGGTAGAGCCACTACAGAGCCATTACAAAAGAGCCTGGACTTTCCATCAAGGACTGAAAATAGTCTTCCCTCTGGTCCAGCTGTCTTGTGGCTGGAGCTGTAAATCATCACACTAATACTTGCACGTGGCCAAGGTATAGCACCAACATAGGAGTGCCCTGATGTGTGTGTATATGAGTGTGTAATGCACACAGTGCAATATTATTCAGCCACAAAAAAATAAAATCCTATAATTAGCAGCAACAAGGGCATACATGAAAATAAGCCAGACACAGAAAGCCAACTAACACACGTTCTCCCTTATGGGGGGAAGCTAAACCTGAGGAGTGGATTTAAACACAGAACAGGGATTACTAGAAGCAGGGAAAGGAAGAAAATGAGGCAGACAAAAAGGTAACCCCATCACAGTGACCACAGCACACTGGGGCCAACGGGGAGCAGCACGCAGGCTGCAGCCCTGAAGCAACGTCAGGGAGGGAAGGTGACACCCACGCTCGGGCACCCCACACACACGCTAGCACACTCTGGTGCCACTCACCCTCAGGTAACACACACACACACACACACACACACTACAGTTCCTGCATGGCACAGTCTGGTGCCACTCACCCTCAGGTCACACACACACTACAGTTCCTGCATGGCACAGCCTGGTGCCACTCACCCTCAGGTAACGCACACACACACACACACACACTACAGTTCCTGACATGGTGTACTCTACCCCATGAAGATGTACACCTATCATGTGTCTATCAAAATGACTTTTTAATGTTTAAGGGGGGGCGTGAATATTAAGCTGTTAGGTCTTTACACATCAAATATGTGTATTGCCTTGCTATACTGTATTTCACAAATACGTACAATGAAAGCCAATTTTGAAAATATAAACCAAAAACCATAGCAGTTGATCTTCATAAACCCTTGACTCAAAAAAAAAAAAAAAAGAAATGGTTTCCCCTCTTGATTCTACACTCCTTGAGGGTGGTACCATTTATTGAAGATATTAACAACAAATGTCATAATGATAGCCGGTATTTATTAAGTGCTACTTTGTGACAACATTGGTTTACTATTGTTGTGTAACCGACTACCACAAGCCTAGTGGCCTAAGACAGCACCCTTTACTAGCTGACGGACCAGAAGTCCAGGCCTGCTCACCACAGTGCTCAGCAGAAACCCAGGGCCAACCAGCTGGGCTCTCTCAGGGGAGTCTGAGAAGAACCAACTTAGTCTTTTAATTTTGATAAAGTGCCCATCTGCTGGTCGCTCTCCCAGTGTTCAAACAGCTGGAGTTGGACCCGGCCAAGCTAGGAACCTGAAATACACACCAGGTCTGCCTCGTGGGTGGAAAGGACCCAGAACCTGAGACCTCACCTGCTGCCCTTCCGGGTGTGGATTACCAGGGAGCTGGAGTCAGATGCAAACCTGACATTTAAACCCCGGGCACCGCAATACAGGACACAAATCTCCCAGGCATAACCGCTCCACGGACACCTGTCCACGAGAGGTCATTTTTACTCCTCTGTGTGGCTGGCTGAACTCTAACTCACGGCTGCAGAACTCCTGTCCCCAGCTCTGGCTGGTCATCCATCAGAATCTCAGTGCCCCACAACTGCCACCTGCTTCCTCCCCTGGCCCCCCCTATTGTCAGGTCCTCCTTAGGCTTGGGGTAGCCCTGACTTGGCAGGGGGTTCCTGTGCGTACAGGAAGCTTGTGTGGACAAGGCCAATGGGGCCTACGCCGTACAGCCCAGGGGTCACAAGCTCCAGGGGTAGGGCAGGACCTCTTTGTGGGTCACCTAAGGAACCCTGCTGAGCATGGAGGCAGGTGATTCGAGTGCTTAACCATCCCTATTCAGCAGTTGTCATGACAACCCTGCCAAGCAGAGTCTGTCATCATTTCCCATCTTACAGACGAAGAACAGTATCCCAACCAGGAACTGGCAGGGTGTGGAGCTCGCCTCTGGCAGCCTGGCTTCGGAACATTCTCTCCCAGCCTCTAGTCTATTCAATGAGCTACTTCTGGATTTGGCAGGTACAGAAAGAATCGCATGGGGTGTGGGCCTAGGAGACAAAGCTAAGGTTGAGCACTTTGAGCATGACTTCTTAAGGTGCTTGTTACAGAGGCCTCAGAATGTCACAGATGCAGGTCTCAGAGAACAGCAGGTGCCTGAGACTCCCCAACACTAAACCGCATCTTTTCAGACCTCAGCTATTGGTGAGCAACAGTGCTGGAACTGTCAACACTGGACGCCAAGGTGGACCTGAGGCAACACCCTAGAAGGCCCTGGCACTCAGTCACCTTCCTCCGAAGCCAACGTGGCTGTGGTCCAAGGTGAACATCGGCCGTCACGTGGGGTGATGCCAAGATGCCAGTCTGAATTCTAGGAATATATGAGAGGAGAAGAATCGGAAAGGTCGAAAGACCGAGGGCCTCTGGGCCTCCTTCCTGTCATGCAGGCCACTGGATCCTCGTGTACATCTACTCTCTTCTTGCTTTGCCTGGATGACACCAAAATAAGACTGGATCTGAAACCAGAGACTGAAGGTCCAGTTTCAGCTGTTTCTTACACGATAACCAACAAGCCCTTAACTTCTGAATCTTATGCATTCCATCTGTAAAATGAAAACAGTAGTGTCTACCTCACAGGATTTCAGGTATACCGATCAAGTGGATCATCATCCCTTTGAGAGATTATAAAATTGTAGTCCAAATGTGTGTGTTGTCAGCGCACCAGGTTCATTGAAGAATGGACAGAAGGAAGGGCCAGGGAGCGTGCAGTCCCTTGCAGAGCCCATTTCCTCAGCACAAAGGTTTCCTATGAGCACCAGGAGGTGGACAAACCAGGTGCTACTCGCTGGACCATGCCAGGCACTGCATGTTACAAAATGAAACACACAGTGCCCGAATTACAATGGCTCAACTTCACTGCGTGATGGAACAAAAATGAAGCACTTCTGGTAAACAGCCTACTTGGAGTGTTGTCTCTGGGCTGCTGATGGTGTCCCATCCTGACTCCAGACTGCTGCATGACAAAGCAGGTCATGCCCAGGTCAGAGGGGGAACAGCAAAAATCTACACAGAAAGGCACAGAGAGCCAGAGGGAGAATTTTTCCATCTTCTGGTTCACTCCCCAAATGCCTGCAAAAACCTGGGGCTAGGCCAGACCAGAGCTGGGCACACAGAGCTCAACCCAGGTCCCCCATGTAGGTGGCAGGAAACCAACTACTTGAGCACTGCCTGCTGCGTGCCAGGGTGTGCATCCGCAGGAAGCTGCAGTGGAGCCATTGCGGGTCCAAGATGCAGGCACTTCAAGCCTCAGCTCAGCTGCTGCCACACACACACCCCACTGCAAGCAACAAGCATCCCCCACCGCGAGCAGCTTTGACATTGTTTCATGTTTTCACATTCCACCATCTGTGTTTGGGTCGTGAAATATCAACACTTTATTAGGAAACAGACTTGTATTGGATGGTGTTACCTAACCGTAGGCTCATGTGAGTGTAATCAGTATGATCCAGGCAGGCTCAGCCATGTGATGTAGAAGATCAGATGTGTCCAACGAGGGGACCCAAATAAGTTGAGGTGGGTGTACACACCGATGGAATCAAAAGGACTACTGGCAGAGGAGGAAATGGAGGCAAAGACAGTCACTGTGCAGGAGACAAACAGACTGACTCAATCTGGGGCTTCATTCCAAATTAAAATCTACCCAAACTACATGTAAGTGTCAGAGAGAGACATCCCAGTTGACTAGGAGATCATGCTGCTTGAACAAATACTGAAACTTGGCTTGCATCTACTTAGGTAGAATGCCAAAATGTTTGTCCCCTCAGCTTTTGTCAACAGTCAGTTGTATCAACTCACGTGGTCTGGCCAGTCCCTAAGCAATGGTCTCACCTACAGCCAAGCAGCGAGATGCTTCCTGCCCACAGGACCTCCTGACACCTTGATCCTGTCTTGATACTGAGCAGAGAGCTCAGCCGAGCCCACACAGACTTCTGTACTGCAGAGCTGACAGCCACATTGTGTTAACCAGGAATCCATGCTCATTTGTTACACCTCGTTTGTTTCCACAACGTGGTTATTGGAAAGCTTCAAGAAAGTCAACTTTAGAGTACATTAACATAAAAACAATGACCACAGTTTGTCAACTTCTGGGAAGCCATCCACTGCCAACAGCAGATGATGGAAAACAGCAGAGTGTAGGTAGCTTACGTGGAGTTCCACAGGGACCAACATCATCACCATCAATGGCAGGAACGTGAGGAAAGCTAACTGCCCTGCCAGGAAGCTGATCAGCTCTGCAAAATAATGCAAGCCAGTAGAGCAGTTTGATTGACCAATACTGACCCTCAAGACCAGTCCCTGCATTATCTGGAACAGCACACCAAGCAGCTCACTGGGGGTGGCTGCCTTGAGTTGACAGAACTCTGACCATCACTCACCAAGAAGTTCAGGAAACATGGTGTCCACACACACACAGCAGTCACCACACAGGCCTGATAAGACTAAAATACCAAGTGTTATCAATGTGAACACAGGTTGAGATATTGTCATGGTCCCCAGGAATCATCTAGCCAGGTGTCTGCAGGAGCATCCTTAATCCACTTGACGACATCAACCTCACTTTAACGTCACAGACACTCCGACTCCTTGTGGATGCTGAAACAGCTTCAAAAAGTGAAATCAGAGAGGATTGGGCAGAGGGTGGCCAACCAAGAAGCCACTGATCTGAACTGACGAAGGGCAGCAAGGAAGGGATGAGCTTTGAGGAAAACAGGAGGAATGGAACCTGCTGGCCTCCCACGTAGCTTTATTTGTTCAAATATTCTTTCATTTATTTGGAAGGCAGAGTTACAAAGACAAGAAGAGACAGAGCTCCCATCCCTGGCTCACTCCCTACATGGCCCCATCAGCAAGGGTAGGCCAGGCCAAAGCCGGGATGGTGAGGTTTCATCTGGGTCTCCCCTGGGAGACCCTGGGAGAAGTTGGGCCATTCCACTGCTTCCCCAGGCTGTAGCCTGGGAGCTGGAGAGGAAATGGGGTATCTGGGACTTGACTTAGTGCCCATGCGGGATGCTGGCACGGCAAGTGGAGACGTAACCCACCACACCACAACACTGGCCCTATTCACACCTCTGAGGAAGCTCTCAGGTTTTTTGAGTTTGAATTTGTAGATTCTCCTGCCAGCATTTATCGTGAACAAGTAACATCACCTTAACATGTTCACAGCTCAGCTCCCTTCTTTCTCACTTCGGGCTTCCCACGATTTGATTTTCAGTGTTTGTCTTTAAAATAAAAAGATTATTCACTTATTTATTTAAAAAGCAGAGAGGGCAGTGTTTGTCGGCCTTTCTTAATCTAGCTGAGAGGGGCAGTTTCCCTTGGGGAAGGTGGGCAAAAAGGAAAAGCTAGTTGAATGTGAGCTTTCCAAGAACCGCCCACCTCGTCCACCTGCTACTAAGCTCCTTGTGACCATGGCCACCTGGCTCCACCGAAACACAAGAGTGCTCAGCACACCGTCCAGCTTGCTCCTTGATGCATAAATGACTCCAGGGGGCCTAGTCTGTGCCATCTGAGGGCCAGCCTGTGCCATGGCCACGGGAATGCTGCAGGTCCTGCTAAATTGGCAGGGTTCCTGGAAGCCCAAAAGCTGCTGATTGGTCCCGTCCACACAGCAACACAGGATGGTCCCGTCCACACAGCCACACAGGATGGTCCCGTCCACACAGCCACACAGGATGGTCCCGTCCACACAGCCGCACAGGATGGTCCCGTCCACACAGCCGCACAGGATGGTCCCGTCCACACAGCCGCACAGGAACAGGTGCAGAAGAGTGGGCGGGCACAGGCTGCCCCACTGAAGCCCCACGTTTCCTGTCCCATGGCGTCTCCTGAGCAGGTAGCAGGGCTGCTCGCCTTGCTTGAGGAATCTGCAGATTTTGTCACAAGCTCGTCGGCCAGATCTCACTGCCTCTGTGCCAGCACAGGCCTGCCTCATGGCTCCGGGAAACACCAGTGTGCCTTCACCAAGCTTTGTCAGCAGAGCAGCAGGAGCGACTGTCAGTAGCTCCCATCCAGTGGGATGCCCGTCCCTGCAGCCAGCGCCAGTCTCAAGCACAGAACCAGGATGAAAGCCGAGCCGAGCATGGCCAGAGGAAGCCCCGGGGCTCGTGTTCGCGAAATCTCCCTCACGCTCCGCATGCCATCCTCATAGTGACTCTGCTGGGGAATTCTATTTTGCATGAATACATTCAAATATTTCTTAAAACTTGGACAAAAAAGTAGCATTAAAAATACCTGAATATCCAGATCTGGATATACACGTCATTCATTCATTCATTCATTCATTTCTCCAAGCCTGGAAGGTAGGGAGTTCGCCTGGTTTGTTGTGGTTGCACGTCCAGACACAGCATGGGAGCTCCACGGATACTGGTCAGATAAACTCCCCCACCACACACCTAGTGCATGCCTACTGCGGGCCACTCCCAGAAACCCAACTAGCTGAAAGCAAAGGACATTTGAAGTGTAAAGAAGTCACTTCAAGTTGACTTGATGCCTTTGGACAGTCCCCTGATGGCAGTGGTTAGAGGAATATCAGTTCAAGATGCCAAGTCCTAAGATGCATACTCAGGTGAAGAGGTGTCAGCCACAAAGAAATGTGGGGCAAAGGGAAGGTGCAGGTGGAGGTGACAGCTGAGAGAAGGCTGGAATGGACGGGTTCACATGCTGAGGGTGACTACCCAGAGGAGACCACTGCTCTCTGTGAAGCCACACCCACCCACCACATTCTGAGCAGGCTCACACTGGGCTATTCTGCTCCAGTGCCCACATGGGCACTGCTTCCTGGTGCAGCTTGGCCATGCATGGTGTCCTGCTGTAAAACCTTACACTCAGGCCTGGTGGCATAGCCAGTTAAGTCTCCGCTTACAATGTCAGCATGTCAGCATCCCACATGAGTAGCAGTTTGAGTCTTGGCTGCTCCACTTCCCACCTAGCTCCCTGCTTATGGTCTGGGAAAGCAACAGAATATGGCCCGAGTCCATGGGCCCCTGCACCCACCTAGGAGACCCAAAGGAAGCTCCAGGCTTTTGGCTTCAGACTAGCCCATCCTTGGCCTTTGTAACCACTTGGGGGGTGAGCCCTTTTTCTTTTTTTCTCCTTCTCTCTCTGTTAATCTGCCTTTCAAATAAAAATAAATAAATATTTGCTAAAGTTTCACACTCAGCATGGCTGCAACTCTCCCCTCCAGTGAGCTGCCTCTGGTCACTGAAGAGCAGAACTGTCTTACCACAATCTGATGGACATGAACGGCTTGTGTTTTGTGCCTGGCCCAGTTCTTTGCCAGATCAAATGCTTGCTATTTGTTCATTGTTTAGTAACATGCTTAGGTAAGCGCTGCCCCCTAAAAATAAAAAGGAAGAAGAAAGAAAAATTCCCACCTCATACTACCTTGGGCTGTTTGAAATGTAGAGCTAGAGAAAAACCGATATGAGAGTGGTATGGGAATAAACTGCCAAGAGATCAATGCCCAGAAATTGCAAACAGAGCCGCACGTCAAGACAAAAGGGCCCACGTAGCTGAGCAGTTCCCTCAACAGGATTCTTAAGACCGAAAGAAAATCAAGACTAAGAGGCAGAGGACTTTGTGCAATGAATCAGCTCACCAGCTTACCAAGCTGTAATTCACACAGTTCAAGTCCCACCTTTCCGCGTGGGACGCCCATCATGAGCACACCCACACACAGCTCACAGGCAGCGGTCTGTAAATGGAAATTCCACTGCAGGTGCCCTGGGCTGGGGGCGGGGCGCAGCTCTCCAGGGCTGGGCAAGAGCCTCCATGAGTCTCAGTCTTGGCGGGCCATCTGGTGGGATCAGGTCGCTGATATGAGCCGGTGCCTGTCTGGCTGGGGGGGGGGGGCAGGGAGGTAGGGGCGTAGCTCAGCTGACTCTCTTATCAGGGGTGCGTGGGTTCGCCTGTACTGTTTACCGTTCCTGGGGGAACTTCTCTGAAAGGTTTTATTAACTCAACTATTTATTAATTTATTAATCAGGCCCCAAGCACTGAGCTGGAACAGCTGATGACTTCTGGCCTGCCCTCCTGGGATCTAACCCCGCAGTGGACACAGAGGTGACATGTGGCTGACCTGCCTCAACCATGGAGGGCGCCAGAAGGAGGGGCAGAATTCAGAACCCAAGATTGTGTTCAGCAAATGCTAAGCCGCGCCGAGGGACACCTGCAGTGCAGACAGCAGAGTAACGGGCGCAGTAGCCATTCCTCAACTGTGCCCTTGAAAAGGACATTTGAAAACCACCTAAGGCTTTACCAGGAATGTTGAGGGGTTGAATCTGGAAAAGATAATAAATGAATGAATAGAACCTAAATCTCACCATCATCAGGTAACCCACTCACCAACCACACAAAGTGTGTGGCCACTCCAGTTCCATCCAGAAGGGCCAAGGTAACCACAACACCCCAAGACACCCCTGTGGCCTACGTCACAGGAATCAATTCCAAAAGCAGAGCCAAGCAGAGCCAGCTCTTGGCACCCCAGCACCCCCAAAAGTCCTTACCTTCCCAGCCTTAGTCACCTAAGCAGTCCCCTCTCCTAGCCATGGGCCCCCAGAGGGACCCCAGGTCTCATTCCCACCGCTTTCCAGTACAGCCCCTTGCATGTGAGGAGAGCCCGTCTGCGCATGCCCCGCCCTTGAGGGCCAGGCTCTTCCTCCAGCGCACATTTGGTTTGTTTCTGGTTTCTCGCCCCTTGGTGTCTCCATGTCTCCCTTCCCCACCTCTCCCACTTCCCTACTGCAGCTGTGACTGTTAAGTCACCTCAGACGGAGCGGATGGGGCTGGCAGCCATCCCTAATGGATGGCTCTGGCAATATCAGCTCACCAAGTCCCCCAAGGCTGTGACTCTCACGCCTCCATTGGTTACAGCGAGAGCCGCACCTGACGTGCAGTGCCACAGCAAGGGAAGCGCCAAGGCACGCGGAGGCGGCAGGGACGGCTGTTCTGCTCTGTTCCGTGGACTCTGCTGGGACCCCTGTGCTCGCAGGGGCTCCCACGGGATCCACGGGGAGGTAGCACAGGGCATTTCCACATCGCTGATGACCCTCCGGAAAGAGAGCCTACAGGGGCTAACAGGATGAGGCTGAACTCTTGTCCACTCCGGGGAGGAACTTTCCCGCATTAGAACCGTGGCCATGCGTCTTGGCTCTCCTGCTGGGAGCTATACAGGGCCTGCCAATTCCCTTGGCTTTGGGGTCCCAATGCCCTGACCACTCACCTCCAGGTAGCCCAGGCTCACACAGCCGCACCAAATCACAAGGTGGTCAGCAAAACCAGACAGCCCTCGGGGCGGGAGAGGAAAGTTCACCACGCCTGACTCAGGATGGTGCGGCCCACAGCTTCCCTGCCCTCGGTGTCCTCACTGTCCTACGTGGCCTGGTTCATTCCTGATGCCCTCAGCCGTGGAACACTCCACTCCTCCTCCTCCAGCTCGCCTGCTCTACGCGACTTCTAGTTAAAACCACCCGAAAGGTCCCTTGTGCGCAAGGCCTTGGGCCAGCCAAAGCACTGCCCGACCAAAGCTGGGGCAGCTCCCATGGCAACCGCTGTGTCACAGCTCAGGCAACAGGCTCAGAGAGGCTGTGAGGGGCGGCACGGTACCCAGCCTGCACCCTCGAGCCCAGTGGACTCCTTGTGGGTTCCAATGGGGTGTCTGCAGTCTGGCGCAAAGCATGTCTGTGACAGGAAGAGCCAGGGAAAGGTGCGGGCCTCTGCTTGGCCTGTGTGAAGGCAGTAAGTGTCACCGGTGCCCCCAGCTGCACCCCCAGGAACCTTCCACAGACTCCCGAAGTCTCGCCACCAATGAAGATGCTGAACGGGAGACTTTCAGAGCTGTTATTCTGAAGGAGAACACGAACCATTCTACAGCGCAGGCCACTTGGTGAAAGACGTGCGACTGGCTGCCACACTCTTCCCCACCCTTGGCTAAGAGTCACCTCAGACCCTCCCGGAGCAGCAGACATCATCAAAGTAGAAGGTTCTGTAGATTTAGGAGATGTGAGGGGGAGTAGTGTGTGGCTGTGTCCTCGTGTCTAACACGATCCCCTGGCTCCAAGAATCATGTGTGCCCCCAGAGATCACTGCAGACAGGGGAGGCTGTGGGGTGCATGGGGGCAGGAGCTGCAGCCACCGGGCAGCGCGGGCTGGGCTGGGCAGTCTGAGCCCCCAGGAGGGTGTCTGAGGCAGCGACTGCTAACCAGGCCCTGAGTCCTGACAGGTCAGCCTTCCAGGCAGTGAAAACCTTCAGGCAGACAGAGGCCCAACATCACCCCAGCCCTGCCATGCCCCCACATCCCTGGCCGGTGCAGCCTGAAGCCTGGGCCACAGGCTGGGGTATGAGCTGGGCTCTCCCCCACGGCCCTGGGGCGGTCTTCGTGGGCCAGCCCAGCAGCGGGACAGCCCGTTGATGATTAACCCAGCAGAGCTGGCACACAGAAGGCAGTGCAGGCTGTCAACCATGGGGTCCCTGGGGACTTGGCTGCTTCCTGGGGAAGCTGGGCATTCATTCATTCCTGTGGCCTGTGTTGCTACCCCCTGTCCTAGGGCACTCAGCCCCACAGCCTGGCCCAGGACAGTGGAGTCCTAAGTCATCACTTTGCATTGAGGTCCCCCTGAGACCCCAGGGTCGTGCAGGGTGCACTAAGTCACCAAGTACAAGCTAAAACACAGATCTCCCCACCCCCGATACCCCTGAAGGCCTAGCCCCCCGCCCCAACCCAGGTGAGACAAGCAGTGAAACATGGTTGTGTGTCAGGGACGCCCACACATGCATGCTCAGAGTGGACACACCTCCCTCGTCTCAGCCCCTCAGGACCCAGGCAGGGGGGCTCGCCCGGGGTAAAGGCCTCCTTTGCCCTGGCCCGGCCTCCCATGCCCCAGCAAGCATGAGAGGCTCTGCCTGTGTGCTCCTACAACGCCACCACAGACCCTGCTGAGGAAAACTGTCTAAATGCCTCAACCTGAGTGCTGCCCATTATCGACCAATGGGCTCCTTCCTGGGCTGTGCTGTAGGCCACACTCGGCCCTACGGCCTTGGCCACCACGGGTACACACACACAAGGACGGAACATGGTCCGGTGAGCCAAACACCATTCCATAACACACCATCTTACATACCTCACTTTGGGCGAGTAACTAAATTGTTTTATGCCCCCATTTCCTTATCTGTGGGAACCTCTGTGACGCACACTGTTCAGACGGTCTCCAAGGTCTTGGGTACTTCTCAGTGCTCCTGTTTCTGGAAAGGAGGGCAGCCTCCACACAGAAATTTCAACAGTAGACAGACACACACAAGAGAGGGAAACAGAAAAAAATATCTAATGAAGTGTATTTTTATTTTTCCTCTCTTGTGGGTTTGATTTGCCATGTATTTAAAAGTTGGTCACCTGCACTGACTGAAACTATAGTTCTAGAATTTTCTTCCTTGTTTTATGAGGTTTTGACATCAGGGTTGAACTGGTCTCTGGAAATGAGTGGGAATCCACTGGATCCTTCTCTGTTCTGGAAGACATTACTGAGTTCTGACTACTCGTTAACCATTCTGTGGGGTTCACCCACAAAACCATTCAGGCTTATCATGGAGGAAAGAGCTTTTTAATAAATGTAATGTCTCAAAAACAGATGGGACCATTCAAAATTTTTTTTCTTCCCACGATGGTTTTCTGAATTTGTGTTTTTTAAGAAGCATGCGCATTTCTCATCAATTGCCAAAACTGTTGGCATCCAACCGTTGAAAGGTCCATGGTAGACACCTAGCCGAGCTGCCAGGGCACTGCCTGCGGGGCCTGGGTCCCATCAGAGATCCTAGACCAAGTCCCGGCTCTGCTTCAGGGTGGAACTGCCCCCCAGCTCATCCGGCCAGCAGCAGGGCAGGGCTTAGGTACCCCGGTGGGAAACCTGCACTGAGCCCTGGCTCCTGCCTCTGGCCTGGGCCAGTCCAGCTCTATGTGCTTTGGGGCGGTAAACCAGCAGAGGGGAGTTTTGTCTCTGTGTTTCTCGGATTTTTTAAATTATTAAAGATTATTAAAAGATTATTAAGATTATTAAAAATTCTCTGATTTTTAAAATTAAAACAGGTACCCATAAACATGGCAGATAACATTGTATATTTTCCTGAATATTTCCTCAGTGCAGAGTATAAAGCTGATTGTGTAGAGGAATTACTGTGATTATCTTAACCCTTTATATACCAGTCTCTTGAGCGTCACCCTTGTAACTCGCTCCCTCCCTTGCCTGGCCTGCTCTGGGCCACAGCCCCAGGAAGATGCCCAGATGAGCCTGGTGGGGGCAGGGGACTCACCAAAAGAGCCAGACCCTTCTGTCTGGAGCCTGCATTTCCCACGGGAGAGGGACCTGAGAACAGAGGGAGCCAGTCCAACAGCTGGAACCTGCAGTCCCAGAGGGGCAAGACATACGGTGCCTGCAGAGGGGCTCAAGTCTCCAGGTGAGTGACGACCTGCACCCATGTGAGGAGGCTGCCTGTGGCCTAGGAAACCACACCCAACAACGACTCTCAGAGCTCGTCCAGAGCAGGCAGCTGTTCCCATGTCTACTCATCATTCAGGACGACACTCAGAGAGTGACCAGAAAGACCTGGCCCGAGGGCAGGAGCAAGGTCAGCCCTCAACAGGGCACTGCTCGGCTCTCACCAGGCAAATCCTAAAGGCAAGAGCGAAAGAATCCACGTCTCTGCAAGTCACACAGCTGGCTCCCGGAGCCAACCTCAGGAGCGGTGACCGAAGTGCCTGACCAATCACACCTTGCCCACCTGCCAGTCGGCTAGGGCTGCTGTGACAAAGAACCACAAACAGAGGGGCTTAAACCACAGACATGTATGAGCTCACGGATCTGGAGGCCGGAACTTGCAGCTCAAGGTACTGGCAAGTGTGTGCCTTGTGAAGACAGAGGGAAGGGAAGGAGCTGCCTGGGTCTCCTTCGGTGGTCTGTCATGGCGGTCTTCTCCTTGTGTCTCTGGATGTGGAGTAGTGTGTGTGTGTGTGTGTGTGTGTGTGTGTGTGTGTGTGACAGAGAGAGAGAGAGAGAGGCGCTAAACTTTCCTCTTTCTAAGGACACCAGCATTTTGGGTTAGAGCCCACTCCAACAGTCTCACTTCCACTCAATTAACTCCATAAAAACCCTGTTTTCAAATAAGGTCACATTCTAGGGCACTGAATATGAAAACATTATTCGACTACTTAAAATCAATGACAGCAAACCTTAGAAATCAGCTGGGGGCTGGAGGGGAAGGGGTATATCAAGTGATATCAAGTGCAGAAGATACATACATGAGAGCAAACCCCCATCATAAACAATGAAGCCAAGAGACACTGAAGGAATGAAACTGTCGAGCTACAGTTCTCAGTACCTACAAACGTAAAGTGGCAGCTGTCATGGCGCAGTGGGTTAGGCCTCTGTCTGTGAGGTCAGCACCCCAGATGAGCCCCAGCCTGAGAGCCGGCTCCCTGTGAATGCTTGCAGGAAGGCAGTGGAAGGAGGGCCAAGTGGTCACCTGTTCCCGCTTCTGGCTTCTGGTTTTGGGGTGGCACCACCCTGACTGTTTCAGCCATCTGGGGAGTGAACCAGCAGATGCAAGATTTCTCTCTCTGTATGTAACTCTGCCTTGCAAATGGATATTAAGTATATACATGCATGTAAAATACTTTTTCAAACACATAAAGGCTGCATCTTTCAATAACAAACCTACCCTTCAAGAAATGTTAAAGAAAAATCCTTCAGGCAGAAGAAAAATAGCCCAGTAGACATCAAGACCTGCCGCAGCAATGAGCAGCACCCCAGATGGGCAGCACCCCAGATGGGCACTGCAGGCTCTTCCCGCCCCTCATCACCCAGCTCCTGTGCCATCTGGAACCAGAACTGAGACTAGGCTAAGCTGCAGTGTGCCACTTCTGCACATCCTAACAGTAAACCTTATTCATTCAATAGTCATTCAACGCACATGCATGGGTTCTGTACTGTATTCCAGACCCTGGGGTCAGGTGGGCACAGGCAGACAGCCTCATTTGATAAAAGCATCACACTCATCTTTTATTTACTCCCTTAATTTGTATATATGAAAGCATAGTATTATATAGTATTATATATTACTTATATACATAGTATTATAGACTACAAAATATATATCTCATATTATATTATGTGCGCATAATATTATATTCATAATGTAGTTTGCCACTGTTTTGTGTACTTTTAAAAAACATATTTATTTCTATTTAAAAGGCAGATTTACAGGGAAGGAGGGACAAATCCACTAGTTCACTCCCCAAAAGGCTGCAATAGCCAGAGCTGAGCCAATTTGAAGCCAGGAGCCAGCAGTTTCTTCCACATCTCTCATGTGGGTGCAACCATCCTCTTTGCTCTCCCAGGCCATTAGGAGGGAGCTGAATGGGAAGTGGAGCAGCCAGGACTACAACAAGCACTCTTACAGGATGCCAGTGCTGCAGGCGGAGGATTAGTCTGCTGAGCCATCACACCCTATCTGTATGCTTTGTAAGAAAGGCTCATTTACTTGAAAGTCAAAGTTGCAGAGAGAGGAAGACACAGTGAGGGAAAAACTTACATTGTGTGGCTCATTTACCAGAAGGTCACAGCAGCCTGGGCTGGGCCAGGCTGAAGCCAGGAGCCTCATTCAGGTCTCCCACGGGGGTGGCAGGGGCCGTCTCCCACTGCTTGTCACAGACCATTACAGAAGTGGAGCAGCAGGAATACCAACCGGTGCCTACATGGGGTGCGGGTGTCACAGACAGAGGCTTAGCGCACTATGCCACAACACCTGTTCGCATACTTCAATAATTTCCTCCAGACTACAAAAACTCCAATTTGACTGTTCCAGTTATGCTTGTGATTCAAAGGCTGAATACAATAATCCAGTTAATAAAGGCCTCTGTCTTACTGCGACATTTGCAAAGTGACCTATTGTCAGCTGATATCCGATAGCCAGCAGAGCCAGGGGGGCAGAGCAGTCAGTAGGAGCCTCTCTCACAGGAGTTCTCCCTGCCCCGGGCCTGAAATAGCTGTGTGGAGAGTGGAGAGTGAGCCATCCTAAACAAGCAAGGCTGCCCCAGGGTCTGCTCCTCACGTGTGTGCCCACCCTTCGCTTTCTGCCCCAGGCTGAAGCAGCATGAGCAGGTGCCAGGCCGAGTACACAGCTTGCCCAGCCCCTACAACCACGGGACGAAATTCATCTCTCTCCTTTATAAACCAGCCAGTCTCCTCCCTGTAGCTCTCCCTTTCTGGTAACTAGTGAATCTGTGAGCTGTACATCTGCTCACTGGCTCTGGCGAAGGCCTGCGGAGCTTCAGGTGTAGCCAGGACCCCGCTCCCCTCTGCCTTGGGAGACGAAGGTTTGTCCCTGGAGCTGGTGCTCAGATGACAAGTAGCCCTCCACCTGTCCGTGTCTTCCTGTGGGAGTCCTCGCACCCAGCAGCAGGACTGCCGGGGGTGAATGACCTTGACGTGTGACTGTCGAAGGCCTGCACTGTCGTGGAGTCCTGCTCAGAGCCTCGTGGACACAGGCAGAGCCTGCCCTGACGCCGAGGCCCAGGGTGTGTGGTCGCTCCTCTGAGCGGCTCCCGGTGCACTCAGGTAACAGATTTTGCCGTGACCTTAGCGGCCAAAGGCCACTGTGTACACCACCTGCTGACTCCTTGGCTGACCATGACAAATAATAACCAAAATTCTACTTCTGAGAAAAACACGTCGCTGAACTACCACGTGGTTCAGCTCTAAGCATCCCCTTCTGCGGTAAGCCGTGTCTGCCCTCCCGGCTGCTTCCTTGCCGCCGTCTTTGTCGGCGCAGGTGGACCTCAAGGACAGTCAGCCCTGCGCGTGTCCCAACATCCCCCTCGCTCCCTGGCTTCTCCCGCAATCCGGCTGGCTGGGTCAGCAGGAACAGCATCAAAGCAGGTTGCATAGCGGCAAAAACCACCACTTCTGAGTGTTCTGCCCAGAGCTTAAAGGGCAAACCGGGGCAGATGAGCTGAGATGGAACAGGACAGAGGCCAGAACTTCCGTGGCCAGGGCCAGACTCCCGAGGCACGGCGCACATGCAGAGGGCCAGCCTCACCAAGCACCAGGTGACTTCAACCCCAGACCCATGGCTCCTCTCAGGCCTTGTGTGGGCAGGGCTGGCTGGGTCACGGGGGCCTCGCCTCAGGGGGTGCTGTCCCTCCACTACCCGTGGCATGTCCCCCTCCCACCTGTGCTCACATGTCCCTGTCCCACCCCCCTTCACCTCCCACCCCACTGCATCTCCTGCGTGCAGTTCTTGGTGCTGTGCTTGCCCTGTATCCTCTGCACGGGCAGTGGTCATCTGGGCTTAGGGGCCTCCCTAGCAGCCTCACTGCAAGCCCTCTGGTCCTGTCATCTCAGCCTCACTCAACCTGTGTGCCGCTGGGACAGTTGGGAAGCCGGGGGTCGCAGGAGACAGGAGACACCAGCCTGAGACAGGGCTGGGAGAGGCGCCCTGCGGCAGGGGCCACAAGGCAGTCACTTCCACTTCCAGACCCACAGGGACGATGACACGAGCAGAAGATGACCCAGTTCCCCACCCCGGAACTAGCACTGGGAGCACAAGCTTGCTCTCACAGTTGCTCCCTGCTGGGTGCACTAACCCCAGGGATGTGCCCCTTACCCAGGGTGCTCTAACCCCAGGGATGTGCCCCTTACCCAGGGTGCTCCTTCACACTGCCCTCCTGCAGTGAGGTCCCGGGAGCCCTGCCTCTGAGTTACTCCACACCAGGTGCACCTAAGGGAAATGGGGATGTGAGTGTGGGGGAGGCCTGGGCCTGAATCCCAGCTTTGTCTGCAGCCCCAGGCCTGCCTGTCGGTGGCAGTCACAGCCCTGCCAACCTTTGTGGACCACGCACCTGACCTGTGTGAAGTCAGCCTGGAGAATGAAGAGAAATGGTTAAAGCTAGTTACGGACCTCCCAAACCTGCCTTGGGTTTGAACCCTGAATGAATGAATGAATGAAATAACGAAGCAGCCCAGGTGCCCATGAGCTTGGATGGGAGGATGAGAGCAGACCCCATAAGGCATGGCTGTGCCTGCGTGGGTAGAGAAGGAAGCGCAGGGAACGGAGGGACCCTGGCAGTCCAGTGCTCAATGTTACCATTTACTCATTTGAGAACTGTGTGCCTCTCCCTGCACGCATTCCCCCGGTGGAGTGTGTGTCCTCCACTGAGAGTGAGCACGGACTTCCTCTCTGCACACTAGGCAGTACACATACACACACTCGCTCCTCAGCCACTGCCGCCTTCAGGACAGTCCAGCTTGTCAGTGCTGTGTGGGTGGCCTACAGTCAGAATCTAGAAGTTGGCTCTCTCCCCAGACTAGCAGCATTCCACCCGAGCCCGCTCCCTGTGCGAGCAGCAGGGCCCAGAGCACACGCTGCCGTCTTGCCGGCACTGACTGGAGGCTGTGTTCTGTGTTTCCATGGCTCGTCGTGGCTATAGGAGGCACATCTACACAAACACGTTGTACGCACCGCTGGCTGTGAGACAGGCTCCGCGTATCCTGCTCTGAGCGTGTCCACACAGGCGAGGCTCAACTGTGAGAGGAGCTAGCTCTGAGGTTTCCAGCACATCTGCATCTTCCACCACTTCAGAAGGCAGGGAGCATGTGCGTGGCTGTCCCCGAGCAGACGGGGCTGCATTGCCCTGGTGGCACGTGCCCCTGGCCCTGGAGGAGCAGCTCTCCCTTCAGGACAGCCATGAGGCCTCCTGTTCATCATAAAACCTGAGATGAAGAAGAGAGAGCTGTGCTACAAGCTCCAAACCTGCAGACCTTGGTGGTTCTGCAGAGTATGGAACTTCCTTGTGGGAGGAATCACAAAAGAGCAAGCCAGGAGGCCCAGGGCCCAGAGATGTCAGATGCCACAGGCTGGGAGGAGCACGGTTCTGTCCTCTGCCAGTGAGGCCGCCTGTGTCGGGGCTGTCTCTCCTCACACAAGCCCACACTGCTCTTAAGCTACTGGGGATTCGAAGAGACTGGGTGTCTCAGGCTTGGCCAAAGTGACAACATGAAAGTAAAGACAGAACAGAGCTGGTCTCCTGGGACTCACTGGGCTGGGAGAGGCACCACGGAGGCAGAGGAGGCTCCGGCATGTGCAGGTGAGCACCTGCCCTGCTTCCTGCACCCACCACTCCCTACAGGCGAGGTGGCATGAAGAAACATGGAACCATGTTGATTCAGTGCCAGCCAGTTCACTTGGGGAGCAGGTGGTCTCTGCCAAGATGCCCTGCAAATAATATGGGTGGCAGCCACAGGAACACATACTGAACCCCCGCCATGGGCCACCGGGGCTTGCTGCAAGGCAGCAGTGCGCCCACCCTGCCAGGGGCCACCGGGGCTTTCTGCAAGGCAGCAGCGTGCCCACCCTGCCAGGGGTCACCGGGGCTTTCTGCAAGGCAGCAGCGTGCCCACCCTGCCAGGGGCCATCAGGGCTATCTGCAAGGCAGCCACGTGCCCAACCTGCCAGGGGCCACCGGGGCTTTCTGCAAGGCAGCAGCGTGCCCACCCTGCCAGGGGTCACCGGGGCTTTCTGCAAGGTAGCAGCGTGCCCACCCTGCCAGGGGTCACCGGGGCTTTCTGCAAGGCAGCCGCATGCCCACCCACTGCTATCCAGGGCTTTGTCTAAGAGCTCAGGGACGCACTGTGGAAAATTTTTAAAACTATGCCTTGGCTTTCCAAATGTCTGCATCAAAACAAACTACTGTTTCCATTTTCCCCGTCTGACCAAGTACCCACGCCTTCCATCATCTAGTCCTCCAGCCACACTGAGCCCGTGTTAGTGATCCTAGGCCACGGGTAAGGAAAACGAGCTTTGCAGCAAGGACAGGTGTCACTCAAATTGCTGGTTCCAGGAACCGTGCTTTCAACTTCCTGCTTTCTTGTAGAATAACTGCTGGGCACCATTCAAATTTCCATTGACGTTAAAATGAAACAGCTATATGCAACAAGGTGGAAGAATCCACCATGGGGGGAGGGTTTGAGGAGGGGTGGGGAGAATCCCAGTACCTATGAAACTATGTCACATAATACAATGTAACTAATAAAATAAAAATAAATGAAACAGAGCTAGAAATTCCCTGATGCACTGTGTGTGGCCAGTGGTAACTGTACCAGCACTGACTGCAGAGCCCTCCCAGCACAGCTAAAAGGCCAAGTTGATGGTGCTACACTAAGTTCCGGCCGCCTCACTTCCGATCCAGCTCCCCACCAACACACCTTGGAAAGGCAGTGTTTGTCATCTGGATGGCCTGCCGCACAGGGGTCATGTGGAGTGTTTGACGTGTCTCTTTGACAAGGCTGCAGTCCCCAGTTACTCAGAGGTGATGAAGATGGCTTGTAGGCATGGTCCAAGTCCAGAATCAAGTGACTCTGAGGAAGGGTGATTACTCTGAGTCATCTGGGTGGGTCTGATTCAGTTGAAAGTTCTTCAGAGCCAAGTGAGGCCTCCTGGAAGAGGACAAAATGCTACCTGTGGACTGTAGGCTCAGGCCGGGGGGGAGCCCAGCTGACACCCCCGTCCCCCTGCAGACCCCACAGCCACCTACACCAAATCCTCTAAGACATGTCCCCGCTGGACCTGACAGGGGCAGTGTCAGTGGTGACGATGCTGCTGTTTTATCATACAAGCTGTAGCTTTCCGATATTCTGTCCCATTGACCCCAGATCAGGAGACTGATTGCTTGGTTCAGAAAAATGCATTTAGAAAAAGAAAAGCAGAGCCTGGTGTGGTAGCCTAGTGGCCAAAGCCTCGCACGCACCAGGATCCCATATAGGTGCCGGTTCTAATCCCGGCAGCCCAGCTTACCATCACCCAGCTCTCTGCCTGTGCCTGTGGCCTGAGAAGGCATTCGGGGATGACTCAAATCCTTGAGACCCTGCATCCGTGTGGGAGACCTGGAAGAGGCTCCAGACCCCTGACTTTGGATCAGCTCAGCTCCTGCTGCTGCAGTCACTTGGGGAGTGAATCAGTGAACGGAGGATCTTCCTCTCTCTCTCTCCTCCTCTCTGTATATCTGACTTTGTAATAAAAACAAATAAATCTTAAAAAAAAAAAGAAAGAAAGAGAAGAAAAGCTACGTCCTCCAATCTCCATAGCCCAGGGCTGATACATTTCCCAATAGAACTGCACTGGGATAATCAATAGCCTAGAGCAGCTCTCCGCCCTCAGTCACTTAGTACAAGCATGACATTTCCACTTTAGTTTTTTAAACATTAGAATTATGTTATTTCCTTTCATTTTATTTCCTTGCATTTTTATACTCTTTCAAATATGTTTATTTTCATCTCATCTTTTCTTCCTCTACTTTCCACTTGACATGGAAGAATTGCTTAAATTCCACAGGGCTATTGGTGTGGAGCAGCCAGGCTCCTGGCCATGGCTTTGTTCTATCTGTTACAGCCTGTGTGCAGCCAGAGCCACACCAGCGGGCCTCAGACCCACGACATCACATTTCCCCTCGATGCCCCACGCCAAGCTGAAGGACGGTGCATCTGGGAGCCTCTATGGCTCCATCACCACTGCTCCTCCAGCTCCTGTGGAAGCCACCCGGTCGGCTCCTACCCTGCACACAAGCAGGGTACCACGCTTCCTGCGCTCATGGGGCTAATGACAGAGACGAGAGAGCAACAGCCTCCCTCTTCTCCTGTCACCTCCACACCTGACTTCACTCAGCCCTGGCAGCATTCCCGCAGCTGAAGTTTGTCAAAGAAGACGACTTTACACCCTAAATTTGACTCCAACTCATGAATTCCTGACCACCTTCCCACTCTCCTCCAGTGGGTTTGCTGGGTCTCTCCGAGACACCCATGGCACCTGTGCCACCTTTCTGATAGAAGCAGGCAGAGAGCTGAGGTGACCAGCTCCTCCCCACGCCCCCGCCTACTCCACTCAATGCCCCCTTGCTGCTGCTTTATTCTGTGGACATCCATTCTCTCTATAAAACCACCATCCAGAACCAGCCCTGGTTGGAAATATCCAATATGGCTGCCAGCGGCAACACTTTGATGACCTGTAGCTCAGTATAGCAAAATTGTAATGGTTAACACTCTTACTCCATGACTCTTCTGAGACTTGCAAGCAAAAATAGTGAGAAATCAGGGCCCAGCACAATAACCTAGTGGCTAAAATCCTCGCCTTGCACATGTCTGGATCCCATATGGGCGCCAGTTCTAATCCCAGCAGCCCTGCTTCCCATCCAGCTCCCTGCCTGTGACCTGGGAAGGCAGTCGGAGATGACCCAAAGTCTTGAAACCTTACATCCGTGTGGGAGACCCAGAAGAGGCTCCGGGCTCCTGGCTTCAGATCAGCTAAGCTCTGGCCATTGCAGCTACTTGGGTAGTGAATCAACGGACAAAGATCTTCCTGTCTCTCCTCTTCTCTGTATATCTGACTTAGTAATAAAAATGAATCTTAAAAAAGGCAAGAAATCACACCACACTGGTATGGATAATCAACTAAACATCACCGCCCTGAATACTCCATGCTTCCAGATCACAGAGGGGTCACCCGCACCTGCACGGGGGCGGCTCACCTGGAGCACACCCACACTCCCTCCGATGAACCTCAGTCCTCTGCTAACCTTGACTTTTGTCTCAGCCTTCAGTTCTTTCCTGGGTCAAAGAACCTGGACCCAACACCTGACAACACTGCCCCCAAGGAACCGTGTGTGTCTCATTTTTTCCTAAGATGCTAGAAGCAATTTTAACAGATTTCCCTCGTCTCCTCCGCTCAGGCCTGTGTGTCACCACTTGTTCTTTCCTCCTCGAACCGATGCCATCTGCCACCAAAGCCACCCTGTTGTGGCCCTCGGGTTATCACACGTTCGCTTTCCTGTCTCTACAGCTCTCAGGAGCAAGCACCTCCATCCCAGTCTCGTTTCAGCTGACCCGTTCCTCCAGGTTCTTGTCAAGGTCCCCAGTGACCTCCACATCACCCATGTCACCCAGGCCGATGGCCACGCAATGCTGAGTCCCTGAGCAAGGCTTAGTGGTTCCCTGCCACCCACACGGAGCTGCCTCCTGAGCCTCCCCTGCCTCTGCCAGCCCCTCTGTTTCTACTGTATACTTGTGGCACCTCTGAACAGCCTGTGTCTCTGGAGCCTGACGCTTTGGCCGGCAGAGTGCAGAGCCCTGACTATGCCTCAGCAAGGATGACTAGGGGCAGGAACTGTGAGGGGTGCGGGGGGCTCCTGGGGTCAGCTCTTCACCCACTCCCAGGCAGAGGTCCTTCCCAGAGAGAGCACGAGGGCAGCACACAGATGCACGCAGATGCACGCAGAGCCAGCCTTCATGTTTGACCCTCACGCTCCCTCCCCGAGCCCGGAATCCCTCCATCCTCCTTGGAGAGCAAAATTCCCAAACCACCTCTCCTCTGCTTCACACCACGCCAGGCCCTACTAGCGAGGGAAGTCCCACTTTACGCTGCTTGTACTTACTGTCTTTTGCAATAAAATACTTCTTTTCCTCCACCATTGCCCTCCCGTTCACCCATGCATTCACACTGGCCCTGACAACTTCAAGTTTCAATACAACAGAGCAAGAACACACAGTCTGCCTCAAGCACTTGGCA
The DNA here is from genome assembly GCF_030435755.1 of Ochotona princeps. Lineage (NCBI taxonomy): Eukaryota > Metazoa > Chordata > Mammalia > Lagomorpha > Ochotonidae > Ochotona > Ochotona princeps. Next base: position 1,709,896 of record NC_080841.1, on the reverse strand, counting down.
TTTGTGCACATAAACAATAGCAAAAATTACATTTACTTCCTTCTGTTTTGCTTTGCAACAGCCTATTACCATACCACATTTCCAAACAAAAGCTAGTTTCCATAGGAAGGAAAAACAAATTAAGTCAGACAATGCAGACAGGAGTCACACCGGCAAGATTTGGACTTGAAGTCATGCCTAACTTTTCCAAAGACACTGGTGTTTGCTGGCACTGGACTATTTTTAAACCTGAGCATGACATTTAAACCTCTATGGAGACAAAACTATAGATCTATAAACAAAACAAACAACACAGCAGTCCCTCCCCGATGGATCCCTGGATGAGTTTCCTGGGAGCCGTTGCCCAAATGTGAGTAACGTATCTTAGCCAGTGTTTTAGAATAGGGTTGGAGCCCAAGCTTCCAGGAGGCAGTTCACGACAGGTGAACTAAAATTAGCTAGGAAGAAAAGCAGCAGTCGGGGTTTTCTCAGAGCCTCCCCACCGGGGCTAGACTCCTGTTTGTGAGCAGTGCGGCCCAAACAAAGCCTACACTTCTGCTTGGGCTATGAATTCTGTATGTGTGACCTTCATCAGAACCAGACATCGCCTCATTACTGTCTCCTCCGAGAAGTATGTCTTGTACTGAGTTCTGGGGCAGTCTCTCTCAGTGTCTGTGAGGGTGATAAGGATCGGAAGCGACATTATTAGAGGGATCGATTCGGGTCAATGTTCCCAGGACTGTAAATCTGTAACCAGGAAATATCAATGTGTGTTAGCAGATCTGAGACTGCCTCGGAAAGCCTGCTGTGATCGTGTCGTTCAACCAGACACACGGGGAGCGACCCCACATCAGCCACTGTCCTGCTTTGGCGACGGAGGTGCTCAGGAGAGGTAGAAACCTGGCCTCAATACTTTCCCCGTTGCTGGCTGGTTTTACAGCTAAGGTGCCTCTCGGGCCAACAGTGTCATTAGTGAGCTGCTGCAAGGGCAGGGACGCAGGGTCTCAGTGGCAACCCTGACGGGGAGGCCCACCTGTGCTTTCGTCTCCGCTGTACGTGGGGCCAACAACAGCTGATTTCATTCTTAGCTTCGATTTCTTCCTCTGCAAACAAGTTGTTTGCACATGGTTTGGACTTAACGGTGCAAATGGAGGTCCAGGCCCCGGCTTCTCCTGTGTGGGCATTTTGCAGTAGGCAACATGGAAGGATTCCACCGGACAGTCACTCACACACTCCCCCATATGTCACCTCTGCAGAGGTAGAAGATGGCCAGGCCGTGGGTATTCCATAGGCAACCCCCACGTGTAAGGTGGGCCGCGGCAGAAATCCCAGGGACAAATGGTCTCGAGCCAAACTAAATCTTTAGGCCTTTCTATAACAAACTAAGGCCTGCGAATTCCTAGAAGCAGATTTGGGTTGAAAAATTCCGTTGATTCACTAAAGCATACAGCCCCGGGCAAGGGCAAAGGAAGTGGTGATCTCAACTGGAGGGCAGTGACCGCGTGGGGGTGGGGGGACACAGACAGAGGAGGGAGCCCCAGCAAGCACTGCTCCTCAGAGTGTGGGGCTTGCGCGGTAAGGTCAGGGCAAGGTCGGGCCAGTGGGTACCGGGGCATGCTCCCCAAGGGCACATCCCTTCCTGACTGATGTCCAGGGGTCAGCGAGTTACTCCTGGCTGAGTAATTCACAGCAACAAATTCTAACAGGTTTAAAGATTTAATTACACAATGTTTCTGGAAGACAACGCGGTGAGTATAAAATTCTATGCATGGCCTGACACCTAAGACAGCGATGACGGCTTTCTCAGGCATGGCTGGATTTGGCACACACAATTTAAAATTCTGTACACATCCAAAAAGTAGAAGTTAAGGACAAATGACCAACTGGAAGACAGCACCATGAGTCATTAACACTAATGCAAAAAGTACTTTATAAGTTTTTTAAATGGTGACATAGGAATGTAAACACAGGAAAGATAAAGGGAATTGGCAAGAGAGAAGAGCCAACAGTGCACCGCACCGCCCTAACCCATGCAACAGAAACAGTCGGACCACAGGACCGCGGGACACTCACGGATCTGCAAAGGTGCTTCTAAATACCTACCTACACAACACATCCTACAAGCATGGAAGTGACAACAGCACTTCCTAGCTGAGTGGAGTTTACAAACCTAATGAAAAGATTTAAAGTGTTGCATGTCTTAGACCTAACAAGTAAAATATTCTAGTAAAATAACCATGGCTGTATATAGCCATTTATATTCAAAATGCAATATTCATAATAGTAAAAACAAAAAACTTGCAAACTAAAATATGTTATGGCTGTTTAACAGAGTCGCAAGCAGTCACAAAAATGAGAAATAAGCTATCAAAGAGTTTGTACAGTACTCTTTCATAAAGAACACAAGAGAAGGAAGGGAGGGAGGGAGGGAGGAAGAGAGGTGGGGTGGGGGAGGAAGCGAAAGGAGGAATCCAATTTATTAACCATTTACTCTGAATAGCAAAATTTGAGATGATTTTTAAAAATTATTTTATTTTATAAAATTGTCTGTACTTCTTATAATGTATATACTTAACAGTGATAACATTTAAACTATTTCCAAAGGAAAAAGAAATCATGCAGACATCACAGTAGTTAACAGAAGCCCGGGCCGGGAGGGGCACTGGCCCACTGCCGGGGCGCCAGCGAGGACGCCTTGTCCCACGCTGCAGGCTGGGCAGGCTGTCCTGCCGCACACTACAAGGCAGCGGGGTGACGCTCCCGCAGGACGGGCCTGGTGCCCACGGGGAAGGCCTGGGTTGCGTTCCTGGCTCCAGGTTTGGCAGTCGCGGCTGCTGTGGGCGCTGACCCAGCGAGGCAGCCCGTGGAAGATCACCACTGCCCTGCTCCCTCTTCCTCTCCCTCTCTCCCTCTCTCCCTCATTCTGCCTCTTGAATAATTCTTTAATTAAAATCATGGATTTTAAAAAAAGAATAACTGCAGGGAAAGGGCTAAAATCAGAAAATTACAGATTACACCCTGCCAAATGTTTGGAGAAAAAAAGCGACTTTAATAATCTTATGTCTAGCAAATATGTTATTGTGGAAAATGTGATTTCAAATAAATTTCACTGCTTGTATTCATGGAAATGCTAAGAAAGTGATCAGGAAAATTGTGAACACTGCATGAATAAATTTCTACAAAGTATTTCTAGCTTCTCACAGGTCCTTGTGGGTAAGATGGTGAGAGTGAACCTAAGTGTTACACATTTTCTGAACTATTCAGATATGCAAATGCCTTCAGGTCAGTGGGGCCAACACGTAGGCGGCCCCTCGCGTGGGACAGTAGGAATTTCCAAGTGGCCTTTCAGTATTTCTGCTCAAAAGTAAGATGACAGTATATTCACATGTGTAGATGGCATTCAGCTGGCAGACAAGAGAAAAACAAAAATCAAGGCTGAAAAGCACCTTGAGTCCGGGAAGGCAGGAGTCATGAGGGACCCTGCTTCTTGGGTGCCCACATGAAGTGACCTGCCAAAGTGGCCGGGGTCTGTGTTGAGGGGGATTTCTAGGGCACCCGAGGAGGGTGGGAAGAGCTCCTGGCAAGCACCCAAGAGCTTCTTGGAGCAGCCAGACCACCAGACAGGCGAGGAGAGCAGCAGGACAGACCTCAGTTGGAGCCAGAGCTTTGCGCACACCAGCATGCAAGAAGGGCCCCTGGTCCCGCTTTCCTTCGCCCTGCACCTTGCCAGGGAAGCTCTGGCAGCCGGGCTCTCTGAGAGGCAGGCTCATTGCAGAATTCCTCCCTCCCACGCCCTCCAGCACTTGTCACCAGAGATGAAGCTTCTCTCAGCAGTTCCTGCGTGGGGCTGATTGCTGGGTGACGTTGCTGTGTCTGTTAACAAGGGGTCCCCTGGTTGCCACACCCAGGCCTGTCCTGCCATGGATCACTGCTGCATGCTTATTTTATAAGGCAAACTTCACCTTCCACTGTGGGGCCAGAAAAGCAGCCAGGTGACACAGCAGCAGCTCAGGAAAGACGGATTCTTGAAGAAGAAATGGGTTAGATGGCGTGTAAGGGTAACAATGTGGCAGCCAAGAAAACCCAGCAGCTTCCGGACTTCCACACCAGCGCCAAGTAAGGGAGGGCAGGGGGTCATGGACGCAATCTGCCCATTGCCTTGTGGGTACCAGGGGATCCCCAAGTACTATCCATTCCTCCTTGCAACTTATAGAGGGAGGGAGGTGTGGAAGCCTCACTGCACTGCTGGCTGCAACGAAGTCCTTCGCCCACAGCCATCCCAATGCAACTGGCCGACCACCTGCCCCCACCCACAAGATGGAATCTTCACACCTTGGGCTGCCTGTCAGCCCCTCTCAAGGCCACATCTGTAGCGGATCCCTTCTCGTAGTCCTTCCCAGGTAACCCCTCACACCTGCCTCTTTGCTCAGCGATACAGCAGGATTTGTCTGCCAGGTGCTTCCGGTCCCAGCACCAGCCCTTCATGATGCAAGGAAGATGCAACCTCACACGCTATGATGAATGGGGTCAGAAATTTCTAATTACATGATATAACATAGAAGACAAAAGCTGATTAAACAAACCAGAAAACCACAAAATGATGGGGCTAACATGATGGTTCAATTGGCTAATCCTCTGCCTGCAAGCACCAGCATCTCATATTGGCAATGGTTCATGTCCCATCTGTTCCACTTCCCATCTAGCTCCGGTCTTATGACCTGGAAAACCAACGGATAGCGGTCCAAGTCCTTGGGACCCTGCACCTGTGTGGGAGACCAGGAAGAAGCTCCCGGCTTTGGGTTAGCTCAGCTCTGGCCACTGTGGCAATTTTGGAAGTTAACTAGCGGATAGAAGATCCACTGTAAATCTGTAAATCTGCCTTTCCAAAAATAAATAAATAAATACATTTTTTTAAAAGCACAAAATGTTAGCAACTTAAAACAGCATGAAGCCCCACCCTGAATCAATCCACGGAGCACAGTTCTAGCTGAACACAGTGTTGGAGGGCTCGGTCCTTTCCATCTGCGGCTCGACCCTCTTCTGAAAACTTGAGTGGGATTTTCTCCAATTTGAGGAGAGAGACTGTCCTTCTCCTGGTTCATTCCGCAATGGCCACAGCAAGCAGGGCTAGGCCAGGCTGGATCCAGGAGCCCAGGATCCGCTCCTGGCTTCTGCATGGGCAGTAGGAAGCCAAGGGCCTGAACTATTGCCTGCCATGTACCAGAATGAAGCTAGAACTGAGAGAAGAACCAGAATTCACGCACAGGCACTCCAATATGGGATATACGCACTGCAACAGCATCTTAGTGCTGCCACAAACACCCACCTGTGAGATGGTTGCTGTTGTTTTTAAAGATGTATTTATTGGGGCCAGCATTGTGGCATAGTAGGTTAGGCCTCTGCTTGCCCATATGAGCACCAGTTCAAGTACCAGCTGCTCCACTTCCAATCTTACTCCCTGTTAATGCACCTGGGAAGGCAGCAGAGGATGGACAAGTACTTGGGATGCTGCACCCACACAGGAGACTAGATGCTTCTGGCTCCTAGCTCAGTCTGGTCCAGACCTGGCCACCACGCCCACCTGGAGAGCGGACCAGCAGATGGAAGACAGTCTCTCTCTCTCTTTCTAACTCCGCCTTTCAAATAAACAAATAAGTCCCAATTGCTCTGCTTCAGATCGAGCCATGCTGACATGCGTGTGAATGCAGCAAAGGATGGGCCAAGTATAGGGCCACTTGCACACACGGGCGACCCCAGTGGAGTCCCAGGCTCCTGGCTTCTCCGGGCCAGCCCTGGCTATTGAGGCCATCTGCGGAGTGAACCAGTAGATGGGAAATATCTTTCTCTGTGTGTCTCTCCCTCTCTCTATCACGCCTGTCACAAAATAAAAATAAATCTGAAAAAACAAAAAGACTTAGGCCTGGAGCAGCTAAAGTCCTTGCTTTGCACGTGCCAGGATCCCATGTGAGCGCCGGGTCTAATCCCAGTGGTTCCGCTTCCCATCCAGCTCCCCGCTTGTGGCCTGGGAAAGCAGTAGAGGACGGCCCAAAACCTTGGAACCCTGCACCCACCTGGGAGACCTTGAAGAAGCTCCTGGCTCCTGATCAATTCAGCTCTGGCTTTTGCAGCCACTTGGGGAGTGAATCAGTGGACAGAAGATCTTCCTCTAGGTCTCTCTTCCTCTCAGTATATCTGACTTTCCAATAAAAATAAATAAATCTTTAAAAAAAATTAAGTCTTAAAAAAAGAGTTGACTGGAGACACTGACCCCCTCACGCACACCACTATCACCCTGCCTCGAACTCGGCTCCTTGTGGCTCGCTTGCACACTAGACCTGCAGAACAGCAGAAAAGATAGCTTCTTGTTCGATTTCTGGAATTTGTTGTAGCAGCAACAGGAAATTGAGATGGCTCCAGATGGAGGGAAATGCTGAAATAAAGCCTTGGGGGCAGCCCACAAGCCCGAGTGCGACACTCCATCGTAGGGAAAGCCAGCTGCAAAGCCACATCAGACCACACGGGGACCTGACACCCACAGAAAGCCGCCTTCACGACTCCCAAGCCAGGGGCTGGACTCTGCCGAGCGTTCCAGTCGACTGTCCAGCTGGGAGGAAGGAGTGTACCAGGGCGAGCCAAGCCATAACCCGCGCAGATGTAAACCAGAACTTGGAGCTGAAGACAGGCTCCTGTGGTGGCCAGCACAAACCCCGACGGAACAGGCTGTCCTCCCAGGCACAGAACACTTTCCACAGGGCCACGTCACACTCGCAGCTCTGGGCATGAGGCCCCTGCTGGGGTTAGCCAAGGTGTAAGCAACTCAGGAAGGATTTGGCCAACCACCGGCAGAAGCCGCTAGCGTGGGTGCAGCCCAAGCCGCGGGTTGCATGGCAGCACAGCCTCCCCGCCAGGGAACTGTGGCAGTTGGCGAGGGACAGCCTGTCCAGCCCCATGCAAGATCTGCCACGGCTCCTGCAGTCTGTGGAGCCGAGAAAACAGAATCCCGCCTGAGCAGCCCTGACCGACTTCCCTAGGCCTTTGCTCCCCACCCGGAAAGCTTCCACACCCTAACCTGGGGAGCTACCTGAGAAAGCAGAAATGGCAGTTAGGACAATAACCTGGTGGGCAGGGCCTGAGACCTGACCAAGAAGGACGCAAACAGAATGAGAATGCTCCTGGGGGCAGGAGGACATCTCAACAGTAAAGACTAGAGGTGACAAAAATGCGTTACTGAAATTCTGAGCAACACAGTCGATCTCAAAATGAAAAAATCCACCCATATAGAACTGGCTCTGTGGCATAGCAAGCTAAACCTCTGTCTGCAACACTAGTATCTTATATGGGTCCCAGTTCAAGTCCCAGCTCCACTTCCAACCCAGTTCCCTGCTAATGGCCTGGGAAAGCAGCAGAGGATGGCCCAAAACCTTGGACTCCTGTCCCACCTGGGAGACCCTGAAGAAGCTCCTAACCTCGTATCAGTTCAGCTCCAACCACTGCAGCCATTTGGGAAGTGAACCAGGGGATGGAAGATCTGTCTCTCTGTCTCTCCTCTCTGTAAATCTGACTTCAGCAGTAACCGATGCCGTGACATTCACCAAGATCAGATCAGCAGAGTGCCAGTTTGTGACAAGTGGTGGTGGGAGACAGCCCAGAGTCAGGGCCCACTCTGAGCTGATGAGTCTCTCCAGAGGAAAGAATGGAAACATAGAAGCCACTGAGTTGAAGCGTCACCTGGAAGTGACACAAAGGCTTCAGAGGGCTGCACCTCTGTGGCGTGGCCGCGTGGAGGTGACGGCAGGAGACGTGCACCCAGGCAGTTCTCAGCAGACCCGCTCCCTTCCCGCATGGTCCTCATGATGCTCCTGTTTTATGCAGGAGAGAAAGGAAGCAGTTATCTGCAGTCACCAGCGCTCACGAGGCTGGGGAAAGGAAGGCTCCAGCCCCTCCCCTCCTCCACCTGCTGCCCGCAAGCACCACTGGGCGCCCAGGGCAGCATAGCCGGGAGCGCGTCAGCCTCGCGGCACCAGGCTTCAGATCCTGGTTCTACAACTAGGACACTGTCGCCTCTTGGCACCTGGTTGACTGCTGCTCCGCACGGCTGAATTTACGGATCCAGTCGACACATGCAGTGTTCAGCATGACCATCACTATCATTTTCTCTCCTAGCTGTGCTCTGTGATTGCATGTATAACAATAGAGACCCATGGAAGGGTAGTGCAATATAACCTGTGCCAGCAGCACCGGCGTCCATCTCAGGAGTGCCGGTTCAAGTCCAGGCTACTACAGCTCTGGGAAAGCAGCGGAGTGTGGCCCCAGGGTTTGAGGGAGGCCTGGACGGAGTCCTAAGCTCCAGGTCAGCCTGACTCAGGCCTGACTATTGCAACCATTTAGGGACAGAGGCAGCGATGGAAGATCCATCCGTCTGTGTCGTTCTGCCTTTCAAATGTAAAACAAATCTTCAGAAAGAAAACCTGATACCTGCGTGGCAAGTTTAAGTTAACTAGGTTAACTAGTCCTACTGGTTGGAGGGTTGGAGGGTCCTTTGAAGACATCCTTTGGCAAAGGTGAAATGCGCACAGCACCGCCTCCTTCGCCCCATCCCAATCCCTGCTCATTGCTGGGTACTGCTGAAATCTCCTCTCGCCTGCAGCGCTATCCCTCAGGAAGACGAAGGAATAATTTAAAATCCATGTTTAATTTATCATCCATGCCTTAGTAGCTGTGTTCAGCCCTCGTTCCAGTGCTCAGAGGCCCCGGGACACACATTTCTGTCTGTGGAGAGTCCTTCAGTGCGCCAGCATGGTGTGCACAGAGCCGTGTGGAGGAGGAGTACGTGAGGCTCAGGCTACTGCATCTGCTGGGACAGGACCTCTTCAGCATCTGCCAGTTCTGTGCCAGTTCTGTGCCAGTTCTGTGCCAGTTCCGTTCAGGTCCTACTTTGGGGATGGTAGTGAAAGCCTGTGACAGAACTTGGGAACAGCATCAGGGAACGCACTGGGGTGGGGGAGTGAGGGAGGCACACAGGCTTCCGTGCAGGGCCCCAAGGAGGTGCAGTGATGAAGGGGGCACAGAGGCTGGGGTCTGCCATGGAGGCGGGGTTCACCCTGCACACCCTCCCAGAGCTCGGCAGGGAGAGGTGGGGAGTCAGGAATGTCGTCTCTAGCCGTGGCCTCCCCGCATACCTGTTCAGGGCACAGCATCATAAGCTCTCCTGCCGAACCAGGGCCAGGCCTCTGCACTGTGGCCCATGCAGCACTCACACTTAACTGAGCTGGCAGCCCCCAATGCCTCTGCTGCGCCCCCTAAAGGGGCTAGTCATTTATAGAGATAAAGAAGCAAGCCTACAACCATGCTTAAGTTGCTTCCAAATAACACAGTCAGTGGGTGTGGACACCACTTGGCGAGTATAGACCAACGTGCATGTCACTGAGTGTCCTCCTCACTGGAGTCTCCAGGACTATGAGGGGTGTGCCAGCCTTGGTGCCCCATGGCCGGGGGGCTCAGGGAACCAGACCTAGGGTTGGCTCTAGAATTCATCATTAGAACAATGCCAGCTTTTCCACAAAAAAAAAAAAAAATTTCAAATACAGTTACTATAACCCTGAAGTAAATCGCTAAGTGCTAGTTAGCACCTGACAGCCTCGAGCCTTCCTTGGAGGCAGGCATGACTTCCACCCTACCTTCCATGGCCAGAATCAGGAGCTTGGCAGGGTTAAGGGATCCTGGAGGAGGAGGAGGACATGCAGTTTGAATCAATATCAACCCAGGTCACTGTCCTTCTGGGGTTGGAGCTCTCTGCACCACAGAGACACAGGGGAGGACAGACACAAAGGGGCCCTTGGGGCAGTGGATTGGCATGTGTGCCAGGGCTTGCCTGCCTCACACCTAAATCATTCGGTTCCTTTCAAAGTTGGCAGCTTCTGGGGCATCTTCCCAGCAAGCTGCACTCCAATGGGTGTTCCCCATGTACATCAGCTGGGGCCTCAGGATCCCTGCCCTTCAGTGCCCACAGCCCAGGCCACCCCCAAAGCCAACAAAGGTGACACACAGACTCTTGTTGACTTAAACCCGCCTGTTTGGGGCAGTCTGCAACACAGCCAATCGCCAACACAGACCTGGGAAAAGTCCTTCCTCCGAGTTCTCACAGATGGAAATTTCCCTGCTGGCCTGCCTTCCTCAGCTAAGCCAGAGGGATGGGGCAGGACACTGGGAGGCACGAGGACCGCCGTCTTCCTCAGTCCTCTTCCCACCAGGGGCTCAAGCCTGGAATCTCACCATTCAAATTTAATGACTTGCATAAAAAGCATGAATGCCTATTAATTTTTCAGCACCCCTGGAAGGGATAACAAGCTTGTGTTTTTTATTTTATTCTCACTATACAAGTAGATAGGAACGGAAAGTGACCCTAACGTAAGGTAACTTTCCCAAACAGAAAAAAATCGAATGTTTTGGACCAACTTGATTATCAGCCTTTCAGGGGAGAGATTAGTGCATGTCTAAGTTCAAGGCTCCATAATGCAGTTAAACATCATATGTAACAGCACAGCAGAAACGTGCGTCTTCTAGACTGGCATTCCAGAAAGTACTTGGTGTTGAAGGAGCCAGGGGTCCTCGGTGGCGCACGCCCTCTGCTTGGAGATGCCTGCTATGTGTTGTCTCTGCCCATGGTGCTGCTATGGGCATGTCCCTCTCAGGCTACGTGTACCCACCCATTCACAAAACACAGAGACATGCTGCTCTGCTCCTCCTCCCAGCGCACACTTCTGACCGTCACAGCGTACCGGCGGGTAGCACAGCCTGTGAGGGTCCCTCGGAGGCTGTCGCAGGATGGCGCCACTGCTTGCTGGGCCTTCTCCTCAGAGGGGAATTCCGAAGGAAGGAAGGAAGGAAGGAAGGAAGGAAGGAAGGAAGGAAGGAAGGAAGGAAGGAAGGAAGGAAGGAAGGAAAGAAAGGAAAATGTAATAACAGCTGGACACTTAGGTACACAGTGAGAAAGTATGAGGTCTGGATACTTCCAGAAGGAAGTGATTTCTGAAGTTAAAGAAGCAGTGGGAGGCCCGGCGCAGTGGCCTAGCGGCTAAAGTCCTCGCCTTCAACACCCCAGGATCCCATATGGGCGCCGGTTCTAGTCCCGGCAGCTCCACTTCCCATCCAGCTCCCTGCTTGTGGCCTGGGAAAGCAGTCGAGGACGGCCCAAAGCTTTGGGACCCTGCACCCGTGTGGGAGACCCGGAAGAGTTTCCTGGTTCCCGGCTCCAGATCCGTACAGCACCGGCCGTTGTGGTCACTTGGGGAGTGAATCATCGGACAGAAGTTCTTCCTCTCTCTCTCTCCTCCTCTCTGTATATCTGACTTTGTAGTAATAATAATTAAAAAAAAAAGCAGTGGGAACGTGCCAGGTAGACTGTGAAGGAAACTCAAGAGGACTGCTGGCTCCTTCTCTTGGCCTGAACCATAACCTCCCTCCCCCAGGGAAACCCAACGAAGACCACCCAGCCCCAATTCTTTACGGGGACAGCTGTGGTTTTAAAGCCCACTTGGAGGAGGGAGCCCAGGAGGATGGGCTGGGCTCACTGCCAATGTGTCCAACGGGCAGTGTGCAGAGGAGTGCCGTGGGAGGCCCTGTCACATAGGGCACTGCAGCCCTGTGGTAGCCGACGCTCGGGAGGCAGGCCCTTGCCCCAACAGGCGGACACATGCGAGAGGGGCCGAGGCCTCTTGCCTGCAGCTGCGTGAGCAGGTGCTCCTGGGACCAAGTCCCCCAGCCCAGGCCAGCCCAGCTGAGCCTGCCGGGACCTCAGCTGCGACAAGATCCTGAAATCCAGCCCCAGGGACCCTGAGAGGAAGGAAACACTTGTTTCAAGACACCAACATTTATAGCGCTTTGTTTCACAGCTGCAGCTAACAAACACTGTTTCCCACTGTGTTTATCATGTTAGGAATGAAAACAGAAAAGACTGAAACACATGGTCATTAACTCATTTAAAACAGGAGGAGGATGGCCTAGTGGATAAATCCATGCTTTGCTCCACTTCCCTTCTGGCTCCCTGCTTGTGGCCTGGGAAGGGAGTACAGGATGGCCCAAAACCTTGGGACCCTGCACCCATGCGGGAGACCCCAAAGAAGCTTCTGGCTCCTGGCTTGGGATTGGCTCAGCTCCAGCTGTTGTGGCCACTTGGGGAATTAACCAGTGGATGGAAGATTTTTCTGTATCTCCCTTTCTCTGTAAATCTACATTTCCAAGAAAAGAAAAATAAGCAAATCTTAAAACATAATAATAATAAGCAAGAGGAGTAGGCAGGTGTTTTGTTGAACAGTAAGGATACACAGGCTGCCCCCAAAGCCTGGGTTCAATCCCAGCTCTGGCTGCCAGTTCCCGCTGCCTGCTAAGGCTAGACTAGGCAGTAGTCCAACCACGGTCATGTCCCTGGGTGTCTCCTGCTAAGGCTAGAGCAGGCAGCAGTCCAACCACGGTCACGTCCCCAGGTATCTCCTGCTAAGGCTAGAGCAGGCAGCAGTCCAACCATGGTCACGTCCCCAGGTATCTCCTGCTAAGGCTAGAGCAGGCAGCAGTCCGGCCACAGCCAAGTCCCCAGGTATCTCCTGCTAAGGCTAGACCAGGCAGCAGTCCAACCACGGTCACGTCCCTGGGTGTCTCCTGCTAAGGCTAGACCAGGCAGCAGTCTAACCACGACCACGTCCCTGGGTATCTGCTTCCTGCAGAGACCTCATTGGGGTACTGGATGGGGCTGTGTGTGTCTCTTCTTGATTCTAGGGGCTTGCCTGACTATTGAGCCAATGACCCCCACCCCCTGCTGATTTCAGTCCGAATGGAGATCTCAGGAGCATTATTGTGTTCCCTCCTGCCATTCTGCCTCAAGGACCTGTGTGCCAGGTACAACTCTCCCTACTGAGAGCTCAGATCTGAGCTGATGGGGCAAGAGTGCCTGGAAAGGAAAGTTAACAAAAATAAGCTTGAAAACTGCTGGTATTGTTTTATGTTTCATTTGTATTTATTTATTTGAGGGGTGGAGAGAGAGAAAGAAAAGTGAGAGGTGCAGGGCTCTTGTCTGCTGCTCACTCCTTGAAAGCTCACCAAAGCCAGCAGTCAGGCACTATTAGTATTCTCCCAACGCGTGCAGGAGGCCAGCCCCCTGAGCTGCCGGCACTGCCTCCCAGGCTCTGCACTGGCAGGAGGCAGGACCCAGGTACCTGGATGTGGGAAGCAGGTGCAGGAAGGCCAGACTCCGGCTGGCACTTAGGAATAGAGGTTCCCCTGGGTACCGCAGGACTCTCGGCATTTGGTTTTGTGCTCACGCTCCACTAAGGCACCACGAAAAGCTCCACGCTGCTCAGGAACACTCACTGACCCGCTCACGTCCATCACCCAGCAGTCCCTGGGCACAGGTGTCTGCAGGCTTGTGAGGGGAGCTGAGCATCCCATGAGGTCAGTCCCAGCTAGCACAGAGCAAAGCTCATGTCATCCCTGCGCCCCGGGAGAAAGGGCAGGGAGCAGGCAGACCTGGGTTCGGAGTCCTCTTCCGCCCAGCTCCCTCTGAGAGCTGTGTGCCAGCCTCCTGGTTCAGCGCAGCTAGCTCCTGCTGTGCCACAGAATTTATGGAACTGAATGATAACTCTTGGAGAAAATACAAATCCCCCCTAAAATCCAGAGGTCATGTTCTGTCACACCTTGTCTTCTGCTGCACGACTGACAAGACCAGCAGGTTAGTAGTTCAGTCTTAGTAGTTAGTAGCAGCCACCACCTAGTGAGCACGAAGGGACTTGGAAAAGTTCACTGAAAAGGAACTTAAATCAGAAGTTGATCCTGGAGCAAAATCCAGGCCAAGCTTCTTGCTCAGGCACATTTTTCACAACTTTCTGACAACCCCTCCTTCAAGGTGTCTGCCGGCTGCACATCACTCGGCTCTTCTACCTGCCAGCATCTCCCTTCACGGGTGGGCAGGACTGAACAGCACACCGTGAGGCCAAGGTCAGAGGACCTGAACGCAGCCTACAGCAACACAGGGCAATGTGAGAGCCAGCACCCAGCCCCGCCTTCAAGCCCAGGTGAGGAAGGCCCGCCGGCATGGAAAACCCTGACCAGGTTGGGTTTGGAACGTGCCTGTTTACTGTTTGACCTTGGAACGAATGGCTGGGAACTTCCTGGAAACACCCACGACCTTCCAAACACACAGTGCCTCCGACCTTGCTGCCTGTGCTATTGTGTGGGAGTCTGGAAACAAGCTTTGAGGCACTGGGCAAAGCACCCACCATACCAACAACCAGGAGTTCCTGGACACAGTCAGGGGAGAGAGGGTAAGGTACTGGCCCAGCTGCAGAAGCGGGAACGTCATGCAGACTCATTTGTGTGATCTCGGGGTACAACATGCCGTGTCATAGCTGGTTCCTCCCCGTAATTGTCCCCTGTGGGTTCCAAGCCACTCTGGAAGTGGCTGAGAAAGGTTCCTGTCCACTCCTCAGGTACCATGCCCATAGTGCTACCCAGAAACACACAGCAGCCAGGGCCCAGAACTTTGTGCAACTTTAAAAGGGTGAATTTGAATCACCACGAGACAGGGTGTGGGGCCTGGCAGTGGCCTTGAGCATCCGAGATCAAACAGTATGGCCTGCACACGGTGGTAGGGACCTTCAAGCAGTGTGGGGGACAAAGTGTCTACTCTGGAAGACTTTGGGAACTCAACACCCAGCATGTGCTCTGTGGGAGAGGAGGATAGTGGGGACCCCAGGGCCTCCAGCCTGTGAGGAATGGGAAGCCTTGGGCAGGGGTTGTGCTGGGGGAACACAGCCTGCCACGGGAATGCCACAGAGGCCTCATCGCATAGCTGAGTCATCGTCTGAAGCAGGTCACAAAAGCTACAGGGAAGGAGGCAGCAAGCAAGCCTTGTGCCAACACTCAGCACAAACCCACTGTCGCCTCTTCACTCAGACACAGCCAGCAGTCGGATGCCAGGAAGACCACGGCCTGGGTCAGCGTCCGAGGAGGAGGCACGGTGCCAACAGCCCCTGCAGGAGGCAGTCCCCGGCCTGCATCTGAGACAAGAAAGAAAAAAGCCAAAGCACAGGAGGTTGCAGATGGAAGCCCAAGGCACAGCTCAGCAACCGCACAGAGGGCTGGCCCAGCTTTCGGTGGGTGCTAGGTCTGTGCGACAAGGGGGGCAGGGACACAGAGCCGTAGGAACCCTGGCCACGGGTCAGAGCGCTGCCCTCCCAAGGAAAAGCAAACTCAAGCTGGACTTGGGTAGTTAAAGCAGAGACAAGGACAATGCCAAGGAAATTCCAGCAGCTTATTTTGAAAACAGGAGGGGCAGCACTCGAGGAGGGCCTGCACAGCACAGCCATGTGCCTTCAGCTGCCTTCTCAGCCCTTTGCCCTCGGGAAGTGATGGGAAGCGCCTTGTGGAGCTGTGGAGCCAGGGAGCCAGCCCCGGCTGAGCAGGTGGTGATGACCGAAGGCTCAGAAGGAGCTAAGGGGGCAGCCCACGGCCATGGGAGCCGGCGTCAGAGCACCACGCGGCAAGTGGAACTCATCTACTCGACAGCCACCACTGCACCAGAAATATTTCCTAGGAGAGTCAACCCCCACCAATCCCTCTGCTCCCCCAAGCCAGGGCAGCCCGGGCTGAGGACTCATCCAATGGCTTTCAACCTCTGCTTGGTGGCCGGCCCCCTCCAGAACTATAACAGAACCTGCGACACCTGCGCACAGGATAGATCACAATAACAGGGTCAGGGTTGAGGTATAGCGACAAACCACCACCCACAAAGCCAGCATCCCACATGGGCACTGATGTCCAATCCAGCTCCCTGCACATGCACCTGGGAAAGCAGCAGAAAGTGGCCCAAGTGCCTGGGTCCCTGCACCCAAATGGGAGACCCGGATGGAGCTCCAAGCTCAAGGCTTTGGGCTGGCCCAGTCCCAGCCACTGCAGCTATTTAAGGTGTGAGCTAGCAGATGGAAAATTTCTCTTCCTCATTCTTCCTCTCTGTCTCTGCATCTCTCTCTGCAACTCTGCCTTTCAAATAAATAAACATCTTTTAAATACAATAGAAAAATGTTCAATCAAAACTTTTTTAAAGATTTATTTTTTCTTTAAAAGAGTTTAGGGCTGATCAGAAGATGTAATCTGCCTCGTAGTTCTCAGTCATTTCCCGTCGTCATCACACAAGGTCCTTCACACAGGCTCCACTGCTGAGACCAGGGGCTCCTCTGTATCACAGGGGCACGCCGCCTGCCCTCTTCCAACCCTGCGCCCTTCCCTGCCTCTCACAAGAGCAGGCAAGTGTGTGCAATATTTCAGACTCCATTTTGTGCTTCCCCCCCGGTGTTTCCTCAACAAGGAGAGAGTACAATTAGCAGACAGGCTTGCTGACAAGTTACTCCTCTGGTTCTCAGCAGCCTCTCTGCTTCTCTTTGATCCTCCCTGCTAAGCGTCTAAGAAGTGACCTCAGGCGTGTTGCGACACACTTGGGTGAGGCTCCCAGGGAGTGGGGTCTGCAACCTGCATGGCTTGACCTGAAGCTGCCTGTGCCCAGTTGCTGGAGTCATGGCACCTTGGGCCACGGGACAGAAGCGGAAAAGCCTTGGCCGTGTGCTGCACCTGCTTGATGTCCCAGGAAACTGCTGCCATCTGCAAATTTCTGCTACCAAGACACCCCTTCCCCCACCAACACCCAGCTGTGCACAGATGCAACCAAGAGTCCAGGGAACTCCACCTCCCAGCTGCTGCCGTGTCTGCCAGCCTCCCACAGCAAGGATTCCTCTGCTCCCAGTCCCCTGGTCCCTTGCCGTTCCTGCTTTGCTCCAGTATTAATCAGGTCACTCTCCACTTAAGAGAATCTTGTCTGTTAACACTGCAAGTAGCTTGCTTCAAACTGATGCGACAAGACGTGGAGCTGCGTGAGCAAATGCAAGTCCCTGGCTGAAATGCCTGCAGTCGAGCTCTGCACCATGCAAACCGAAGTGGAAGGACAGCCATGGAGAACCAGTCCTGCCGGAGTGTCCCCAAGTACCTGCTGCTGCTGCTGGACACAGGCCACTCCTCGGTATGCTTCACCAGTCCCTCCTCCACAGCGTG
The DNA here is from genome assembly GCF_030435755.1 of Ochotona princeps. Taxonomy (NCBI): domain Eukaryota; kingdom Metazoa; phylum Chordata; class Mammalia; order Lagomorpha; family Ochotonidae; genus Ochotona; species Ochotona princeps. The sequence goes on along the minus strand of NC_080841.1, from coordinate 1,692,826 downwards.
AGGTCTTTTGAGCCACGTGTCACTACAGCTGTTAGTCAAGGCATAACTGACATACCCCCAAGCTTCACTCAGCTCTAAATGTGTGACTGCTCCTTGGTAGGAAACACTCAGGGCTATGCGGCCGCACTGCCTCCCAGCCTGAAGACCATTCCAAAAGTCTGCTGGTGTCATGTCTTCCTGGGTGTTGGGTCTCATCCCTCACTCCCCGCCCCTCCGCCCTGAGGGTGATGCCCTCGCTCTCCAGGATTATACACTGGCAGACACTGAGCCCCCTGGCCCCGGAGCACATTCGCACTTGCACTGCCCTCAATTCCAGACTCACGAGCCTGCAGATGTCAATGAGGCCTCCCACCCCAGTCGGCCCAACGCTCCCTGAGGACAATGCCCACAGTGTCCCCACCCCGCACACTGCCCGCAGAAACCCCACTGACTCTGCAGACGCATCCAGGTCCCTGTGACTGCTTCCCGTGCTGGGCTCAACCTCCATACCCACCCCGGGACCCCTTCCCGTGCTGGGCTCAGACCTCCACACCCACCCGGGGCCCCTTCACGCGCTGGGCTCAGACCTCCACACCCACCCGGGGCCCCTTCATGCGCTGGGCTCAACCTCCACACCCACCCGGGGCCCCTTCACGTGCTGGGCTCAGACCTCCATACCCAACCGGGGCCCCTGTAAGATCCCCAGTTCTGGTCTTCTGCTCCTGCCCCCTATGCTCTAAACACCATGCAGGAGCTGGAGAGTCTTTTCAACCCTAACTCAGATGCTGTCCGTCAACTCAAGGCCCTCAGAGAGACCTGGCCCCAGGCACCAACGTCACACGCTGCCCAGCACCCTCCTGGTCTCTGGCACTCTCGGAGCTTGATGCCTCCTCATCCCGCCATCCCTCTGCTCCTGCTTCCCAGGCCTCCAAACCTTGACCGAGAACCCCCCAGAAAATCCCAAGTGTCTCTGGCTCCCGTCCTTATCTCCCACGAATCTTGGCTCAGCCCTCACCCCTGACACCTGGCTGGTCCTCTGAACTGGCCTAGCTCTCCGAGTCTCCTTGGTCCTGCCCTGCTTCTCTCCCTCCCTCTCTCTCTCTCCCTCTCTCTCTCTTCATGGAATTTTCCACCCTTTGACCTGATGAGCTGCTTCTGGGTTTAACACAAGTGAGCCCAAAGGCCAGAGGAGAGTTAGGAAGAGCACTGCCCTGCCCAGATAGGAGGCTTGAGGGGAAGGGTACAGGGCATGGAGACAGGCTGACCAGATGGACCAAAGCCGAGCCGCAGGGCACCTGGGGTTTGCTGTGCTGGCCCCACAAGCCCAGGGGATGAGCAGGATGCAAACCCAGCCCCACCAGGATGCTGGCTTGCCCCCGGAAGCAGGCAAACTCAGACCCCTGCTTTGCATCTGTCCTTACAAAGTCGATTCCATAGATACCAGGGATGGAAACAGCAAAGAAAAGCGTGCAGAGTTGAGGAGAAAACCCAGGGAGGGCCCTTCGCTACATCCCAGGACGAAACGTTTTCACAAACAAGGCAAAAAAAGTACAAACCGTAAAACTTGCATATTTGCTAACACATATAAAGTTGGATGTGTAGACTAGGAGAGAAAAAGTGGGGTGCTTCCCAGCGAGGGAAGCTGGCCAGGCTCATGGCTTTGCAGAGGTGTCAGTGTCCCTGCAGTTGGGCAGGACCTTTGGAGGAACAGCCCCAAGGACCTGTGTGAATGGGAACCCATGAGCCAGCAGTACTCTGCAGCCCTGGCCGTCAGCACAAAGGGAGTGAGGCATCGTTCCAAGGTCTGTCAGCAAAGAGACAGGAAAGGAGTAGTGATATCGCAAGGTGGAGTCATCAAAACAACAAAGTTCAAAGACAGTTGGGCATGCAAGGGAAAGAGCAAACTGGATACTAACTACCCTGGTTTCCAGAACAATACAACATGCTGCTCATCAGCTTAAACACACCTACCGCACCCAAAAAAGACATACTTGGAGCAAATTCCTACACAGAGCAGCCACAAGTCTCCACTGCCCCAGGAAGGAGACCTGGCCTCTCCATTCTTGAATCAGGTCACTGGAAACGGGTGGTAGGAGAACTGCCAGCCAGTCACAACATGGGGTAGCCCCATGGCTAGCCTGCAGTCAGCTGCCAGCCAGTACCCTGTCCACGTGCCTGGTGTCCACAGATCAGCCCAGCTGACAGATGTCCACACACTAACCCAAGGGCGATCCTATGTGCAAACCACACTTTCGGGGGTTATAATTTTTACACAGCAAGCACCACCATCTTCGGAGCCAGGACTCCTGAGCCAAAAAGGATAATAAGGGATAGTTCAGAGAGAGTGGCACCATCCTTGTTCCTGCTTCGTACCCTAAAGATGTGACAGTTCCCAGATCCTGGGTGAAGTGTGGCATTAGAAACCTGGGAGTCAGTTCCGTGTGTTGTTGGAGTATTCGGACTCCTTGAAATGCATCCCAGTTGCTGAAGGAATCCGGGCTTTTTTCCCTCCATGGTTCCCGGGTATACACACTCACACACACACACACGAATGTAGTGGAAGCAGCCGCGGCCTGATCTCTGCTCTCTACCTCGGCTTTCGCTGGCCCGACCACACAGACACGGGGCGTGTGAGGCCTCCCCACCAGTCTCCGACCTCGGGAGCTGTGGTGACTCAGGAGCTCGGGCACACCCGGCTCTGCAGCTGAATGTCAACAAGAGTGAGAGAAAACATCAACCCTCCATCGATCAGAACTCCAGAAACATTTTCCTCCATGAAAAGCATGGCCTGCTTCTCAGGGTCAGCCGCCTGAGATGCAGAGCTGGCTTCATGTCCAGATGCAGTCAGGGCTGATGCAAGCCCACGTTCTCGGACCTGGTCCTCACAGGGGAGCGCAGCTGGCCCCCCGACAGACAAGTGTTGTCACCAAAGACGAGGCTGAAACAGGTTATTACCGTCATCTGCCTTTCACCAAAATCCTATTCTCACTGCATGTCCAGCCAGCAGTGCTGAGCAGGTGGGGACAGAATGCTTAGTTTCAATTTTGCTGTAATACGTTCCTGAGACCAGACAGTCCTCGCACACCAAGAGGGTGTGGGCATAGGCGGGCACTGAAAACAGCATGTGCCAAGCCAGACTGCCAGTGCTCCACGGTCCCACTGTGGCTACAGAGTGTCCTGTACCTGGAAGCTGTCCAGGCACAGTCCCAACTTCAAATGAGCCTGTTTGCTCTAACCTCCACCACCAAGTGAAAGAAAGAGTGAGAGCAGGACCCAACACCTTGGGGGAGGTGTGGGCCAGCCAGTCCACCTCCTGGGTGGCTACAAGGCTGCCCATGGAGGCGAGGGTGTGGTCCAGAGCCACTGTCACCCAGGCAGGAAGTGATAACATGAGTACTGGAGTCCAGAGAGGACTTGACGTGAGCCAGGTCACACAGCACAGCAGCCAAGGCCACTCAGGCTGACAGTGACTCAGTGACATTCACAGAACAGCAGGGCTGACACTCCAACCTGCGCAGGCACCAACTACATAGACAAGCCCCTCCCTCCAGCCACTTTGGCCGTGACCAGGAATGACGACACAGTCTCTTCATGAGGGTTTAGTCTTAGTTTCAACATGGCAGAGTGTTCAGCAAAAACCACTTAACCCAGGATTTGTGAAGGCAAAATTAAAGAAAAAATAAAATTAACACTGACAGTACAAGTGTTAACAAATGTCCTTAACTTATACCTGGTGTTTTTCTGAAGACTTCATAGATTTTAAATCATTCAAGAGTATGCCACCTTTATGAAAAATCAGTGTCATTATTCCCATTTTACAGATGTAGAGATTGATGCAGGAGGCAGAGCTGGTGAATGGGAGCACTGGGATGTGACCCCTGGAGACTGTATGCTGAGCTGGGGCTCTTAACCCCTAACTGATGTTGGTCTTCAGGACACGAGACAAGCAACAAAGTAGAGCACACACAGCCACCATGCCCACAGCCACCAAGTCCACAGCCACCAAACCCACAGCCACCACACCCATAACTACCACACCCACACCCACCAAGCGCAGGCAACAAGCCCACAACCACCACGCTCATAGCCACCAAGCACAGCCACCTCGGCCACAGGTACAAACACAAAATGGGTGAAAGGATACATGGGCCCTGTTCTCTCTCAGGAAGGACTGTCATGTTAATACGTGGAATCAAACACACAAGAAAATTCTCACACAATACATCATCCCCCAAATAATCTAGGGAGACATAGATGGTGGCAGGAACAGGCATTGTCAGAAGTTCAGCACCCCACAGCCCACGGCTCCACTGGCACCTGGGAGTGTCGGCTCCATAACAAGAGACCTGGCGCATCTGCTCGGACTGGACAGTGGGTCCATTCAGCAACCTTTCAGAGGACAGCATGAGCTCAGGCCCTGTAGCAGGGTGCATGCAACTTCATCTCTCCAGGCGGGCAACAGGATACCGTGGAAGGAAAGCCACAAGGAGGTGGGAAGAGGCCTGCAGCCATCCCTGTCATGGCAGTAGACATACAGAGGCAAGGACCACGGCTTCCGACTAGGGTGGCAACTCAAGCCCTTGGACGGGAGAGCTCTGCGTCGCCTGACCACAGCCTTGGCAACACACAAACTCCAAGCACAAGTTTAGGGAGCAGAGTTGGAGGCCAACACAAGCACAGAGGGAGAAGGCAGTCTATATCCAGCGCCAAGCCACAGCCTCAGGGTGGGGCCTACAAAACATGGCCCCTGGGCCTGAAGCCAGGTTACCCGATCCTCAGCACAAACTAGGCCAATGGTGCAGGAAGCCATGCCAACCAGTGTGGTGCAGAGCGCTGCCTTCCCAGCTCAGCTGCACAGTGTACTTGCAGCAGAAGCTGGACGGCACACCAAGTGGCCTTGAACGGAACAGCTGGCTCACTCCTGCCAGAGAAAACAGCATTGCCAGGACTGCAAAACGCTCGTGGAAAACAGCACAAAATGCAGCATTCCCTGTGGGCGCTGGTTCAAGTCCCAGCATCTCCACTTCCCATCCAGCTCCCTGCTGTGGCCTGGGAAAGCAGTGGAGGACAGCACGCGTCCTTGTGCCTTGCACCCACAGGGAAGACCTGGAGGAGGCTTTGGCTCTTGGCTTTGGATTGGCTCAGCTCTGGCCATTTCAGCCATTTGGGGAATGAACCAGTGGATGGAAGATCTCTCTCTCTCTCTCTCCTTCTCTCTCTAAATCCTTCAAGTAAAAATAGAAAATAAAACAAAATGAAATAAAATGGAAATCCATGCACAGCTTGTTCATAATGCATACTTCCAGGAACTTTTTCTAGAAAGTCCCTTATCCGCATGGATTTCAAAATTATGGCAACAAAGCCAACATTAATATTTTTAAGACTTAGCTGGATAAAAAAGCAAAAACAGAAAGACTTAAATCAGAAGTCAGATTCATGAGAAAGGAGCTGGCCAGGAATGGTGATCTGGAGCCTGTTGTTGGCTCCAGGCCACTGGGGACAAGCGCTGGCCTTGCCTGCTCACCAGCGGGACGGGGTGACATTCCCTCCTGCTCTGAGGCCCCCTGCCATCAGGTGTCTGCCTGGCCAGGAAGGTGAGAGGAATCAGGATACACTAGACAAACTTCCAAGTCGGGCAGCCGGAAGAGAGCTCTTGTGTGAGAGATTAGATTTGCATGTGATGACATGGACAGGAAATTGGCAGGCATACTCAGAAGCAAACATGGGTTAGTCATTCAGCCATTCCTTCAGGCTGCAGGCCTATTATGAAGATAAATTACGGCCGCCTGAAATGTGCCTGCGAAATCAAAGGCCCCTTGTATATGCCAGCATGGAGGAAATGCCAGTGTGTTGCAGCAGGAGTCATTTGGTGCGTGAGCAAAGCTATGTCAATAGCCCGTGTGCAAGAGTAAATGCATCCTTATTAACTATCAGGGTAGGCTCTGTGTCCTGTGATTGACAAGCTGTGATCAGACACAAGCCGCATGTTCATGACTGCCTGATCACATTTCATGTTAGCAGTGGTGCTTCCATTAATTCTTGGGTCTAGTACATAGTTGGGCTGGAGTTTGGAGGTAGTTCTTAAACACAGCTAAAAAATTATTGTCAAGCAAGTCATTATTGAGTCCTTTTTAGACTATTCTTAAAGGTTTCTTTATTTGAAAGTTAGTACTCAAGACAGGCAGAGTGTGTGTCTCCCTACTCCTGGTTCATTCTCCAATGGCTGCAACGCCCAGGGCTGAGCCAAGCCACAGCTGGGAACCTGTAACTTCCTCTAGGTTTCCCACATGAGTTGCGGGGGCCACATACTTGAGCCATCACCAACCACTACCTTTGCAGACACATTAGCAGGGAACTGGATTGAAAGTGGAGCAGCCGAGATTCCAACCGGCACTTAAATGAGCTGCCAGCATTGCAGGTGATGGCATGACCCACTGTGCCGTGACATCCATCATTTGACTTCATGCCAAGTGACCAATATAAGACAATTACCGAGATAAAAGGTTATTCCTTGTCACCAAGTGAAACCCATTTTACAGGGTGGATAGATTTGTGGTTTGCGTTTGCCAAAAACTCCTGGGAGAATTTCATCATGTTTACCATCTAAGTTGAGCTACCATGAGTTATTCAATCTTTAGAGCAATTATCTCATTCAATCCTCACAATTTCAGGATAAACATCATGAGCTCGGATAGATGAGGGCACACAGGCTTGAGAAAACCAGCTGCCAACGTGTCAAACCAGGCTGGTAAGCTTTGTCATGCTAGCTGTTTTTGAGAGGCAAGGCAGTAAGGAGAGCTCCTACCCACTGGCTCACTCCCATGATGCCTGCAACGGCTAGGGTGGGACAGAGCCTGACACCAGGAGCCAGGACCACCACCCAGGTCTCCCAGGAGGGCGGCAGGAGCCCAGTGACTTGGGCCATCACCACCTTGCTTCAGGATGTGCCATAGCAGGAAGCTGGTGTCACAAGTGTGGCCAGGACTTGAACCAAAAGCACTCTAATGGGACATGGGAGGTCAGATGCTTTGACCTGTAGGAGCAGCAGCGCCACAGACGGAAGGTGAACAGTTGAATTCAGCAGAAAATTCAGAAAGGACATTCCACCTACCTCGTGCTGCCCTGGAACATCCACAGTGACTGACAGCTGGGTGATCGGACCTAGAGTCAACAGGGCCAATGTCAAGCAGGAGCAGCTCATGGGGAAGGGAAGAGAGGGTAGACCCCTCACCCCAAAGGGGAGCAGACAGAAGCCAACAGGGAAGCAATTTCAGAGGGTCACACACCCTGAAGCCATGACGCAGACACGTTCTCGGCTCCCCAGGACCAAGTGCAATCCTCATGCCTATGTCATGTGCCCCTCCCACAGAGGGGGCACCAAGTCTAACTCAGCAGGGGCCACTGCCCCTGTCCCTTTGCTGGTTGGGACCTTAGCAACTTTACCAAGGCTTCCTTGGACTACTGTCCACACCCAGACGTTCTGCAGGCTCTGCACGCTTCAACATGGCCTTGAATTTGAGCAGCCACCCATTGTTACTGCCTACCAGAGACACCCGGAGCCTTCCAACCTAGGGAAGCCAGGACTCGTGTGCAGGCTTACAGATGAGAAGTGGGGCTTATTGCCTTGCAGTAAGGTGCTGGAAGGAGTCTGAAGCCCCTCAGGGAGGCCTGGAGGCCACAGAGAGCCCGGCATCTGGAAGGAACTCAGGGGCATGGCCTAGCAAGGGCCTAAAGGGACAGTCATCGCTGTGACCATGCCTTGGTCAGTCAGTGGTCTCCACGGCAGGGAGCACAAATCACCAGAGACATGGGGCTGATTTGCTGGGACATGGGAAGAAAATACTAGAATTTCTACATTAAATGTCTACTTCATTTTCTGAAATTTTTGTTTTGTTCTAAAATGGAGGTGACATGCTAGCACAATAATGCCTGTAAGTAATTTATAAACAAATGTGTAGGGCTCAGCAGCATGGCCTAGTGGCTAAGGTCCTCGCCTTGATCCCATATGGCCGCTGGTTCTAATCCTGGCAGCTCCACTTCCTCTCTGTCTCTCCTCCTTTCAGTATATCTGACTTTGTAATAAAAATAAAATAAATCTTTAAAAAATAAATAAATAAAAAATAAACAAATGTGTAGGTAAAAGTATAAACTCCGGGGTTCCGTTATACACAAGATTTTACTGATGGGGCCCCACTGTTTTTTAAGATGTGGAATCAATTCATCGGGCATTGCCTACAGAGAGACTCATAGGGTTCAAACCACCTTGTGGAGAGTTTCTTAAACGATGGGGGTAGCGTTTCAGGTTTTTTAGAACTTTTGGGAATCATTTGGGAAGGTTTTAAAACATTTTGTTTTTTACTTGAAAGACAGCTGGTCAGAGAGACAAAGATGTTCTAGCCACTGGCTCATGTCCCCCAGAGGCCTGAACAGCAAGAGCTGGGTCGTGCTGAACAGGGAGCCTGGAACCCAGCCCAGAGACCCAAGCCACCACCTGCTCCGCCCAGGGTATCATCAGGACACTGGGGTCAGTAGGAGCTAGGGCTGGACCCTGCACGCTCTGACGTGGACATGTGCACCCCAGGGATGTCCTCGTTGCTGCCAGGCCAATGACAACCTCTCCGGTGCCTTTCCAAAGACGCAGGTCATAGGACTCCACCCCTTCGTGTACCAATCCAGTAGGCTGACAGCAGAATTTAAAAATCTACATTCTTAACAAACAACCAAGAAGAAATCTTCCCCATGAGGTCTTAGCAACAACACCGCAGTGCTCTGGGCATCTCTCCCTGGCTTCCTGCTTCATGACCTTCAGTTCTCCCACGGGTATTAGAGCCAAGGCGATGCAGGAATTCTTATATGGGAACATCCATACGCTGGTCATGAGTGGGAGACCCGGAGGAACAAAACAACGCAGAAAGCAACCAGGAGAAATCCAGCCACTTCTCCTTGCTTGCCACCTGAGAGACCCTCACCGCCACCCTACACCAGTTTGGTGCCACAGAAATAGTGTTTGTGGACCCGGCACAGTGACCTGGTGGCTAAAGTCCTTGCCTTGAATGCACCAGGATCCCATATGGGTGCCAGTTGTAATCCCGGCAGCTCCAGTTCCCATCCAGCTCCCTGCCTGTGGCCTGGGAAAGCAGTAAACGACAGCCCATAAGCCTTGGGACCCTGCACCCGCGTGGGAGACCCAGAAGAGGCTCCGGGCTCCTGGCTCAGCTCCTGCCATTGTGGCCACTTGGGGAGAGTATCAGCAGATGGAAGATCTTCCCCTGTCTCTCCTCCTTTCTCTATATCTGACTTCCCAATGAAAATAAATCTAAAAAATAAAAGGAAGGAAGGAAGGAAGGAAGGGAGGGAGGGAGGGAGGGAGGGAGGGAGGGAGGGAGGGAGGGAGGAAGGAAGGAAGGAAGGAAGAAAGAAAGAAAGAAAGAAAGAAAGAAAGAAAGAAAGAAAGAAAGAAAGAAAGAAAGAAAGAAAGAAAGAAAGAAAGAAAGAGTTTGCAAGGTTAAGCAAGTTTCTCCACATTTTCAGCTGCTTCTTCCAAGACCTAAAGAAGCCTGGAGGGAGAAGTCTTCCACGGCCCCATTGGTACAGGGAGAATTCATCTTACGGAAATCGCCCAACTGAGCCCACCTGGGATTCCTGACTCTCAAGAGTCATGAGAAAATAAATGGCAGCCACACACATGCACACACACACACACACCAGCACTTCTAGGACCTGCCTCTAAGACTACATAACTAAATCCTGCCCTACCACCACCACCGAGATCTGGCTTCACCAGGAAGTCTGGGGTAAACACCACAACGTTTCACTTACATTCCTTCATCAGCAGCTCCAAAGTGGACATTAAGGACTAGCCCACCTGACCCGTCCCACGGCTGTCCCGGAGCTGCTCACGGGGGATTGGGATGCGCAGGCAGGAAGTCACAGCTACTCGCTGTCCCTCCTGCCAGACCGTTCCGATGCTGGACACTGGTCAGGCTTGTGCTTGAGTGCCACAGCTGAGCGCTGCCAGCTGGAGGGCACTGGGCCTCCATGGACCGGTTCTGGGGCAGAAGCCTTGCACCACAGCTGCTGAACCAAAATCAGCCTGAGAGGGCTGTGTTTTCCAAGCACATTTTGTGAAAATTCACCCTGATAGCTGCAAACATGTAAGAATACAAGGGATTTGGCTCTGGGGCCAGGCTGTGACACAGTGAGCTGCCTGTGCTGCCAGTATCCTATACAGTTCCAGTTCCAGTTCCGACTGCTCCAGTTCCGAGCCAACTTCCTACTAATTCGCCTGGGAAAGCAATGGAAGACGCCCAAGTTCTTGGGTCCCTGCACCCACATGGGGCCCCAGGTAAAGCTCCAGGCTCTTGTTTCGGCCTGGTGACAGCCCTGGCCATTAAAACCATTTGGGGGAACGAACCAGCAACTGCGAGAGCACGCTCTGTCTTACCCTTCAAGTAAACAAATCGATCCTTTCAGACTCAATAGAAAGGGTCTGTTGTGAGCTCATTCCTGGTGACTTGCAGCATTTCCAGTGAGTACTGGTGTCCTTTGGAGAACTCAGCCTCCACCAAGCTTTACCTCCACCCTCCAGGTGGGCTGCTGGGAAACACCGCCCCTGCATGCCATAGCCCACCTGCTGCAGCTGTTGGCAAGCTGGCTGCGGCATGGGCCTTGGCCTGTGGGAGACAGCAGAAGTGGGCATGGTGCTCTGCTGGCTCCTGGCATCAAATCTCCTCCCCCGCCACTCCAGTTGGCTCTCCGGCCCTGGAGAGGCCAAGGGCTGCAGGTAACAGCAGAGGACTGCCCAGGTGCTTGGGTCCCTGCCCCAGGTGGGAGGCCCTGCAGAAGCCCCTGTCCTGCCTTCAGACAAGGTCAAGCTGAGGCAGTTTATGCCATTGAGGAGTGAACCAGTGGATGGAAGCTCACTCTGTCTTTCCTTCTTTGTAACTCTTTCAAATAAAAATAAATAAATCTTTAGGAATCATACTTGAGGGCCCAGCGTGGTAGCCTAGTGGCTAAAGTCCTTGCCTTGCATGCACCAGGATCCCATATGGGCACTGTTCATATCCTGGCAACCCCACTTCCCATCCAGCTCCCTGTCTGTGGCCTGGGAAAGCAATAGAGGGTGGCCCAAGGCCTTGGAACCCTGCACCCACCTGGGAGGCCCAGAAGAAGCTCCTGGCTCCTGGCATCAGATCAGCTCAGTTCCAGCTGTGTAACCACTTGGGGAGTGAGCCAGCAAATGGAAAATCTTTCTATCTTTCCTCCTCTCTATAAATCTGCCTTTCCAATAAAATACTAAATAAATCTTAAAAAAAATCACACTTGAAGAAAATGTATGACTACTGTTCCACCTTCATATAGTCCTCTCCCAAATTAATCTTGAGTGGATAACTATTACTTTCAATTCTTTAAGGGAAAGCTAAACCCAGGAGCTTGCGGCTGGAATATCGTGGGCCACTGGGGTGTTGTCCACAAAGTTGTCAAAACTGAGCATCGTGCACACCAGACTCTGGAGGAGGCAGGGCCGGGTGGCCAGGGCCAGGAGGCGGGTCCCCACGGGCTGGAGCTCCGTGAGCCAACACTGCGTCCCACCCTGCAAAGCGTCAGCCATGCACAAGAAGCACCCTCTCTCCCTGAGGACTCTGCCATGGGGCGGGGCTGCTGCAGCCACAGGAAGACAGGGTCCCTGCGTGAGCCGCAGGGCGGTGACTTCCAGGCCGGGGAGCGCACCCTGCCATGCACACCACCAGTCCATGTGTGGACTGAGGGCTCCACTGGCCGCATGAAGTAGCAGAAGGCAGCTGGGCAGTAAGTCACAGGAGAAAAGCATGCCTTGCCCTGCTCCCACACACCCAGAGGCACAGCCAACCCCGGTGGTGTCAAGCACACCCAGGCGACAGGAGTCTAAGCCCACTGGGGACATCGTGCCGGGCCCCTCTCAGGTGGCCTGGCCCCGCAGCCCCAGGGGTGGGCAGCCCTCCTGTTTGAACTCTTTTGCAGAAGTTTCTGAGTCAGAGTACCTTTGATATGAGATAGGCAGGGAGCTTGCTTAGGCATTAGGAGCAGGAAGCCACACGTTCCCCCGTCAATCAAGCGATGCAGCTCCCCTCACCTGGGACTGGCGGTGTTGTCATGGAACCATCCCCCTTTGGGACCCCGTAAGACCCCACAGAGAGGAGGGGCCTTCTGCCCACAGATGCAGAGGCCAAGATGGTAACCTCTTTCTTGCATCCTCTTCTTATGGTCCTATGCTGCCCCTGAATGTGGCCTGTGGAGGTCTGTGATTTCCTCACCTTCTAAATAAACTTTATCACTTTGCAAGCCACAGTTGTATGTTGTATTTGAAGTAATTTTTAACTGAGAGGCAAGAACCTGGGAAAAGAATACTAAACCCAGTCTAAGCTACAACACCTTTATAAACATCAACTATATGGTCATCTCTTCCGCGGTGAGTGTACTGTAAGTCACTTTCTGGAACTCTGTTTATTTCCTCTCTGCTATTTGGCATAAAATTATTCTGAGGCTCGAAACACAGCTCAGTAGAAACTTTCTGCTTAAAAACAGAACTACAAGGGTTGGTGCTGTGGCCTAACACACTAATCCTCCGCCTATTGCACCAGAATCCCACATGTGTACCATTTGTATCCTACCTGCTCCACTTCGGATCCAGCTCTCTGGCCTAGAGCAATCCCTGGGTGCCTGCACTCATGTGAGAGACCCAGCAGAAGTTCCTGGCTTCCGATCGGCTCAGCTCCAGCTGCTGCGGTCATCTAGTGAGTGAACCAGCAGATGCAAGGTCTCTCTCTGTCTCTTTCTCTCCATATAATTCTGCCTTCCAAGAGAGAGAGCTCCTGGGGCCAATGATGAAGCTCAGCAGCTGAGACACTGGCTGAGACGCCAGAACACTGGGGCTGCAGCCTGGACTGGGCCCCGGGGGGCAGCAGTGATAGCCCCAGCTGCTGGGGTGCTGCCTCTCACATGGCAGACCCAAGCTGAGCTCTCAGCCCCTGGCTTCAAGCTGGCCCAACCTCAGCTGCTGTGGGCATGTGGAGAGAGAACCAGAGGTGAGGGTTCTCTCTCTCGCACGTGCGCACACTAGGCCTCTCAAGTTACTAAAAAGGTTGAAGTCTTTAAGCACATCTGCAAAGACCCTTTTCCCCAGAAAGGTCATGTTGAAAGGCCCCAGGGATGAGAGTGTGGACATGGTGACATGGTGGGGGATGCCACTCTCAGCCCATTACACAGGGCCCCTCAAATGCTGGCATTCATGAGAACCATCCGGAAGGGCCTCTGTCTCACCCAGGAAGCCTAGGGTGGAGCCCAAGCCTCTGGCCACCAGCCACCTCCCTGGGCCCAAGGCCACACCCCAGGACAGCTGGCCTCCAGCGTAGCTCCTGTGGAGCTTGGAGGCCCAGCAATCTGTGGGGTCTCCCCTTCTGTCAAGCTGACCCAGCAGCCACAGGCCCTCCTTCAGAGCGGCCGCACCTTCCCCACCCAACTCTGCCCTGGACATTCTGCAGGGACTCAGTGGGTGCTCCTGCGGGAGTCTGCAAGGGAACATGGAAGAACTGTACTGGTCCTGGTATCTGCACTCAGGGACCCCAGCCACCTCTCCAACTGGCAGCCAGTTTCCTGGCCACTCTTCACACTCTCTGCAGCAGAAGCCTGCCCTGGGCAGCATCTCAGCTGGAAGGAGCGTCCACCCTCACCCTTCCAGACTTTCACTTCAGCCCACCAAATTCCAGTATCCCACAGGGTCTGTCCCCCCAGCCTTCTCTCCAGCGCAGCTGGGATGCCTCCTGCCATTTCCAGCTCAACCCCCGCCACATTCCAATCCAGTAAGCCCAAGAGTGTGAGGCAGCACCCGGTGCAGACAGACAGAGAGCAGGGGCAGGGTCCTGGTGCCACCAGATGCCCAGGCGCCATCTTCTGCATTCTTGGCACTGTCATTGTCAGATAGCCTGATCTGGTCCACTTAAAGTTCAGTCCCTGAGCTTCAGTGCAGAGTCCTCTCTCACAACCCACATAAACACTGGGGCCTCATGCAAGAAAAGTGTTCCCTCCCTCCCCCGCCAGGAGAGCACAGGAGCACCACAGAACTCTCACCTCCTGCCCATGACATAGACAAGTCACTGGCATGACTAGAGACGGGCTGGCACGCCGTGGCATAGCATACTAAGCCTCCACAAACGACCTAGCTTCCCATCAAGGTGCAAGTTCCTAATCTTGGCTGTTCTGCTTCTCATCCATCTCTCTGCTTGGGCATGCAGCATAAGGCAGCCCGAGTGCTGGGCCCCTGCAGCCACGTGGGATACCCTGAAGAAGCTCCTGGCTCCCAGCTTTAGACGAGGCCAGACGTGTTACCACTGCATCCTTCTGGAGACGTGAATCAGTAGACGGAACATCTCTCTGTCTCTTTATCTCTGTAACTTTTTCAAAAGATAAAGTCATATAATACTGATTCTCTTTCCCCAAAAGTAGACAGGAGACAGGGGAAAGGAGGAAGAGGAGGACGACGTGAGAGAGCTCACCTCCCCAGGGTTCCCCACTGTTGCAGTTAGGTATGCCCACCATCCAGTCTATAATACAGTCTAGGTCATTTATAAAGAAAAGTCCTTTTATAGCAGCCCAGCTAGATAACTAACCCACTCCCCCAACAGCCCATCAGTCCGTTCCTCCTGACCCAGCTGCCCCTCAACACTGTGGCACTGAGGACCCAGAACCAACTCATGAGACTCGGGGCACACCCCCAACCGCAGTCATGGCTGAGCAGTGGGATTATTTGTCCAGGACGAACCACATTTCCCAGAATTCCCCTCCCGTGTTCCTGGTTAGGGAAGGCTATAGAACTCCATCTGTGGGACTTTGGGGTAGGATGAGGGCTGGCATTTGCCCCGGCAGTTAAGATGCCAGGTGCAGCCATGCTGAAATGCCTGGCCTGCTTGTGCTTCCAGCTTCAGCTGCTAACACACAGCCCGGGAGGCAGCGGGGGAGGCTCGAGCAGTGAGGCTCACAGAACCCACGTGAGAGATCTGAGTAAGTTCCCAGCTCCTGACTCAGCCCCAGATCAGCCCCAGTCACTGCAGGTATTCAGGGATAAACCAACAGATTGGAGATTGCTAAGAATCAAAGGTTGTGAGCCTGGTGTGGTAGCCTGGTGGCTAAAGTCCTTGCCTTGCATGTGCCGGGATCCCATGTGGCCACTGATTCGTGTCCTGGCTATTCCATTTCCCTTTCAGCTCCCTGCTTGTGGCCTGGGAAAGCAACAGATGACAGTGCAAGTCCTTGGGACCCTACACCCACGTGGGAGACCTGGAGCAAGCTCCTGGCTCCTGGCCTCGGATGGGCTGAGTTCCAGCTTTTACGGCCACTTGGGCAGTGAGCCAGCAGAATGATCTTCCCCTTTGTCTCTTGCGGGCAGCTCTGGCAGTTGCTTTCTACCTGGGAAACTGCAGCTGTCAGGCCCGTGAACACCCCGGAGGACCTGAGGGCAGGGCCTTCCAGGTCCTTCCTCCATGGCCTGGGCTTGGGAACATGAGGGAGGCTGAGGCACAGCCCTGCTCCGCCCGAGAGGTTGTGCAGCACCCAAGGTTGGCCTGCAGCCCGAGCTGCTGCACAGCCCCTTCGGTGCCGAGCATGCCAGCCCTGGGTCTCCTGACTTCCCACCTTCTACTCAGGGCCCTCAGCTAGTCACTGCCAGCCACAGCAAGAGAGACAATCGCCACCACATGACTCCACAGGACACACACTTCACCCTGCCTTTCCCAGGAAAGCTAAAGACTCAATGAATGGAGGCGACACATTTGAAACTGTGCTAAGTGCTCTCACAGGCTGACACCCACTTGTCTGGATACAAGAGGATTCAGTAATTCAGTATATGTGTTCTTAATTTTTCCCCATTTGTACAAAGACGTACACATCTATCTGAAACTTAACACCTACTTCAAAATTCAATTTTTTAAAAATCTTTCTAAAAAATATCTCATGAACTCATCTGTGCTTCTTACAGTTAGAAAATGCCATGATACAGCCTCCTGAGTCCCGTTTTCCATGAGGACCCCTGAACCACATTGGGAGCTGCTGGGCTCAATCACTCAGCACCCCCTCGCAGACATGATGGCCTCAGCTTCGCACAACTTTCCGTTCTACACACCAGCTGGGCAGAAATGTCTGGTTGCTGTGCAACCAGTTTGCTCTCAACAAGCAGAAATAGAGCCCATAGCTGGCCAACTTTAAATATATACTGCACGTGGCTCTGAAGTTAACACAAGAGCTGGCCGATGGGAAGGCTATTGGCCCAGAATTCCCGCCATGATGACATGAATCTTGAACACTTCCTCTGAATTCTCAGCTAACTGTGTCACAGGTACTTTTCCCAGTACCGTCCTTGCTACCAAGCAAGCTTCAAGTAACATGAAACCAGCCGACCTGCTGAAGCAAATCTGTCTCAAGGAGTTATTCCTAAACTGGACAGCCAGATTTCGCTGAACCTCGCCGGTCTTTCTCCCTTTAAAGTTTCATTTGCTGATTTATTTGAAGACAGAGTGGCAGCGAATGAAGGAGACACCAAGAGAGACAAAGGACTGAACCAAGGGCTTCTTCAATCCAGCTGCAGCGCTGCTCTCAGTTGAACCCATGTGCTGAATGTTCTGGAAGGGCACGGTGACCACCTCAGGGAAGCGGCTGTTTGCTTTGGCCCCATCTATTTTCCACAAAGAAAACTGTTGTTAGTGGTTCTCGGAAGTGGACAGAGCAGGCGGCCCTGTTCTGAGTTCAGTGTGTACCTGAGCCTCACTGGAAGGTGAGAACAGAGAGGTCACATAACTTATCCAGGGTTGCACATCCGCAGAGCAGCAGTGTCGGCTCCGGATTCAGGCTCTCCACACACCACTATTCCACCTTCAGTGAGGTAGGTCACGAGTAGTTTAACTAGCCAGCTCTGTAAACCCTCTCACAGTCACAGTACACACACAGTTTGTGGCTGGGTGTCCAGCCCACTCACAGCTTCTCCGCATCAGCTTTTGACAGGTTCACACTGTGGAATTACAGAGCAAACAAGAATGCCCGAGAGAACGAGGACCCGCATGGAGACCGACTTCGTCCGTGTGGGACTGAAGCTGGCTCCGCCAGCTGCACTCGTGGGCACATGGTGTGTTCCAGGAGCAGGTCCCTGCCTCACCGGGCTTTCTCGGGAGCTGCTTCCAAGAAATGCCACTGCTGGTAATTCATTTCTTTCCTAAAGAGACATGTCGCAATTTTTAAAGGTGGGGGGGGACAACACCTGATGCATCATACCAAAACAAATAAAGAAACAAGAGACAAGCCTTGTTGCCAGAGTGACACTGTCCTCGGGAGAGCCCGCACTTGCTCAGAAGGGTTAGCGATGCTGTGGGCTGGTCACACGCACAGGAACATGGGCTAAAAGGAAGACACTTCTGGCAGCTGGAGGAAGAGGGAAAGAAGAACTGGCTGCAGAGATAGGAGGTCTGGGGGGGATCTGAGATGCAATTCTACGTGTAACATAAACTAGTCCCCAGTTTTCCCTGTGAATGCGTCAGCTAATTTCACATTGCATGAAACAAATGCCAAGTTGTTTTCATGTAGAAAACTTGCTAGCAAGTGTCTTGCTCCGAGTACTTTCCCCTTTTACACTGTGACTTGAACTGGCTGATTTCATTTCTGAAGCCTTTCTCCCTCTCTCACCAGCCGCAGGTGACACCTCTGGGATGCTGGTGACAGCTATGAAATGCGCATGCCTGACGCTCACACCAGAACAGAGGAGGCAGGTGAATGTGGCAGCATTCTGCAAGAGGTAGAAGTGGGGGAGGAGTGGGGTGCAGGAGCCTGCTAGAGAGGCATGGTGACGCTGGGTCTTCAGACAGACTAGGCTAAGTCTCCATCTGTGGTGCCAACATGCCATGCGGGCACCGGTTCCTGTCCCAGCTGCTCCACTTCCAATCTTACTCCCGACTTACGGCCTGGGAAAGCAGTGGAAGATGGCCCAAGTACTTGGGTCCCTGAATCTGCACGGGAAACCGAAAGAAGCTCCTGGCTTTGGATCAGCTCAGCTCAGTACTGATCATCTGGGCAGTGAACCAGCAGCTGAAAGATTCTGTCTCTCCTCTTTCTGTAACTCTGCCTTTCCAAGAAAAATGTATGCTGGAGGATACAAGAGAGGAATGTGGCACAATGGCTGAGCACTTCTGGGGACTTTCACATCCGTGAGTTTCTGGGTTCCAGTCCTGGTTTGACACACGGAGAAGAAAACAGAGGAGTTGGGATAAACCTGGTACTTGGTTGGAACCTGCGGCACTGTCATCAGGTGACAAAGGTCTTGGGCTCCAACCACCAGCTGGCTGGAGCTTTCTCTAGGAACATCTACACAGACCGTCTATCTCAGGTGGTTATTCAGGATTTAACTAGACCTTTGAATAAAAGCAGTGGAAGTGGACAGCGCACACACATGCACTATATTTGGAGCACACAGAGCACAGATGTGCCTCTTTCGTCACTTGCTGTCACCTTGGCTACAGGACCACTCACCTCTCCTGGGAGGAGGTCCCCAAAGGGATGTTTGTTACTCTTCTTGGTGGCCCTCATGGACCTTGCGAGCCAAACAGCCTGTAACCCAGGTGCTAACGGCAAAACACAGAGTCGTCGTGATGCCGCTAAACTTCAGACAACGAGCACTTGTGATCTCCACTCTGCACGGAAGGCCCAAGGAGCCAGGCACACAGCCTTGAGGGGAGACTACCCGGCCACCTAACAGCCTGCTGTGCGATTCTTCAGGGTTTTCACGTTTATCGGGGAAGTTTCAAATCTGATTATAATTGTTCCAATAATTTAGACTGGAAAATGTCAAAGAGGTTTTAATTTTCCCTTGAAAAATAATACCTTTGGGCCCAGCGGCGTGGCCTAGCGGCTAAAGTCCTCGCCTTGAAAGCCCCGGGATCCCATATGGGCGCCGGTTCTAATCCCGGCAGCTCCACTTCCCATCCAGCTCCCTGCTTGTGGCCTGGGGAAGCAGTCGAGGACGGCCCAAAGCCTTGGGACCCTGTACCCGTGTGGGAGACCTGGAGGAAGTTCCAGGCTCCTTGCTCCGGATTGGAACAGCACCGGCCGTTGTGCTCACTTGGGGAGTGAATCATCAGATGTAAGATCATCCTCTCTGTCTCTCCTCCTCTCTGTATATCTTTGTAATAAAAATAAATAAATCTTTAAAAAGGGCCTTTAACACAGGCTGGCAGCTAGCCTTTAGTAAGTGAAAACTCAAAATTTGTAATTAAGCACTGTTGCCCAACAAGAACACGTAAATAACACAGGCCCCACAAGGCAGCACTGGCCACATCAGGAATGGTCTCCCCTCCCAGGCCGCCTGCTCGCTGGACACTTCTCCCAGCAGCAGGAACGGCTTCCGCATGAGGAAGTGCCCAGCGACCAGCCTCCTGCAGTTCTGCCTCCAAATCCAAAGAGCAGATGGCTGCAGGTGTTGTCCTCTATGCTGCCGCGCTAACACAGTCTGGGGCGGTGGGATGGAGGGCTGGGAGAGCTGTCCATGTCAGGGAGTGGGCGTCCACCCCCACTGTAGGGTGGACTGGCCTCCAGAGCCTGTCTGGTGGTCACAGAAGGGATCCAGCGTGTGGGCTGAGCAGCAGGTGCTGCCTGTCTGACACCTGCGCCTTTTCCCCACATACCTTCCTTCCACTTTCAGTGTTTGCACGCAGCATACGCCTAGGCGTGCTGCATTCACAGGTTTCTCTTTTGAGAGGGGCTACGCAGACGGCATAGTGCTGGGTAACAACACATCAGTACTCCTAGAGCTACATGCACACTTCTTTCTCCATTGTTACCACTTCCCATTTGAATCACATTCAAGAAATAAGTATGTGAGAGCCTGCAGTGTGCCAGGTACCAGAGTGGACAGGCATGAAGAAGAGGGCTCATCTCACCTGGGAGAATCGCAGTTTGAGGGAATGGGGCTCTGGGTGCAGAGGTAGGTGCTCTCTGGGGCCCGGCATCCCTGATGAGTTCCTGAGGTTGCATTTCCAGTTCCAGCTTCCTGCTGCTCAGCCCCTGGGAGGCAGCAGCAGACAGCTCAAGTGTCTGCGTCTGAGTAAATAATGGGGAAAAGCATGGAAGTCAAGGTCAAGGAAGCCAGAGGGACTCCAGGAGAACTGGACGTAGGGCTGAGTGGGAGGAAGAACTGAGCCTGGAGTCTGGAGCTGTACCCAGTAAGGGATCCCTGGGCTCAGGAGCTCACGAGGGCCTGGCTGAAGAGGCATTCACCTGGTTGGTGCAGAGGCTCAACTGGCTAATCCCCTACCTGCAAGTGCTGAGATCCCATATGGGTGCCAGTTCGTGTCTGGCTACTCCACTTCCCATCCAGCTCCCTGCTTGTGGCCTGGGAAAGCAACAGAGGACGGCTCAAAGCCTTGGACCCTGGATTCATGTGGGAGACCTGGAAGAAGCTCCTGGCTCCTGGCTTAGTGTTTGGAGAATGAACTGGGGGATGGAAGCTCTTTCTGTCTCTCCTTCTCTCTGTAAATCTGATCTAACTTTCCAATAAAAATTTAAGTCTTTTAAAAAAGGCCCAGCACAGTAGCCTAGTGGCTAAAGTCCTCACCCTACATTTGCCGGGATCCCATATGGATACTGACTCATATCCCCACTGCTCCGCTTCCCATCCAGCTCCTGCTTGTGGCCTGGGAGGGCAGTTGAGGACGGCCCAAAGCCTTGGAAGCGTGCACCCATGTGGGAGACCTGGAGGAAGTTCCTGGCTTCTGGCTTAAGACTAGCTCAGCTCCAACTGTTGCAGTCACTATGGGAGTGAATGAGTAGACGAAGATCTCTCTCTGTCTCTCTTCTCTCTATAAATCTGACTTTCTAATAAAAGCAAATAAATAAAATAAAATCGTTTTTTAAAAAAGAATGTTTAGTGAGGAGATGGCATGATCTCTCCAAGGCTTTATAAGGACTGCTCACACGCAGGTCCTAACTCCTTTATGCGGGGGATGGCGGAGGCTGTCGCCCAACGGCACGGACTTTTGAGGCCTTTGCAGACACTGCCCACCCCGTCTCTGTGCCCTGTCTCTCAAGGGCTCCCAGGAAAGGTCAGAGCTAACCTAGGAAAAGAGCAGTGGCACATTGCACCTGGCGGTTGCACATTGCACTCTTGGCAGGCTCACATGTGCCAAGCAAGAAGGCCCACATGGGCAGAGGAACTTGTAGAAAGCTGAAAAGTGATGTGCAATACAAGTGGCATTTGCCAGCAGCACCCCGATCCTGGGGCACCTCAGCTGTGTACTCAGGAGGGTGTGCAAGCACCCAAGGTGTTTCGCACCTTAGCAGGTCGAGCAGGTGGGCAGCCCGAGGCACCCCTAGCCATGCTCTTGGCCCATGGCCTTTCAGCAGGCTGTACACTTCAAGAACACAGGATGGCCCACAGGCCAACTGTGGGTTCCACCCCAGAAGCAATCCACGCTACATGCTGGCAAACAAAATTACGGGAAGCCACTGGTCAGGCCCCATGCCTGTGCTCGGTGTGGTAGGGCAAACCAAGCTAAAAATTGCAGAGGGGAGAAACAAGGGAGGGAAGGAGAAAGGAAAGGTGGGGGAGGGAGAGAGGGAGAGAGAGAGAGAGAGAGAGAGAGAGAACGAGCTGTAACCCAGAAGATAGGCCACAGGAGACCACAGGAACCCAACAGAGAATCTAAACCTGTTTGCCAGCTCAAGCCTGGTTGTCAGAAAATGTTCTGGCAACGCTGCACTCTGAGAGGGCTGGGCCGTCACAGCCAGGAGAGCGGCAGGAACCAGTCTGAGCCGGACTTTCAGACCCTGCAGCAGGAAGGCACGCCAGCTAGTAGAGCCCCACCCCGCCTGCCACTCCCCCACCCACCCTTCCCGCAGTAAATGCCCTGAGGAGGGTTCCTCCAGCACCCAGCCTCCCTGGCTCTGTTCTGGGTCACAGCTAACCAGGGGCTCCTCTGAGCACCCCAGCCTGAGGCTGGTCACCTGGCAACACCCCAGGCTCCTGGGGGATTTTTTGGTATCCACTCACAGATCCGAACTAGACCGGCCTGAGCCAATACCAAGAGGACACGTCCTTTACACTCACCTGCTGCCTCTGCACCGTGCCTTGCTCCAGGCACCTCATAAAAACCAGCTGCTCCACCAAGCTGGAGAAGGTAGATGAGCTGCAGATACATAAGCTGCAAATACAACCCAATGTGATCATTTAACTAAATTTGTTGAAACTTTATTTTTTCACTCTGCTATCCCAAAACGAAGTTGGGATATTAAACAGACCCAAAAACCCACTGCATTGGATATTTATTTTAAATGTTTAAAATAGACTAAAATTCTCAGTAAGTATGGGAAGAATATAATTAGATAGCATTCTTTTTTGATCAGGAGGCAGTTAAAATGAATAATTTTGGATAAAGTTTGCTTATTTAGTTGAAAGCCCCAGTAGCAGAGCAGGGAGAGAAAGGGGGTACAGTGAGAGAGAGAAAGAGAGAGAGAGAGAGAGAGAGAGAGAGATCTTCTACCTGTTCATTCAACCCCCAGATGGCCCCAATGCCAAGACTGGGCTGGGTCCGAGCAGAGGCCAGGACCTCTTCCAGGTCTCCCACATGGGCGCAGGGGCTGGGCTGGGTCCGAGCAGAGGCCAGGAGCTCTTTCGGGTTTCCCACATGGGCGCAGGGGCTGGGCTGGGTCCGAGCAGAGGCCAGGAGCTCTTTCGGGTTTCCCACATGGGCACAGGGGCTGGGCTGGGTCCGAGCAGAGGCCAGGAGCTCTTTCGGGTTTCCCACATGGGCACAGGGGCTGGGCTGGGTCCGAGCAGAGGCCAGGACCTCTTCCGGGTCTCCCACATGGGCGCAGGGGCCCAGGCACCTGGATCCCCCTCTGCTGTGCTTTGTCCAAGCTATCAGCAGGGAGCTGGACTGAAGCGGAACAGCCTAGACATGAACTGGTGCCCATATGGGATACTGGCATCACAGATGTTGGCTTTAACTGTCACACCTCAATACCAACCACAAAACCATTAATTTTTTTAAAAGATTTATTTGTTTTTGTTGGAAAGTCAGATATACAGAGAGAAGGAGAGGCAGAGAGGAAGATCTTCCACCCACTAATTCACTGCCCAAGTGACTGCATCAGCCAGAGCTGAGCCTATCCAAAGCCAGGAGCCAGGAGCTCTTCTGGGTCTCCCACGCGGGTGCAGGGTCCCAAGGCTTTCAGCCGTCCTTGACTGCTTTCCCAGGCCACAAGCAGGGAGCTGGATGGGAAGTGGGGCTACCAGGACACAAAATGCGCCCGTATGGGATCCCGGCGATGCTTACAAGGAAAGGACTTCAGCCACTGGGCTATCTCGCTGGACCCAACCATTAATTTTTGATTAACAACAACAGCAAAAAAAAAATTATCAAGGTTGACCTAAAGCACCACCAAAAACAAGCAGTATAATTTTCAGAACTTTGAAGGTAATGAATGAATGTTTTAATTTCAAAATAAAAACTGACTTCTCACTAGCCTGGCAAAGCAAACAAGATGATTGGTACCAGGCAACAGCACAGCACAGCAGGCCCGCACGGTCTCCAGGACAGTCTTGGTCCACTGCTGTAACAGGGAATATTATGTTAATGCTTGGGAATAATCATGGGGAAACTTTTTGATTTTTAGAAAATATTTATTTATTTGAAAGGCAGAGTTAGAGAAAGAGCAGCAGAAAGAGAGTTTCTATTCACTGACCTACTTCCCAAATGGCTGCAACAATTGAGGCTGCGTGAGGCCAGAGCCAGGTTCCAGGAGCTTCTTCCAGGTCCCCCACACGGGTGCAGGGGTCCAAGTGCCTGGGCCATTTTCTGGCAATCTCCCAGCCATTACAAGGGAGCCAGAGTAGAAACGGAACAGATTGGGGCCTGCCACGACAGCCTAGTGGCTAAGTCCTTGTCTTGATGCACCGGGATGGGTGCAGGTTCATGTCCCAGCTATTCCACGTCCCTTCCAAGCCCCTGCCTCCCTGCTTGTGGCCTGGGAAAGCAACAGATCATGGCTCAAAGCCTTGGGACCCTGCACCCACTTGGGAGACCTGGAAGAAGCTCCTGGCTCCTGGTTTCAGATGGGCTCAGCTCCAGTCATTAGGGCTACTTGGGGAGTGAGCAAGTAGACAGAAGATCTTTCTGTCTCTCCTCCTCTCTGTATATCTGCTTTTCTTTAAAAAAAAAAAAAGGGGGGGGTTGCCGAGTGTGTGGTGGCTAGGGCAGGGCTGGGCTGCAGCACCCATTGGTTTGCAGAGGAAGGTCAGAACAAATTGATCAACTACCCCAGTGAAACTTGACAGCAAACTTGAGGGCGAAATGAAGACTCTGGGTGGACTATGTCAGCCAGTTGACCTTGGAAGGATTTCCTCATCCTTGGAGCGCTGATATCAACAGCATCTCTGAACTATCGAAAGCACTTGAGCGGAACCCTCAGAGCATGCGCCACATCGGGGATCCTGGGATGGCATCGGGCACTGGCGAGGCTGGGCATGGACTCTCCCATTGAGTCCTTCCCTCCCCCAGACACAGGAAGAAAAAGAAAATGTGTTAACAATGGTCTTGCTCCCTTTCCCTGATCTTCGACCCTTCCCGCCCTGATCAACTATGTAAACATCATCAAAAATAAAATTTTAAAATATATATATACCTAAAAAATTAATAAAATAAAACAAAAAATCCCACATCCCACGTTGGAATGCTGGAGTTGGTTACCCACGAGAGAGAGATGTGGAACAGCTGGGGCTGGAAGTAGCACCATATGGGATGCCAGCACTGTAGGCAGTAGCTTTACCCACCGTGCCTCAAAGCCAGCCCCCATTTGTTTTTTAAAAAAGGGGTACTTAAGAGCTGTTCATCTTTCGTTTCACTGCTTAGTCAATAAAACAGCAACTTGAAAACTGTCTAACGAGTCACACAAACAACAGCAGGGTGGCATAGTGGTTAAAACCACTGCCATCTCATAGGAGCGTGATTCTGAGTCCCAGCTGCCCCACTTCCGATCCAGCTTCCTGATAAGGGCCTAGGAAGAGTAGTGGAAGCTGGCTCAAGTTCTTGGTCCTTGTCACCCACATGGGAGACCCAGACAAAGCCCCCGGCTCTGGTTCAGTCCAGCCCAGCCATTCTGGCCATTAGGGCACAGACCAGGACACAGGTCTCCCTGTCTCTCTCTCTCTGTTGTTCTGTCTCCCCTTCTCCGTAACTCTTTCAAAGAAATAAATCTTTTTTTTTTTTTTAATTGTTTTGACTCTATTTCCAGTTTGCTTTTTTTTTAAAGATTTATTTATTTTTATTACAAAGTCAGATATACAGAGAGGAGAGACAGAGAGGAAGATCTTACATCCGATGATTCACTCCCTAAGTGACTGCAACGGCTGGTGCTGTGCTGATCCAAAGCCAGGAACCTGGAACCTCCTCCAGGTCTCCCACACGGGTACAGGATCCCAAGGCTTTGGGCCGTCCTCAACTGCTTTCCCAGGCCACAAGCAGGGAGCTGTATGGGAAGTGGAGCTGTTGGGATTAGAACCGGCACCCATATGGGATCCCAGGGCGTTCAAGGCGAGGACTTTAGCCACTAGGCCACGCCGCCGGGCCCCAAATAAATAAATCTTTAAAACATAATTCTATTAGAGTAGCATGCAGGTCTCTCCACAGAAACCAAGATGCGCCAGACGCTTCTGCGAAGCCTGGCTAGGGTATAACAGGCATTCATAGCACCGGCTGCAGATGGGGGCAAGGACTCCACTGCACAGGGCTGCTGCAGCAGCAGGGCTGGGCGGACAGGGCCAGCCCAAAGAGGAGCGGGAACTGTGCTGGTGGTGGGAAGCAGCCCAGAGCATGAGCGGGTGTCCTGGCCACATCACACAACAGCTGACCAGTGTGCCTGGGGAGGGCAGAGTGTCCACACCCTTATCAGCTTGTGAGGATGCTGGGATTCTAAGGTGGGACCTTGTTGCTACACTGGAGTCTGGGACCAGGACTCCAGGAGCCTGCCCACAGGCTGCTCAGTGACAGACCCTGCCTGAGACACACACCTGCCCTGGAATGCCTCACCCACCCAGACTCAGGCCCCACACCCTAGCCTGCATGCACCCACCCCAAGATCGGTCCTGTGTAACTCAGACTGCTCCCGTGCCAGCGACAACAGCTAATCTGGGCACTTGGTGCATCCCAGCTGGGCTCTGAGGCCTCTGCCATGTGACTTTGGGGGTGAGGGAGGCTTCAGGGGAGACACATCCACAGCGGATAGGTCACCTGGAACCCCTCAGATATGCCACCAACCCACAGGCCTACACAAAGGACAGCAGCGAAGGTGTCAGTGCTGTGACATGGCAGGCTAAGGCATCCCACATGGGCTCCAGTTCACATCCCAGTTGCTCTTCTTCTGATCCAGTCCCCTTCTATTGACCTGGGAGGACAGCAACGGATGGTTCAAGTCCTTGGGCCCCTGCACACATGGAAGACCTGGAGGAGACTCCTTGTTCCTGGCTTTGGATCGGCTTAGTTCCAGCCACTGTGGCCATTGGGGGAGTGATCCGACAGATGGAAGCTCTTTCTAGCTCTCTGCCTCTTTCTTTCTCTATAACTCTGATTTGCAAATAAAAATAAATAAATCTTAAAACCAAACCAAAACAATAAAAAAAACAGTGGTGAGACCTGCTTAGGCACGTGTGGGAACCAGCTGCAGTTAGGGGTCTCCGAGGGTCTCCACTCTCCCCAGCTCACAGCTTCAGAGCACCAATACTCCCGACACACCCCCCTTCCACCCGTCTCCCACTCTAGACCTGCAGCTGCTATTATACCAGGGAATCCCAGGTGGGCACTCGGCCCTCCAGGGGCCTGCTGTGGGGCTGGCACCCCTGGGCCCTGGGCAGAGTGGCCAGCAATGCAGATTTCCTGCTGGGCTGTCAGGTCAGGGCGAGCCAAGGCCTGCAAGCACGGGGCAGATACCTGCCTTAACCATGTTCATGGCCAGCCTCCTCCTGACAGCGGGATGAACAGCATCTGATTTGGCCAGGCATCTTGCTCACTCACGTTACCCCTAAACTCCGAACACCACAAACCAGCAGCTCCAGGCTGGTGCCGTGGCGCAGTGGGTAAGCCATGCCAGCCCGAGCACCCATCCGAATGCCAGCTGCTCCACTTTCCATCCTGCTCCCTGCTAATGTGGCAGCACATGATCCTGGCCCAAATCCTGGGGCCCTGTCACCCACATGAGAGACCCTGATAGAGTCCCAGGTTCCTGCCTTCAGCCTGGCCTGCCCCGGGCCACTGCGGTCCTTTGGTGCCTGAAGCAGGTGGAAGATCTCTGTCTTTCCCTAACTCCCGAATCTGATTACCACATCAACCAACACTGGCCTGTTCGGAAAAGGTGTCTGGCTAGTCCTGATTTCTTGGACTTGTAGAACAAGCCCTTAGTTCCAGCTTGGTGGCAGGGACAGCAGAGTGCCCGGGTACACAGGACAAGGAGCAGGTGCTGCCTTTGTCACAGAGTCCCTTACAAGCACCACAGGAAATACCTGGAACCACAGGCGGCAACAAAGGCCACGGGTGTTCCCAGTCACCACATGGCAAACTTGGGGAAATTCTCAAGGTATTCAGGGAAGCTAAGGGGGCTCCAGCTCACTCCAGGTCACCCCGCTTGAGAGCTGGCCTCTCACTGCTGCCCCCGATGAGCTCCCTGGGCATGGGCTGGGAGCAGGCAGGTGATGCCTTGGGCAAAAGGCCTAGAACCCATCACCAGCTCCACCTGCAGCCTCCTCTCGGCTCCACGCCAACCACAGCAGGAAACGAGGCTGGCTGGTAGGAGTCATCAGAGGTCCTGAGTCAGTGCCTGGCCACGCCAAGGAAGAAACCCAGATCTTTCCATTTCTGTCTCTACTAAGCTCTCCCAAGTTCAAGTCCAGAATTCTAGCCACAGACTAGACATAGCTGCAAACAGACTGTCTCGGCAGGGTTTTAATTTGTATTTTTCTCAAGTTGTTTTCAACATTGCTTGGGTAAAACCCAGTGCTGGCCAGGGCGTGTGGGCAGAAGGGCGGGCATGGAGCGGTAACGGCTCCTGACTCAGCAGGTGTACCAGTCCGCTGGGTGACAGCCCCTCGGCTGACAGGACAGGCCCTGGCTCAGGGGATGAGTCAATGTTCCTCCCTCTGACAGCACCCCCAGGGAAGGACTTGGGAGACTCGCCTCAGACAAACCCCCCCATTTGCTAATGTTAAGAAAATTCTTTACTTTAGGCTGAAATTCTCATTATTTACAGTCCTGTTTGAGCATGAAATCAATGCATTCACAGGGCAGGCCAACCAGAGGGTCTCTAGCAGAAACCCTCACACATCTGCTAAACCAAACATGAGGCCTCAAAGAGATCTGTGGACTCGGTCAAGAACTCTCTGGGGCCCAGGACAGTGCTGCATGCTACAACGGGCATACTTTAACCTAGGTCAGTGCACCGTGGCTCTCAGGGAGCAGGGCAGGCTCTGCCAAATCACTTCTGACAGCATCTGTTTCCCAAAGTCTGGCCTGCAGCAGACCTGGGGAGTTCATGCGCATCCAGGGTCATTCAAAGAAGGGCGGTGACCACAGTGTCAGCTCTCCCCACAGAAGGCAGTATCCCTCAGGGACATCAACCCTTCCCATGAAGCAACACTGCCAACCAACAGGAATCAGTCTCTGTACACTGAAATTTACTTCCAGTGTGACAGCCCAGACAACAGAAAATGGTGGCAGTAAGGCTAGGCCCTCTGAAACACTTGTGGGATGTGTCCATGACCTGACCTTTGCCATAATCTTGGGTTCTTGAAAGTCTTGAAAGGGGAGCAGAGTGCTTATCACAGGGTAGCATCTCATTCCAAGAGTTCCTTTCTTTTATAGTTCAGGCAGGAAGCTGATTGCCCCAAACTGTTTTCTGTAAATAGAATTGGAAGGCTTGCCTCTGCTGTTCCCTGCTGATTGAACAGTACACGATGCTTACACTGGGTATCTGGGTTCCACACCACTATAATCGATCAGATCATTTGTGCTGTGCATTGGTGTGATTGATTGAACGATTCTCCGCATGTGGATAACATGCTTAAGCAGCCCTGCACATGGCTGATGGGGCTGCTCCCCTCCTCCCCGTGTGGTGGCACGGGGCTGTCCACCAGTGTGCCGGCCATCTCAGATAGATGTGGGCGACTCACAGCACCACAGCCACACCAGTCAGGTCTTTGCCTCAAGCCCCAGTCATTCCACTCCCCGGCTCCTCCCTGGTGTGCCTGGGAAGGCCACCCAGAATGACCCAAACTGCCAATGTCCCGGCCACTCACGTGGGAGGACTGGGTGGCGTTCCAAGCTCCTGGCATTGGCCTAACCCAACCTTGACTCTTGTGGCCATTTGGGGAGTGAACCCGCAGATGGGGAATCTGTCTAACTCTTTCAAATAAATACATCTGGTTTTTTTTAATAAGTATTTGAAGCCCCAAACTGGCCAGATCGAATCACTACAAAATGTAATTCTTCAGGAGACTTATGAACATCTTAAATCTTTGTCCTAGAGCCATAATGTCTCAGTGTTCCCACTGGTGACATCCTCTAGATAACAACAACCCCATCTCCCTTTGTTCAGGCAACAGCAGAATTCCAACTGCTGTGGGAGTTTTGATTTATATCATGGACTGACTCCAACCAGGAGATAAGGAACACTTATCTACCCCTCCTTTGAGTCTTTAAGATAAGTAGGCCTGTGGTTTCTCAAACGTCCCAGTTCAGTCGCCCTAGTCTAGAGTAGCCTCCCACTTGATCTTGTGCCCCAGGGCTCTGCACACCGGCCTGAGAACCCACACCCTCAGCTGTGATGGGGGAGTAGTACAGAACCTGAACTCCCCATCACGGGTCCTTTGTAGGATCTCAGAGCCTAAAGGAGGCTAATGCATCTGGGGAAGCAGCGGGAAGATGGCTCAAGGCCTCAGACTCTCCTACACTGGTGGGAGAGACCGGGCAGCCGGCCCCAGCTTGGGTCTGGCTCAGTCCAGTGTGCAGCCATTCGCAGAGTGAACCAATGGATGAAACTCGCTCGTCTCCCCCTCTCTCTCTTTCTCTCTAACTGACTTTCAAATAAATAAGTCTAAAAAATTTTTTAAAGTCCCTAAAGGGAAAGGCTTAGTGGTGTCCACAGGGCCCCACGTTCCCAGCTCAGCATTTTATCAGGTGCTCCTCTGATTAGAAGCCTCAGTCTCCCCTGAGCAGGGCTCCTGTGGCAATGAAGGCAAAACCCCAACACTACACACCCTGTCCCACCTGAGCCCAAGGTCATAGCTGGGCCCAGCAGGGCCGGGCTGAGCACGGAAGCTCTGCCTTCCACACCAACAGACACGCTGCACCCCAAGAGAAGTCAGAACACAGGGAATGGCTTGCCCACCCAGGGAGCCCAACACTGACCCTGTCCCTCCCTCCACTACCTCTGCATAGACCCCGCAGGGCTGGAGCACCTTCACATGAAAACTCGCTTCAAATGTTTTCTTCAATGCTGCAAAGCTGCCTGCATTTCTCCCTAGGTTACCCCCTCTGCTGCTTCCTGCTACCTTTCCAGACGGCGGCCTCTGAGGACAGGCGAGATCCTGCCTCCCCGCTGCCCACCTGCCTTCACGCCTGCTCCCTTCCCATCACCCTCCCCCACAGCCTGCTGACCTCCCTAGAAGGCCCTGCCCTACGCACCCCAAAGACTGCCTGCAGTCTTGGATCAGGTCCTACCTCCTGTGGTCACTTTCCTGACCACTGGCCCCTCCGGCCTACCAGTATGCCCTCCTTCCAGAATCCCTCAGCATGCCAACAGCCAGATACCCACCCCATAGCAGCAAACCTCACTGCCATGTCTGGCACTTGGCTATAATACACGTGCTCAGGGAATCAACAGACAAGCAAACACACGCAAACTTTGAGATGAAATTGCCGTTTTCCAGGAAAGAAACCAGCAGGACCTTTCTTATCTTTCCCCAGTTTCTGAGGAACCACTCTGGTCTGTCCACATTCCTTCCAGGAGGAAGCCAAAGCCAGAACTGTGAGAGAGAGGGGGAAAGCTGGAAGCCGCCCTTGCAGGCTGCTCAGCACACGCACAGCAAGGCCTTCCCCGTCCCCTTGTAGGTGCCTGCCAGCCCTCCCCTGGGGACACCTCGGAGGCTCTGCTCGCCCTGTGCCAAACTGCTGTAGACCAGCCTGACTCCATCACCCGGGGCAGTGCGCACTGGCCCAGACAGGTCGGCCAGCTGGGCTTCATCCACAGGCCCCCCAGCTTGCTTACTGCCCCTGTTTGTCTCTTTCTCTTTCTTTTCTTTCTTTTTTTTTCCTGCCCCTGTTTCACACCTGAAATCCTTTTCTTTTGGAAGGTAAAGACTTGTGCTCCAGCAAGCTCTAGTAACAATCTATAACAAATTCAATTTTAAAAATCCTCTCAAAGTGTGGTGCTTTTCTTCATATTTTCTTTAAAAAATTAAAGTGGAGAGAGAGTGTCGGGGTGCCAAACGCTGGTGTGTCCACATCCCTTGTCAGAGGCCCCGGTTCTAGTCCCAGCTGGCCGTCACACTTCCCACCCAGCTGCTTGCTCCTGGGCACGGGAGGCACCAAATGTGTCCACCACAGGGACACCCAGATGAGGTTCCTGCCCCCAGTCCAGGCCTGTGGCTCAGCCCCAGCTGTCGGGGATTTGGGGGGCTCACCCAGTAGATGGACGATCTCTCTATCACTTTGAAATAAATAGTGTTCTATAAAAAATCAGGAAATGAAAGTTAGAACTTTGGTCAAGGGAAGCTCCTGTCCAAAGTCAGCTCCCCACCTCTGTCCCCCAAGACTCCCACCTGGGCCACTGCCCACGGCCCCGGGCCTCCAGCAGAGCGCATGGCCCATAACTGAGCGAGCTCCTGGAGCGGACAGACGGTCAGGGATGACGCCATGTGGGAGGCCGCTTCCCGGCCCAGGTAACACGGACTTGTGACCCCTGAGGGCGACCTGAGCAGCTCCTGGAGGTCTGCCGGGCCCAGCCACTGTCCTGGGCAGGGGTGCCAGGCCACACCCACCATGGGGGAAGCAGGATTGCTGTGCTGGAGGGCAGGGTCTTCTACCAAACATTTGCAGTGAGATTGTCAGTGTCAGACCTGTACACTGAGAATGCATTTGTTCTAGAATTTTTTATAACCTTACTAAGGGAACCAAAAATACATGTTGTCAGCTGAAACAGGTCAACATAACAGTAGTGTCCCTCTACCCACCCCACCCCCGCCCCAACACACAAAGGAGTTTTAGGAAGTTGTTTTCGGATTGGAAGCAGAAAACCTGAGTTTCAATTGATGACATAAGGCTTTGAAACTACAGTTGAAAACCTAGGCTATCTTGAGTCCAAGTTTTAGAATTTTAAACTTCAAATACTTTGCATTTTGAATTGCCAGTGAAGCACTTATTTATTATTTTTACTTTAAAGTGTTTCAGAGAGGGAGAGACAGAGAGCTCTTCCATCTGCTAGTTCACTCCCTGAATGGCTACAATGGCTGGCGCTGAACCAATCCCAAACCAGGAGCCAGGGGCTTCATCAGGGTCTCCCACGTGAGTACAGGGACGCAAACACTGGGCCACTCTCTGCTGCTTCCCCAGTCATACTGGTGGGGAGCTGGACTGGAAGTGGAGCATCAGGACTCAAACTGATGACTATAAGGAATGCTGACACTGCAGACAGAGGCTTATCTTACTATACCACAGTACCAGCCAGCCACAGTACCAGCCAGCCACAGTACCAGCCAACCACAGTACCAGCCCCACCACAGTACCAGCCAATCACAGTACCAACCTCACCACAGTACCAGCCAACCACAGTACCAGCCCCACCACAGTACCGGCCAAACACAGTACCAGCCAACCACAGTACCAACCAGCCACAGTACCAGCCAATCACAGTTCTAACCCCACCACAGTACCAGCCAACCACAGTACCAGCCCCACCACAGTACCGGCCAACCACAGTACCAGCCCCACCACAGTACCAGCCAACCACAATACCAGCCCCGAAGCACTTTTATTTTATTGCTCTTTTTTTTGCTGTTAGGAGCAGTAATGTACAGGCATGCAAAGGCTGCTGAAGTTTCTAGAAGTTTCCACTTTCATGGGCAAAGGCTTCTCCACAGCATCTGTAAGCTGAGGCTGTCAAGAATAACGCCCCAAAATATATCCATCTTGGCAGGAGGCGAAGCAAGGGGAAAAGGGTGAGGGGATTGCAAAGGGGTCCTGATGGAGTCCTGGTGGAAGCCCATCAAACATTGAAGCTTGGTACTGCTCAGTTGTACCGGGAGCCTAGGTGGACTTTGCTAAGGCTCAGACCTGCCTTAGTGAATAGGCCAGAGGGCCTGTGTTTGTGTCACTCTTCGGTCTGGCGGTGGAATGTGGCAACATTGTTGAGAATTCTCACAGACACAAAGGGCCCTGTCTGGTCTGTGGGTCACTGTGCCCATTCTCCTGCCTTGCAGGACTAGGTCCCCGCAACATTCTCAGGGGGCAATGCATTCTTTCTGATTGTTGAAAGATTTTTAGGTTTCTTATTTTTAGTATCTTTGGATATTGAGTCTTTAACATATTTAAAGACAAAAAAGATGAATGACTTGAAGTTTTCCCTACATTTTCTCAGAACACTAGTGAAAACAATGATTAAAAATTTAAAAACCGGGCCTGACATGATGGCTTAATTAGCTAATCCTCCCCTTACAAGTGCTGCGATCCTGTATGAATGCTGGTTCCTGTCCCAGCTACTCCATTTCCCATCCAGTTCCCTGCTTGTGGCCTGGGAAAGCAGTTGAGGATGGTCCAACACCTTGGGACCCTGCATCTGCATGGGAGACCAGGAAGAGCTCCTGGCTCCTGGTTTCAGATCAACTTAGCTCCAACCCCTGCAGTCATTCGGGTAGTGAAGCAGGGTATAGAAGATCTCTCCCTGTCTCTCCTTCTCTGTCTGTAAATCTGCCTTTCCAACAAAAACAAAATAAATCTTAAAAACAAAAAAGTGAGCCTGGCAGGGTAGCTTAATGGTTAAAGCCCTTGCCTTGCACGCACAGGGATTCCATGTGGGAGCTAGTTCATACCCCAGCAGCCCTGCTTCCCATCCAGCTCCCTGCTGTGGCCTGGGAAAGTAGTGGAAGACGGCCCAAAGCCTTGGGACCCTGCACCCATGTGGAACCTGGGAGAGGCTCTGGGCTCCTGGCTCAGCTTCAGTCGTTAGGGCTACTTGGGGAGTGAGCAAGTCAACACAAGATTTTCCTCTCTGTCTTTCCTCTTCACTGTATATCTGACTTTCCAATAAAAATAAATAAATCTTTAAAAAAAAAAAAAAAGGCCTGGCGTGATAGCGTAATGGTTAAAGTCCTCGCCTTGTACGCGCCGAGATCTCATATGGTAGCCGGTCCTAATCCCGGCGGCCCTGCTTTCCATCCAGCTCCCTGCTTGCGGCCTGGGAAAGCAGTCAAGGACAGCTCAAAGCCTTGGGACCCTGCAGCCAGGTGGGAGACCCAGAAGAGCTCCTGGCTCCTGGCTTCAGATTGGCGCAGCTCCAGCCATTGCGGCCACTTGGGGAGTGAATCATCAGATGGAAGATCATCTTCTCTGTCTCTCCTCCTCTCTGTATATCTGCCTTTCCAATAAAAATAAACAAATCTTAAAAAAAAAAAAAAACAAGGCAAAATGGTATACGAAAGAGTCTCACGGAGCCTTAGGGTCCTGCACACTGTGACCACAGAGCAGCCAAGCTGTGGCATGCCTGGCATCCCCTTGGCCTCAGTGGAACCCCCCTGCCCCACCCAGCAAGAAGGACCTCACCAAATGCCAGCACGCCCCTTCCTCCCCACACTGCTGCCTCCTGAACGCAAGACAAATGACCCTTGTTCTTCATAAACAGGCCTGTGCCCTCCAGTTTTCACAGCAGAGCACATGCAAATGCGTGTGACAGCACTCAGGTCATCAGAACAGTGAGCAAAGCCCTCCAAGGGGTGCCCGGTGTCCCAAAGAACCCTGCAGTAGGATGCTAATACGCCCTTTGGGGGCCGGTGTGGGGTACCATGGTTAGGAGCCCACTTGTAACCCCCGCATCCCATGGAAGCAGCTTGCCCTGGAAAAAGGCCTCCTTAGGAAAGTGTGCCAGACAGCTGCTCTGGGCCAGTGCCCAGGCAGCGGTTACAGTGAGGCACCGCGTGGGCTTACAGTCTGCAAGTGACGCCTCCAGGCCGGGCCCTGCCCTAGGCCGCCCTGCAGCCCTCAGGCCCAGTTCCCTGGCTGCCTTACCTGCGGTCGGCTTTCTCCCTGGGCTGGCCTGGCTCCAGACCCGGATCTCCCGCATGCCTGTCCAAGCATTGTCCAGGATTCCCTCTCACTGGAATCATTGTGTAAGTATTCCTGGTGACTAAGAGGCGCTGAAGAGGGGGGCCTCGTGCTCAGCTGCCAGCGACGACACAGTCCGCCATGCTGATGGCATCACTGCTGTCTTGGAGCTGCGTCCACACCCGAGTCACTGTGTCTTGAAAAGTATATGCTGAGCTGTCAGCGCACAAACACGCACAAAGACACGCAAGGCTGGAAGGAGGGTTTATTGATTTGCTGGTAAAGATTTATTTGGCTGAGGGGCCGGTGCTGCAGCACAATTAAGCTAGTGTCTCTACAGCCAACATTTCATATGGGCACTAGTTCCAGTCCTGGCTCTACTTCCATCCAGCTCCCTACTAATGTGCCGGAGAAGGCCGTGGAGAATGGCCCAGGCACTTGGCCTCTGCACCCACACGGGAGACCTAGAAGCTCCTGCGCCTGGCTGCAGCCTGACCCAGCCCTGACTACTGCAGCCATTTGGGGAATAACCAGTGGACAGCAGCTCTCTCTCCCTCACTCTCTAGCTCTGTTTCAAATCAATCATCAATCATTTAAGAAATGTACTAATTTGAAAGGCACAGTTACAGAGAGGATGAAACACAGACCTTCCATCTGCTAGCTCACTCCTCAATGGCTGCCACGGACTGTCAGACCAGGAGCCACGAGCTCCATCCAGGCCTGCCCAAGGGTGGCAGGGGTCAAGCACACGGGGCATCCACCACTGGCTTCCCAGCAGATAGCTGGGATTTGAATCGATGCTCCAACATGGGATGCTGACCTTGTGAGCGGTGGCTCCGCCTGCTGCAGTGTGATGCCCCTTAACTGACATTTACCCAGGTTTCCTGATACAGACCACCAGATGCTCACAGCACAACAGGTGAGCTCTCCTGCCCCCACTATTCGGGTCTGCCCACTTCCACCACTTCTGAGGTGGTCCCTGAGTGTGAAGCACCACAAAACCAGGTGAAGCATGGGTGGAGTGGAACACCCCATGTCCCCTTGGGCATAGTCCTGAGTTCTTTAAGACGCGAGATCGGACAGGAAGAGCACCTGCTTTCAAGTCACCCTCAGGCACATCTGTGCCTTGACCTGGCCTCGCTCTCCTCTGCCGTGCTGTCTAGCTCCAGCTTTCCCCATCCCCATGGACTGGACAGGAAAGCCACAAGGGGCACCTGTGTTGGTGACAGACCCTCATCAAGCACCTCTGTGAGGGCCCAGCATGGAGGAGCTGTCCACCTACAGGCCAGGTTGTTGCTACACTCTCAAAGATTCACCTCTCACATTTGCAAGTAAGCAAGTAGCCGGTGGTGGCCAAGGGTTGCCAAGGGCATGTTGCCAAGGACATACTGGGGTTCAAAACCATGGGAGGAAAGCTTCCACCTGGACTAACTGGAAATAATGAAGGGTTCGAGCATTTATTCATCACACGCTAAGTGCTACATATATGATTCTGGAAGGTAGGTTTTATTGCTGTCACTTAAAAACAAGGTTAGAGGGGCGAGCGCAGTCCTCTGCCTGCAGTGCCAGCATCCCATCGGGGCCGGTTCTAGTCCCGGCTGCTCTGCTTCCCATCCAGCTCCCTGCTAATGACCTCAGAAAGCAGAAGATGGCCCTAGTCCCTGGGACCCAGAGGAAGCTCCTGGCTCCAGACCAGCCAGCTCCAGTCATTGCAGCCATTTGGAGAATGCAACAGCAGATGGAAGATCCCTCTCTGTCTCTACCTTTCTCAGTAACTCTGACTTTCAAGTAAAACAAACAAATCTAAAGCAACGATAACAGTTAAACAGCAGTTTTCTGGTAAGAGCTGCCTCAGGCAGTTGAGTAACAGCCAGGGTCTGGAACTGGGCTTTCAGCTCAGCGCTCTTCACCTTCCACCGGGCTGCTTCCGGGACGTGGCAGGCACCTAACCAGGCCTCGAAGGGCAGGTGAGAGCCATGGATTGGGAAGAGGGACATTCGGAAGCTGGAGCGGGGGGGCTGTCTTGGGCACGGTACCCCATACAGAACCCTTGAGGGTGGCTATACTGTCACCATAGTTATCCATCTTTTCTTTTAAATATTTATTTTATGTTAACTGCAAACCAGAGAGAATCTTTCATCCACTTGTTCGCTCCCCAAATGGTTGTATTCAATCCCCCAGCCCAAGAGCCAGGAATTCCATCTGGGTCTCCCAGACGGCAGCACAGGCCCTAGCCCTCGAGCCATCTTCCACTGCTTTTCCCAGGGCATTAGCAGGAAGCTAGACTGGCCGAGGGGCAGTGCGTAGGTGCTCACATGGGATGCCAGCATTGCAGTAGCGGCTCAATTCTCTGTGCGCCACAATGCCGATCCCACCATAGTTTTTCCTTCACAGTTTTTCTCTAATAAGATATTAGAAGAAATGATTGGGAAAGAAAGCATTTGATTTGACACTTCCATATCCAGGGACACGGATTCCGCAGCAGCATGGCAGGCAGGCACTGACCTCAAGAGGGGTCCTTTAGGTAACGATGGTATTTTTTTTAGTTTAGTTATATTTGAAAGACAGAGAGAGCTCTTCCATCTGCTGGTTCACTCCCCCAGTGGCCTCACTGCCCCAGGCAGGGCACCAGCAGGGACCCCGTTTTTGGATCTGATCACAAAAGGTCTCTAGCTGAAACGGTTTGGACCCTGCCATGTGCTGGTGACTTCTGTTGATGCACTTGATTAAGGTGATGAGCAGATTCAGCTTGGTGCAGACACTGCCGACACCTGCTTTTCCTATTCTCAGCTAGTAAGCTGGCTGGATGAGGGTTCCTTTAGAAGGTCCAAGCTGCAAGTCGAGTTTAGGAGCTGCCTGCAGCACTCATGACCACAGGTCTAAACAGGGAAGGCAGGAGAGAAGTCTGAGCTGTTCTAAAAAGTAGCAGTTCCTGAGCAAACTGTCTGGGAACCCCGGCTGTCAGACGAGGAAGCTGGCACTGTCCTCAGGGCTTGGGCAAGGCAAGGTTTGGCCCAGTGGGGGATGCCCACCCCCTGGTTCTCGTCCCAGCTCAGCCTCCTGCACACATGCACCCCAGGAGGTGGCAGGGAAGACTCAGTACTTCGGTTTCTGCCACTGTGTGGGAGACCTGCACTGAAGCCCAGGCTACTGGCTATGGCCTCGCCCTGCCTGGACAGCTGTGGACATCGGTGGATACAAGATTGCTCTCTGTTGACTTCGTCAAATCAAGAAAACATAAATAATTGTGCTGGGTAAAATTTCTGGCACTGATGATGAAGAAAGCTAGCAAAAGCCACTGTTAAAACAGTCTGTTGGGATAACGGCAAGGAAGGACACTCAGAACTTAAGTATGCTGAGGGATGTATTTGGAGAATTCTACAATCCTTGGCGCAAAAAAAAAATTAAAAATCTGGGGTTGGAGTGTTGGGTCAACCCCAAGTGCCAGCCTCCCACATGGGCGTCAGTTCATGTCCCAGCTGCTCTACTTTCCATCCAGCTCCTTGCTTATGCCCTGGAAAGCAGTGGAGTCCTTGGGACTCTGCCTCAGATGAAGACCCAGAAGAAGCTCCTGACTCCTGGCTTCGGACCAGCTCAGATCCAGCCGTTTGCAGCCACTTGGGGAGTGAAGCATTATATGGAAGATCCTCTCTCTGTAAATCTGCCTTCTCAATAAAAATAAATCTTAAAAAAAATTTTTGAGCTGTTTGCTCCATCCTGATCAAAATACTCTAAGGAAGCCCGCTGGGGAGAATGGAAAACTCCTAAAAGGGAACACTTCTTCAGGAAGCTGTTTTGGAGTGGCATCATGCTCTCCCAGCCACACCCTGCAACAGCAATTCGCAGTGACCCACTTTAGAGGAAGTGAGCGTGGACACTCTAAGATTTCCCCCAAGGCCTCTCATGCTTTTGGTGACATCACAACTTTCTGTTTCTGCTCTGAAGAGGTCATGGACCTCACGACCACCTGAAGGAGCTCAACCCAGAGACGAAGACGGCCACTCCGGAGAGGCGCGCCAGGGCGCCCTGGTGGAGGTGGCTGCGTTCCCAGCAGGCAAAGCACTTCAAGTGCCCGATGAAAAGCTAGGAACCCCGACACAGGAGCTTCCCCACGTAAGCAATGAGCACTGAGGGGAGAGGCGGAGGAGCCCTAAGCGGACAGGAACCTGTGAGAGGCTGGCCTTGCTCCCTATCCACGCCCAAGGGACAGGCTGCTGGGCACGGCAGAGGAGCCCCGGCTGAAGCAGACACCGTGCAGAAGCCCCGTGGGGCTGCCTGCTAACCCAGGTCCCGGCAGGCCTCGCCGAGGAAGGCAGAGAAGGTGCCCAAGGGGCCAAGCAGAATGAGCGGCTGGCACAGGCAAGGCTGGGCAGACTGCGCAGGGTGTTCAATTTTGGCAGCTGTGTGCTTCTGGAGCTGGTATAGTTTTAAATAGTTTGCTTTTTCAAATCCAGTTTCCTATAACTGCAGGGTTCTGTTTCAGCACATGGACACCGCTCTCCTGTGCTGGGGAGGGGGCAGAGGTTGCCAGCAGAGCTGGTGTCGGGGAAAGCGCGTGGCCCTTGCAGTTCTAAGAGGCCTCCGTCACCGCTGTCGCATGGCCACCATGCCTGGCGCCTTCCTCCCCACCCCCCCACCCCCGGTGCGCTTCTAGCAAGGTCTTAACTCCCTGGGACAGACGCCTGCAGGCCCCGACCCACCCACACCAGCACAGGACTTTGTTCCAGGTTCTCCAGGCCCTTGGGCCCTCAGAGCAGCCGCTTCCTCTGAGTGGCACATTTCAGACAGACTGCTCTGCCACTAACATTTCACCTCCTCAAAGTTAGGGTGAGCTGTGGAAAGTCACCCAGCAACAGGCGAGTGTGAAAGGCACACCTCATGCTCAACCTTCCCTGTTCAGAGCACCCGATGCGGATGGCAGCGGCTCCCACACTAGCTTTATCATTATTATTATTACTACTACTTTAGATTTGCAAGGCAGCGCTGTGCGGTGGATGGGTGGATGGAGATCTTCCACCTGCTGGTTCATTCCCACAAACAGCCACAATGGCCAGGACACAGCCAGGTCAGGGCCCCCCGATGGGCAGTGGCTGGGCCATTCACCGCCCCTCCCCAGCAGGTTAGCAGGAAGACGGGTGGGAACAGGGTGCTGGCTGGGCGTTGGACAGTTGCCCAGATGGGAGGTCAGCACTGCAGGCAGCAGCTTAGCCCCTTAGCAATGCAACCACTAACAACTCTCTGTCCGTGCGCACCTGGAATACCATGAGGGGCTTTGAAAGGAAGCTTTCACACAGCTGAACACAGTTTGGCTTCAGAAAAAACTAAGGTTAAGACTAGTACTCACTGGGGGCGGTGCGTTGGCTCAATTGGCTAGTCCTCCACCTCCAAGTGCAGGCATCACATATGGGAACCGGTTCATGTCCAGGTGCTCCACTTCCCATCCACCTTCCTGCCTGTGGCCCGGGAAGTCAGTGGAGGAAAGTCCAAAGTACTGGGACTCTGCTTCCACATGGGAGACATAGAAGAAGCTCCTGGCTTTGTATCAGCTTAGCTCCAGCCATTGCGCCCACTTGGGGAGTGAACCAGCAGACAGAAGCTCTCTCTCCTCTGTAAATCTGTCTTTCCAAACAAAATGAATAATTAGAGCTTAAAAAAAAAGAACAAGACTCACGTTGTCTGAGCCCCTACGGAATTCAATCAACAGATTACTACTAGCATGACTAGTTACATCAGAGAGGAGCCGCCGGGAGCAGCTGAGCAGCACTGGAGGCTGCCCCCATGCCTGGCCAACCCTGTGCTGTGCCCTGTGGGAGGCTGGCAGCAGTGCAGGCCTGCAGACCCCTGCAGTGGGTCAAAACAACCCTCTGACCCTAAGCTAGAACACTCGGAGGTCCTAACAAGTGTGCTGGGCACGCTGCACTTGGTCCAAAGTGTCCGGAACTCTTTCCCTGCCAAATGTGTCCATGGACGTTTTAACTCTGGTACCTCCAAGTGTAATCTCACCGGAGACCGAGTCGCTGCAGCCTTAGTCGAGACAAGTGAGGGGGGCTTCCAATCCACTCCGTGTGCTCTCAAGGTGTGCAAAAATAGATTTTGACAGAGACTGAGATCTTCCGTCTGCTGGTTCACTCAGCTGGCCAGAGCCGAGCTGGGCCAAAGCTGGGAGTCGGCAGCTTCTTCCAGGTCTCCGGGGTGGGTGCAGGAGCCCTTGGGCCAGCCTCCGCTGCTCTCCAGCCAGAAGCGGCGAGGTGAGTGGAAGCTGAGCAGCCCAATGTGAACCAGCAACACATACGGAAGCTTCCTGTACCATGCCATAGCACCGGCCCTGGGCAGTGTCTGGGCAGCCCGGGCAGCAGACATGCTCACAGCCCAAACGGAGTCACCTGGCCACAGGCAGAGCGGCCACCTGAGGCGTGACAGAGGTCCGCAGCCTGGCCCTGAGCCTCTGCGCTGAAGCCAGCCTCCCCGGCTGTGGGGCCACCTGTTTGCTCGGGTCACTGTGTGGCACTCACAGCAGTCCCAGCAAAGCGATGGGGTGACGAGAAACACGCACCGACCACATTCTGGGAGGGGACAGCGTGCCCACGGCAGCAGCAGGGGCCAGACGAAAGGATGGGGGCCCGCCCTGGGGGCTGGCATCCCCTGTGGCCGCCCCACTTCCGACCCAGCTCTGTGCTCGACGGGGGAAGGCAGTGGAGGACGGCCCCAGACCCCAGGGCCCTGCACCTTGCGTGGGAGGCCCGGAGGAGGCGCCCGGCTTTGACCTGGCCCCAGCAGCACGAGGAAGATCTCTGTTTCTTATAAAGAGAGCTTTAAGAAGTTGAAATGACCCGCAGGTAGGTTAAGTTTCCAAGTTCCAGCCCATTTTCACAGTCATGGGCAGTCGGGGCACTCTGTTCCTCAGAGGCCAACAAGGGTGGGTAAGGGTGCGTCCATGCCTCGGGGATCGCTGGGTCTTTAACAGCGGCCTGTCTTGGCTCACAATGACCCCGCGGCCAGCGAGGCGGGGAGGCCAGGGTCCTCCCCACACGCCCAGAGCTCAGGTGTGTGACCGCCGCGTGGAAGAGTCCAGAACTCACGCACCTCAGCCCCTCCCCAGGGAGCTGCCCGGGGCACAGGCCGGGCACAGGCGGCGGCGCGAGGCGCAGGCCGGCTTCCCCGCGGCCGCCCGCAGCGGCCCCGCTGGCGCGCCGGAGCCCGGGGACGACCGCGGCCACGAGGCCCCGCAGCGGACACGCCGCCATCTCCTCAGCCGCCTCGCGCCGGCCGAGCGCGCGGAGCGCCGGGGCGGGGCCGGGCGCCGGGGCGGGGCCGGGCCGGACGCCGGGCCGTGATTGGCCGGCGGGGCCGGGCGGAAGCGGGCCGGGCGCACGTGCTGACGTGCCGAGTGGGCGGCCGCGCGCGGAGGTCGGGCGCTGGGCGGCGGGCGGCGGCGGCGGAGCAGCGAGGAGCGGGAGCGGCTGCCGCGACCTCGGCCGGCCCCTGCCCGCGGACGGCCCGCGCGGTCCCCTGCCGCCTCGCGGCCCCCTGCCGCCTGCGCTCGCCCTCGGCCCCGCTTGCTGCTGCCCGTCGCGGCGCCAGACATGAGCTTCCCCGTCGGCCCCGCCATGAGCCAGGTGAGGCGCGGGCCGGCCCCTTCCCGCCCGGGAGCGCGGGGTCCCCGGCCGGGCCGCAGTGGGCGGCGCCGCGGGCCTTTGTTCCCGCTCCGCGCTGCCCGCGTCTCGGGCCCCGGCGCGGGGCGGGGCGGCCCTGAGCGACTGCGGGGCCCGCCAATGGCGCGCGGTGGGCGCGGGGAGGGTCCTGCGGGGCGCGTGGGGGGCGCGTGGGGCGGCCGGCGTCCACTGCGGGCGTCCACGGCCCCGCCATCGACGGCCCACCGGGTGGCCATTGTCTGGGTTCTGACCCGCTTCCTCCCCGGGCCCAAGCGTCTCCTGTGTAGTGTGGCTTCTTCCGTTCGTGTCTCTTGGTTCCTTGGCTTTGCAAGCCGAGGTTTTGTTGTTTTCAGCTGCTGTCTATCGGGGCAGGTGGAGGTGGTTTTGTAGATACTTAGGTATTTTCCTGTTGGGAGAAACGTTTTCCTCTTAGATACTGGGATACAGTATCTATCTCTGAGCTGCTCCGAGGTCGAGGTTGTCGGCGTGCACCTGCTGGGTAGACGGGCGATTCCTGGGCTTGGGACCTGCTCTTACCCCCTGCAGTGTTTGCCTTGCCCCACGTGTAGTGATTCTTGCCTGCCTTCCCTTTCCCGTGGGGCTCACTAAGCACGAGCTTGCTGTGCTGCTGAAGTTGGCAGTGCTGACAAGGCTGCCCCACAGCCAGCCTGAGGCGGCGTGGCCTGCCCGGTCCCCGAGCCCTCCGCGCCCTGTGAGTTAGTCTCACTTCCTCTCCCACATTGGCCTTACATCCTGCAAGTGGAGCCTCCCGAAGCCGCAGCAGCTGCAGCTTCTGGAATTCGTGTCCCCGCTTTGTCCCAGTTTTTCCACTGCTTGGCTTCTGTCTTCCTGGCTGGCTGGTCAGGCCCTTGCGGCCGTGTCTGCTGCGTTTGGTGCCCAGCGTTGGTGTTGTGGAGCGAGTGGGGTTGCAGTGGGGGTGGTGACCGTGATCTTGGGAGCGGGCCTGTTGCTGCCCTCCAGTGATGGCCGAGGCCCTGAGGGTGCTGTGGAAGGTGGTAACAGCCTGCTGAAGCCAGAGCTTTGGCGAGGCCCTCCTGTGCGTGTGTTGAGGGCTCTTGACCTGTTGAGCTGTACTCGGTGAAGCTAATCTTGGTGGGCTGCACTGGCACGGACCTGCCCTTCTTGCGCGGGCCGTCAGGATGTGAGACGTGCTGTCCTGAGCAGAACAGGCTGTGTTTGACCCTGGTTGTGTTTTTTCTAAGGGGATTAGTTGAAACAATGTTAAATGCCAGGTACA
This sequence comes from Ochotona princeps, assembly GCF_030435755.1. Taxonomy (NCBI): domain Eukaryota; kingdom Metazoa; phylum Chordata; class Mammalia; order Lagomorpha; family Ochotonidae; genus Ochotona; species Ochotona princeps. The sequence continues at coordinate 1,648,574 of NC_080841.1, read as the reverse complement.
ATTCTGAGTTTTATGCTGTGACATGACAGAGACATACGGGCTTTTGATTGGCCTTTTCAAAGGATTTTTTTTCCCCATCAGCTACTGTGTTTAGGTTTCATGAGCAAGGAAGAGTTGTAGTAAGACTTATGTATTTTGGGGAATGGCTTAAGACTCTTACTTACGCTAACTTTACAAATGAAAGTGAGGCGGTCTTCCAACAAGATTACATGACTTAATTGTGATATAAACTTGGGCTAGTTTTTGGAGCCCGCTAATGCTGTGTTTTGAGCAGTGGGTAGTAAAGAGATGGGACTCATTAAGAATTCAGAAATCAAGCGTGTCCATGGGACTCACTGTTGTCCCATTCTGACAGTGCTGAGCAGCGAGTGCTCCAGGAGCTCCGGGCCGTGTGGGAGCTGCAGCCATCTGGTGCTCCCCGGAGTTTAAGGGGGGACACATGTCAGAGGCCCTTGTTGTTTGCATCAAGACAGGCTCAGGACTAAAGCTGGTCAATGTTGGAAGTGTGTATGACGGGGTTTGTGGGTTCTTTATTGTTGTTTTGGTTTTGATTTTCAAAGATGGATGCCTTTGAGCTGTGTCATGTGTGAGTTTTCCCTCCCCTCCACTTGTGTGGAGCACAGGGAGGAGCTGCCGGCCCCACCTGTGGGCTGCCACCCCAGCTTGCACGATACAGAAAAGATTTCCTTATTGAGCTAGCTGCTGGCTGGAAATGGTAGAAGGTTTAAAAATATGCTGTGGATAGTTTTCTGTGTATTTGGAAAACGTTTGTTAGACTTGATTTCTCAGGAAAAGTTCAATTAGCTAACCTAAAAGGTTTCTATGTTGGAGTAACCCGAGCTGGGTACTCGGGTGGTCTTAAAATGAAGCCTCCGTTATGGAGAAACTGGTTAGGGTTCCGGGGTGCGGCCCGCACACTTACTGTGCGTGCACTAAGCTGAATGCAGTGGGTTTGTTGGAGTAGAATTGGACTGGTCTCCAGTGGCTCCCGGGCTAGTTACTCACTTGGACAGAATTACGGGCTTGATAGCTGTGGGAAGCAAACCCAGGTGGTTTTAGGATGTCCGGCTTTTAAAGTGTGCATGTTATTTCAAGTGTCTTTACTGAATTGCAGTTTCCGAGTTAGACTGGTGTGGTAGCAGTCCATCTGAACTGTGCTGGAGGGCTCGTGGCAGAGTGGCCATGCAGAGTGCTTTGTTACCTAGCTGCTCATGGCGCATCAGGTGCTGTGGGCTGACTGAAGGAAGAGCAGAGAAGGGTCTGCCCTGCCCTGTGGGAGGTTCCGCCAGGCAGAGGCGGTCTAGGGGCAGTGCAGCTAGCTGGAAGGAGGAAGCTGCAGAAGCCAGGCTGTGTGGAGTGTCCTGTGGAGCGGTCCCCGTTTGGGAACGCTCCTGAGAAAGCACATCCCCCAGTGAAGGCTGTTAGTGTCGGGTAGGGCTGTGTTTACTCACTCTGACACTGCATACCGCTGGAGCTTGCAGCATTAGCCCTGGCCTCTGGGAAAGGACTTTCTTTAAAGATCATCAGATTAGTTGCAAGGTAAGTGAAAAGTACTTCTGTGTAATGAGGTTTGACAGCTTGGAATGTGGCGCTGAGCTCTCGTGAACGCTGGCGAGTGTTTTGTCCGCTCTCTGTGTTGGTCGCCGTCAGTCTGACTTGATTTGTCTTTGTTACAGATTACGATGCGTCACTTTCACAGAAGAAATTCGTATCTATAGCTTTTAAGGACTTGAGAACATCATTTCAAGCCTGTTGCTTTGGGGTCACCGGTAGAGCGAGCCACGCGTGCCTTCCCTTCGCGGCCTGCCTTCACACCCTGACGGCGCTGAGGTTCCCACACCTTTGTCTCTGGGCGGCTGGCTTGCAGAAGGAGCTGTCTGACCTTTCTCGTCGCTGTGCTGGTGAGTGCCCTTTCTCTGAAGGTGGCGCTGGGTGCACCCCTGGGCCTGACCAGGAGACAAGTCTGTAGTGACGTGAGTGTGTACGTGGAAGTGTTTTACCGGTCTGTGAACTGTATTGACTTGAAACTGAAATCTTGTTAACTGTATTAGTACATTTTGTGTAGTCATTAGTCATTTCTTTACAGGTAAAGGGGAAATGTGACCTTTGTAAAAGCCTTAAGTTTCTATTTAATCTGAAGAAGTTAAGGGATTTAGAATATAGAAAGCTTGCTGAGGGAACAGATATAAAATCATTTTTACCTCCTGTATTTCAAAACATAGTAAGAAACCACCAGGCAGATACGGCGATGGGACATTCTGGTTTTGAGTTAGGAGGGGAAGGCCGACAGTCGCTCACATCTACATCTGATGACATGTAGCTTTGTGGGACAGAGGGAAGGCGAGGCTGGTGAAGGAAGCCACGGGAAGTAGCCTTGGCTTTGTGACGGTGTTGGTGCTGAAGGCGTGAGGGCACCCCACATCCAAGGAGCTCGCTCTGCTGCCGTGGTTGCTCCGTGCGCTCCCAGGCTCTGAGGCTGCTGGCTACATAGACTGCCTGCTTTGCACAGTGGATGTGCAGGTGGACTTCTGTAGGCCTGTGCAGAGTTGAGCCGGGACCAGGGGGTGGGCCTACACAGACTGGGCCATTTAGTGCCGGAGTTGTTCTAGCCAAGTTTGATGTGATACATTTTTTTTAAAGATTTATTTATTTATCTTACTAGAAAGTCAATATACACAGAGGAGGAAAAACAAAAAGATGTATCTGCTGATTCACTCCCCTAGTGGCCACAACGGCCAGAATCGAGCCGATCTGGAGCCAGGAACCAGGAGCCTCTTCCAGGTCTCCCAAGCAAGTGCAGGGTCCCAAAGCTTTGGGCCATCCTTGACTGCTTTCCCAGGCCACAGGCAGGGAGCTGGATGGGAAGCAGGACCGCCAGGATTAGAACCGGTGCCCATATGGGATCCCGGCGCATGCCAAGGCAAGGACGTTAGCCACTAGGCTACCACACCGGGCCCCGTGATAAATTTTTTTTTAGTATTATTTAGTTATTTGAAAAGCAGAATTGGAGAAATTACCAGCTGGTTTATTCCCCAAATGAGTGCATCAGCCGGGAGTAGGCCAGGTGGAATCTAGGAGTTTCTTTTGGGCTCCAACATGGACACAGAAGTCCAAGCGCTCGAGCCAACTTCACTGTTTTTCTGGGAACAGTAGCAGTGAGCTGGGCTGGAAGTTAGAGCAGGCAGGACACAAACTGCAGTACATATGGGATGCTCGTTTCAGAGGTGGCGGGGTGTCCTGCTGTAACACGTCCCAGCCTGTGGGTGTTAGCTTTGGTGTGCCACTGCTAAAATAAAATGGAGAATAAAAATAGTGTGTTATTATTTGAACTTTTAGAAACCACCATTTGTAAGTAAAATAACTCAGCTCTTTCTGCCACTTAGCTAAAATTACAAGGAAAAAATGATTCCCAATGGATATTTGATGTTTGAAGATGAGAATTTTATTGAGTCTTCTGTTGCCAAATTGAATGCCCTGAGGAAAAGTGGCCAGTTCTGTGATGTGCGCCTGCAGGTATTTCAAACCTCATTGGAAACTTGGGGAATTGATCTTTTGTTATTAAGTTTCTGGATTTTTTTTTTTTTTTTTCTGAGGCATTTAACGAAAGGACTTTGACGTGTGTTGGCCGTGGGAGGTGGCTGGCTCGTGCCCTGCCCGCGCCTGCCTCTCATGGCCTGTCTTCTGCACCTCAGGTCTGCGGGCACGAGATGCTGGCCCACCGAGCAGTGCTGGCCTGCTGCAGCCCCTATTTGTTTGAAATCTTCAACAGTGACAGTGACCCCCACGGAGTTTCTCACGTGAAACTGGATGATCTCAATCCGGAGGCCGTGGAAGTCTTGCTGAACTATGCGTACACTGCTCAGTAAGTACTTGGAAGCAAAGCATGAACGAGGGAAATACCGTTAGGAAATTCCACATCTCTAAATGATTGAAGTGATTACATTTTAAGGCCTTGGTATCATAAATATAATAAACTTTGTTTTTTGATAGGTTGAAAGCGGATAAGGAATTAGTAAAAGATGTTTATTCTGCAGCAAAAAAGCTGAAGATGGACAGAGTGAAGCAGGTAGAGTATCGGTCCCCTCGGTGCGGGTCACTAACTACACAGTCTCATCTTGTGGATCTATGTGGGAGTTGTCCTAGACGTTCTCTTAGTCTCTTATCCCTGAAAAATCACGGTATGTTTTTCTGCTTGGCTGACGTAGTGATGGAGCGAGATCACACTGCCTCTCAGAAGGGGTTCTGGCTCGGGTCTTGGTCTTTTCACGGTTTCTTTGGCAGGGTGGCTGTGCCGGCGTCTGACGATATGAGCTATTCTGCTTTTCCTTGCGTTCGCCTCGTGCCTTCAGTGCTCGGCGCGCTGCTCTGAGCTTGCTGCTCCCTCCCTTAGTCTGTGAGAAGCACTTAGAGACTCCCAGCCGAAGGATGTGGACTGGTCTGCCAAGCTCATTGGAACACAGCATGTGTATTTGTTCATACCGTGTGATCTGCAGCTGCCCTCCAGCCACAGGAAGGATGAGGAGGGGACAGTTTGTGGCTCACAAACCTGCAGTGCTTACTGGCCGGTTCTTTAAGATCTGCCGGCCTTCCCTCCTGCTGCGGATTCCGCTGTTGTACTTGCTGTTCCCAAAAGGATTTCCCAGTTTTCTTATGTTTTGTCGCAGCCTGTTTGTCTGCTGTGTCTTCCCCACTTGCTCTGTGCACCTGCGTAACCCTGCCCTCTGGTAGGGCCTGGCTCTGGCACCGCCTCTTGGGCAACTCAGCTCATGGCTGTAATGCCCATCACTCTCACCTCCAGCAGCTCAGGCGGCTGATGGTCGATGTTTGATTTGCGTTGTTCAACTGGTGGTTTTTAGGTTTTTGATTCAGCTGTGCGTCTTCTGATAGTGCGCACACACTGCTGTTTTAGGCAGGACTTGCCAGACAGAACGAATGTGAAGATTGACGTAGTGCATTTCTCTCCCAAGGTTTGTGGAGATTATTTGCTGTCTAGAATGGATATAACCAGCTGCATTTCCTACCGAAACTTTGCAAGTTGTATGGGAGACTCCCGTTTGTTGAATAAGGTCGATGCCTACATTCAGGAGCATTTGCTACAAATTTCAGAAGAGGAGGAGTTTCTTAAACTTCCACGGCTAAAGGTAGGGAGTGAAACAGGAGCTGCCGGAAGTCGCTAGTTCCAGGCACAGTGTGTGCTCGGAGCCATGAGTCATGGTGTGAAATGGACGTTTGAGATGATTAATCTTAGCAGCGCAGTAGGCTCGGCTGCTGCTTTACTGTTACGATTCGTGTGAAATCGGTGACAAGTTTACTGTGAGATTGAAATTGAAGCTGGAATTACAAGTTCAACACTGATGCCTGTGTCATTTCTCCTAACTTCAGTTGGAGGTGATGCTTGAAGAGAATGTTTGCTTGCCCAGCAACGGCAAGTTGTACACAAAGGTAATCAACTGGGTGCAGCGTAGCATCTGGGAGAACGGAGACAGTCTGGAGGAGCTGCTGGAAGAGGTTAGTTGTAAAGTAAATGGGATGAAACAATTCTCAAGAAATACTTTGCTATAACGTGAAGGATTCCCTTTCACTTTTATTGTACAACCATGACCCTGAAGAATTTAAATTTTGCTGTAGGTACCCCTAAGCTGAGAACAGGGGGGGTGTCCAGGTGAGCTGACTGAACGTTCAGTCTGGTCTTCTGCTTTCCTTGTTTATTTCTTTGCTCATTATGTGCTGTTTAACTTTCTTTGAAGTGGCATGTAATTTGCTTTAGAAATGGGAGGTGGTACTGAAATTTTCTGTAGATTCTTAATTTTTCTTCACAGGTTTTTGCTTTAAGTTGACAAGTAGGTAAAAGCTTCTAATGGTTGTTCCTCCCCGTTGATTTATCTCCCCATAGGTTTATTAACAAAACTAGGATACCCAAGACTGAAGAGGCCGGAAGAGAGCTCCAGTGTATTGACGCGTAAAGAAGCAGCATCCTGCCCAGGCTCCCCCAGGAACACCCGCTGTGGGCAGAGCCATGATGATTTAACGGTGTTTACTCCTTACAGGATTCTTCCTCTTTAAGCTCCCCCCCACTGGTGCTGGTCACACCTGCAGCCACTTACATAACTTGGGCTACTTTTTAAATAACACAAGAGCAACAGAGTTGTTGCAGAAGTGGTAGGAATTATAAAAACACACAGGTGGACAGTGGGTAGCCGAGTTCCAGGCTGAGGAAAATGTCCTCCCAGTGTCCTGGAAAGGGTGACACTCTCCTGCGTGGCTCCCCTGCCGAACTCAGACACCTTAGCCACTGTTTGTACCTACTGGGGAGACAACCTGTACAACTTGCTTGGATTTTTGCACTTGTTTTTCTTGACATTGTCCACAGGAAAGAAATGTGTTTATGCACATCAGACCACTTTTCTTCAAAGGTGTCAACCACATTGACTATTTTGTTGGAAATGTGTATTCTTTGCCGAGTGTATGCATATTACTGTTGGAGAGTAGATTCCTTGAAGCCAGGGAAGCCGAGGAGGTGGCCCCAGTAGACTGTGTGCTTCTTGTCCGGCCAGAGTCAGACGTGGAGCAGCGCCAGCAGCACGCCGGGTCGCCAGCGGCGTCGGGGACGGCCTGCGCACTGCGGAGCCACATGGTGTTGTGTTGCTGTCTTGCAGGTTCAGACCTTGTACTACTCAGCTCATCACAAGCTGCTTGATGGGAACCTTCTAGAAGGACAGGCTGAGGTGTTTGGCAGTGATGATGACCACATTCAGTTTGTGCAGGTACACATTGCACAGTCTGAGGTAACCTCAGCTTCCAGCTTGATTAGAGAATTCTGTAGCATAGACATTTTCCTTTAATAAAGGAAAGTAGATGACTTTCACTGATGTAACTGGACAGAAATGACACATTCTCGGGAGAAAACTAACATCTCTTAGAGTTCCTGGCATTTTTGCCACATGAGAAGAAATTAACAGATTAGGAAACTCCATGTATCAGCGTTTTTTCTCCCTCATAAAACAGGTAGGACTTAAAAGTAGGAAGAAAAAGGGCCAGTAAGATGAAGCACTTTTTAAAAAGTGTTATTTTGGTTACATTATCAAAAATAGTTGTCTGCAACACACATGACTAATGGGCAAAATCGAGGAGTACTGGGGTGATGCGTAAATGGTGGAAAACTTGTTTGGCTATTTCATACCCCCTCCTTCCTTGAGTTAGAAGTGATATGTTATAATCCTAAGGCTTAGTTACACCTTACAAAGCATATCCCCCGTCCTTACTGAGCTGTCTGCCTTTACGAAGCCATCCTGACTCTTGCTCTTAGTTTGGGGTGGGATACGTGATAGGGTCAGATAGTTATGGGCATTTGCAGCTTATGAACAAGGGGCATCCAGAACACGGACCGACTGCAGGTGCCCAGAGTGATGACTCAGCCGATAGGACCCGCCAGGTCGCAGGCCCTGCCGTCCCTGTGCCTTCTCCCCATTCCTGCTTCTAGCTTGCTGCCAGGAGAACGAGTCTGCCTACTTTCAGCATCTACATGAATGGTCCTGAAGCATTCTTTAGTTCAGCATTGGTTTGTATGGGAGTTAAGCTGTATAGCAGTCTGAATCAGCCCCAGTTAAGGAGAGCGCAAGCGGGCGAGTGTAGCCGGGATGGCCGTGTCCTCTGCTAGCTCACTGTGATGGCTGGCACCGGGGATGGGCTGCATCTGATTTTGAAATGGTTGTTGCGTTTGAGCAAGTTGAGACTTGTTTGCCTTGAATAGGGTATTTCCCCTCTGAAAGTAAACACTTTAAGCTTTTTGTTGATTTAATTTTATTTGAAACACAGACTTAGAAGAGAGACAGAGAGATCTTGCATGCACTGGTTCACCCCTCATATGGTCGCAGTGGCTGCAGCTGAGCCTGTCTGAAGCCAAGAGCTTCATTTGGGTCTCCCATAAGGATGTAGGGGCCCAGGGACTTGGGCTCTCCACTGCTCTCCAGGCCACAAACAGGGAGCTAAATGGGAAGTGGAGCAGCTGGGCCTTATGGGATGCTGAATCCTGCAGGTGGAGGACTAGCCTGTTGAGCCACAGTACCAGCCCCTTAAATTAACATGAGTCCCCCCTTTTTTAAAGATAGATTTATTTTTATTGGAAAGGTAGATATACAGAAAGAAGTAGATACAGAGCGAAAGATCTTCCATCTGCTGGTATACTCCCCAAGCATCCTCAACAGCCGGAGCTGAGCTCGAAGCCAGGAGCTTCTCCTGGGTCTCCCACGCGGGTGCAGTGTCCCAAGGCTTTGGGCTGTCCTCCACTGCTCTCCCAGGCCGCAGGCAGAGAGTTGAGCAGCTGGGACACGAACATCCATAAGGGATCCTGGTGCGTGCAAGGGAAGGACTTTAGCCACTAGGCTACTGTGCAGGGCCCAAGAGTACCTTTTCAGTCAGCAGAGATGGCCCAGCCAGTGGCAGGCTGTGACGCTTGGCGTGGGTCCACGAAGTGTGGAAGGGTTAGCTTGTGCTTGCTGGGCTGGGAGGAAGGATGGAGCAGCATTACATGGATGTGTACGGGGAGAATGCAGCAGAGTGAGAGGACAGAGCAGGCGCGTATCCCTGAGTGGGCACTAGTGCAGCAGCTTGGGAACTCCAGAAGTTTAGGTGGCAGGTGGAGATGTACTGGACAGAAGCTGTGTTCGATGACCTCCCAGGCACTGCAGAAGGGAAGGCCGGGCAAGTGGGTGAATGCGGCCAAGTGTAGGTTGACAGCCAGCTGAGACGGGAGTGGGTACAAGGCATGTATGCATTCATGAGTGTTGGACGGACAGTTGACTGTTTAATGGCAGCAGTCTGGACATGTTCAACTTCCTAAAATTTTGCCTTGGATCATCTTGTTCTCATAACCAAGCATGTCTAGTAGATAAGCTTGTAGCTGAGGGCTTAATGGGAAGGCATGAAGGCCAAGATGGATTGTTTATACGTACACGTTGATAGGATATTTTGAAACATAGAAAACAAGGTAGAACACAGTTTGGTTTCATAATACATACTTAGGGGGTGAATTCTGTGAAGACTCGTTGGGTACACAAAGGGTGAGTTAAGTGGATCTCGGTGATGGCCTAGGAAGATTCAGGGGAAGTTTCCAGAATGAGTGGGCCTCTGAAGTGTGGCTTGTAGGAATGAGATGACATGAAGCCAATGGTTGAGCATGTAGGAGGACAGTTAGAATCCAGTGTCCTAAAAGCTGCCTGCCCTGGGAGGCTGTGATCAAAGGAGGTTACTGATCACTCCTGGCAGATAAGGCAGTTAGCGCATCCCGCTTGTTCTAGAAATAGGACTCCTTGTCTCTGCAGCACCCTTCACGGTCACTCCCTCCTGGTGATCGTTCAGGGTGGTAAGGCCGTAGACTCCTGGTTATAGTTCATACAGGAGAACGGCAGAAGGCTTGCTCTCCTTGTTCATTCCCCACTTGCCTGGAACAGCTGGGGCTGGGTCAGGCTTGGTGCCGGGAGATGGGAACACCCTCCACTCTCCCCTGAGCCATCTCTGCTGCCTCTCGGGACACGCGTTAGCAGGAGGCCAGGACTGGAGACAGACCCACGACTTGAACTTGAGGCACTGCTGTGTGAGGTTTGGGGTGCAGTAGATCTTTTCATCTTAGTATTGCCCATAGTGATACTTGTCATCCCTCCTTTTTTTTTTTTTTTTTTTTTAATTAGAAAGATATAGAGTGGAGGAGAGGAAGGTCTGTCCGATGGTTCACTCCCTAAGTGACCGCAGTGGCTGGAGCTGAGCTGATCTGAAGCCAGGGTTTGCTTCTGACTCTCCCACATGGGTGCAGGATCCCAAAGCTTTGGGCCGTCCTCGACTGCTTTCCCAGGTCACAAGCATGGAGCTGGATGGGAAGTGGGGCTGCTGGGACATAAACCGGCACCCATATGGGATCCTAGCGCATGCAAGGCAAGGATTTAAGCCACTAGGCGACTGCACCAGGTCCTTGGGACCCGTACTTACCAGTTGAGAGTGGATTTTATATACTTCGTAGTTCGTAGTAGCAGAAAAGATTGGCTATTTTGTAGCAGCTTTTTAAGTTTTAGTATTTTTGTGATACTAGCCTGTCAGATTCATAGCGTTGCTAATGTTTGTTCTAGCTGAGTTGCCTTAGGCAGTGCATACTTCGGAGCTGTAATAGTTCAGTCTGAAATGGCTTGGTGAGGGCGCCTGAGGTCAGAGTGGAGCTCCTTGGCGATAGCCAGGGGTGGGGTCTGTCCTCTTTTCTCGGCGCACACTCGCTGAACCACCTGGGCCTAACTTTTTATAGCTGCCAACAGCTTTCACTTGTTCTGATGGCTTTTTGTTTCTACTTAGAATAGACATTTCCTAACGGAAAGCTCAGTGATCTGTTCTGGCCGTGGGCCCCAGGATGAGTTGTGAGCAAACGTTGCCAGGTGAAGGTGTGCGTGTGGGAGTTGCTTTCGGGACTCGTGGTTCTTCACGTGAGATGTGGCCGAGGCTGTCCTGACTGGAGGGACGCCCCAGAAGCCAGTCCCTCAACAGGTGTGGGAGGCGGCGGCGCCCCGTTTCTCCACCATAATGTTCCTGCATGTTCTGGTGGGGGTGGTTTTCTAAAAAACTCCCATTCTATCATTTAAGTAGCACAGAAGAAATACACTTTTAGTGATTCTTGGAGTAGCCCTCCTTCCCTCTCAGATGCTTTGGTAAGACTAGCTGAGCCTATGCTGGCATGGTGTAAAGCGTGGTAGTACCTGTGGCTTTGTTTCATGGAGACAGTGGGTTAAGTATGTTCTCTTAGTTCACTCATACCATGTCGTGAGTGAGGTGGATTGTCGCTGGGCTTTTTCCCTTCCCTCCACTCTCTTGTACGGATACGTGGACTGTAGTGTCTCTGAGTGTCTCCAGCCGAGCTCAGTTTCTGACTAGGGTAGCTGTGTGGTTGTGCCTTGCTCATTAGAGTGGTGTCTGTCAGGTGGAAAGTGCTGGTTCTGCGAAATGTCGCGTGCTGAGGTGTCCCACGCGGGTACGGGCTGCGTGGTGTGTGCAGTGACATCAGGTAGCTCAGGTACGAGGAACCCACCTGCGGTCCCTGGGAGGTGTCTGTAGCTGCCTTTTGGTTTTGCAGAAAAAGCCGCCACGTGAGAATGGCCACAAGCAGCTCAGTGGCAGCTCCACTGGATGTCTGTCCTCTCCCAGCCCTAAGCATGAGTGGAAAATCGTTGCTTCGGAAAAGACATCAAGTAAGTAGATGACAGTTGCCAGCTTCTCCGTGTGTCTGTTAAGGAGTGTTGTTCGTTTAACACTTCCAGTAGATTGGAGGACAAAACGCAAAAGCAGTGGAATTTGGAAAACAATAGATTGTTCCGCTCTGGGAACACGAGACTGTGGAGTCCAGTTGAGGATCATACAGGAACTGGAAGTAGTGAACACTGCATCTCCAACGTGGAACTCTTTTGCTTACAGATAACACTTACCTGTGCCTGGCCGTGCTGGATGGTATATTCTGTGTTATTTTCCTCCATGGGCGAAACAGCCCACAGAGTTCACCGACAAGCACTCCAAAGCTAATTAAGAGTTTAAGTTTTGAGGTGCACCCGGATGAGCTCATAGAGAAGGCCATGTCTCCTATGCAGTACGCGCGCTCTGGCCTGGGCACCGCAGAGATGAATGGCCGACTCATAGCCGCAGGTAAGAGACCCGTCGTGCCTCCCAAGTGTGCATCTGGCTCAGCCTGGGAATGGGCATTGCCCTTGCGTGTTGCATGCCAGCTTTGGGAGGGAGGGTTTGAAATGCCTTCTGTTGCTTCCCAAGGAAACAGGCGCAGGGCCAGTAAGGTCAGTGTGTGATTCTGCTTTCTGTGGTTCTCGTTCCAGGTGGTTATAACAGGGAGGAGTGTCTGCGGACGGTGGAGTGCTACGACCCGCGGACGGATCACTGGTCCTTCCTCGCGCCAATGCGCACCCCGCGAGCTCGGTTTCAGATGGCTGTGCTGATGGTAAGCATATTGTGTTGCAGAAGCAACTCCTGTTTGGCCTCACCGACCCAGGGTGGCCTAATTCCATCTTTGACCTTGTAGGGCCGGCTGTACGTGGTGGGTGGGTCCAACGGCCACTCTGATGACCTGAGTTGTGGAGAGATGTATGACCCAAACTTAGACGACTGGACTCCAGTGCCAGAGCTGAGAACGAACCGCTGCAATGCAGGAGTGTGTGCTCTCAACGGGAAGTTATACATCGTCGGTGGCTCTGACCCTTATGGCCAAAAAGGACTGAAAAACTGCGACGTGTTTGACCCTGTAACAAAGGTGTGGACAAGCTGTGCGCCTCTTAACATCCGTAAGTTCACTTCTGACTTGTTTTAGAGTGCTGAGTACCTCACACTTGCAGGAGATCTTGTAGTAACGTCTTGATTTGACTTTTGATTTCACAGGTAGACACCAGTCTGCAGTCTGTGAACTTGGTGGTTATCTGTATATAATTGGAGGTGCAGAGTCTTGGAATTGTCTAAACACAGTAGAACGTTACAATCCGGAAAATAACACTTGGAGTTTAATTGCACCCATGAATGTGGCACGGCGGGGAGCTGGAGTAGCAGTTCTTGATGGTGAGTGCTCTGCTGTCTGTTCTGGGATTCTGTGATACTGAGTGGTGGGGATTGAGCAGCAGTCCTCGTGGGCAGTGCACGTGGCGTCGAGTTTACTTTTAGAACTCTTTTTCCTTTTTTTTTAAATTTTAAATTCAGGTTTAGAATTATAGAGGGGGAGAGAGAGAAAGCTTCCATCTGCTGGTTCACTCCCAGTATGACTGCGACAGCCAGGACTGGGCCAGGCTAAAGCCAGGAGCCAGGAGCCAGGAGCTTCTAGTCTTCCCACCTGAGTGCAGGAGCCCAAGGACCCCGGGTCATCCTCTGCCGCTTTCCCAAGCCTCTGGCAGGGAGCTAGACCAGAAGTGGAACGGCTAGGCCTCAAACCAGCACCAAGGTGTACAACAGCACTGGCCCCTAGAAATATCTGATCAGAAGCTTGCTGTAGTCAATGCATCAAAATATTGACCAAATTTAATAAATTCTCAAGTCATTGTCCTTAAACCAAATCCATTATGCATCATTGTGGATTTTGAATTTCCCTTTCAGAACAAAAATTTGTTTTATTTGCAAAACAAAGTAAATGGGAAATACTAGTTTTTAAAATTATATATATTCCATGCCTGTCCAGAAATAAAAACCTATGGACAAAAATAAGCATTCTCCTTGATTTTTAGTTGTGTAGTTGTGGAATACTAGTTCAGCTGGTGAGAGCTGCTGTGTGCAGACACAGGAGTAAGCAGCATCTCCATCTGACCCTTACATCTTTACACGGTTGCACCCGAGAAGTCTGTCAGTTACCTGAAACCTGCTTTTCTGTAACACCCTGGGGCTCTGAGTTCTGTGTGCTGGATTAAAAGAAATCTTGGAATTTGCGACTTAGTAGTGGCAATTTGTGAGTTGCCAATTCTGTGTCTTGTTCCTTGGAACTGCCATGGAACCCTTGGGCCTCCTTAGAGGCTTTGCCTCCCTTTAAGCTTTCTTAAGTTCTGGGTTGGGAATTGGTATTTTTATTAAACAAGTGTGTGCCCCAACAATAGGCATTGAATGACCACGTTGAGTTACATTTTTGAAGCAGGGCAGACCTGGGCTGCCCCTTGCACACCGAGCTCCACTCACCAGCTTGTCTCTCTTGTAGGAAAGCTGTTTGTAGGTGGTGGTTTTGATGGTTCTCATGCCATCAGCTGTGTGGAGATGTATGACCCAGCCAGGAATGAGTGGAAGGTGATGGGGAACATGACCTCCCCCAGAAGCAACGCCGGCGTCACAACTGTGGGGAACACCATCTATGCGGTGGGAGGGTTCGATGGCAATGAGTTTCTGAATACGGTGGAAGTCTACAACCTGGAGGCAAATGAGTGGAGCCCCTACACAAAGATTTTCCAATTCTAACAAGCTTAAGACCCTCTCAGACTAACAGGCTTAGTGATGTAACTGTGTTTAGTAGAGGCACACTTGTGAATATGGAGGGCGGGTGGGTGTGCAGGTTGCTAACAGCAACACAGAGCTTTTGCATATTGCATACTATTAAACATGCTGTACATACTTGGTGTTGGGAGAGGAGTGCAAAGATGACGTTCTGTGTGTTTTTGAGACTTGAGGTTTCTTTGGTGGTTTTCCTTGCTGGAAATGAGTACTGTAACAGAAACTGGATTGATTGGGCCCATTTCCAGTCCCTCTCCTCCACCCCTTGTGCCAGTTAAGTCCACATCTCCTGGGGGGCGGGGACAGGGCCTCAGGGGACACACAGGGGGCTTCCACGGCCCTTCTGCAGCAACTGGAACACTTGGCAAAAAGTCTTATTTAAATGGATGGTATTCTTTAATTAAAAGCTGACTTGCTACCAAATATTTATTCCTTTATTGTTGCTTCGAACCCTTCTCAGTTTTCAGCAGAAGTGTGGCAGGTTGAAGCGGCTGCTAACTGGGCGTTCCCGCAGCACCCAGAGTTCAGGCTTGGGCAGTGGTTTTGTTTTCTTTGACATTACAGTACTGTGTTTGTGGTTGCTGAGCAGTAAGATAACTGATAGATGAAACACTGGTCTGAATACAGCTTGTTCGAGTTCTGTTTTAAGGAGTGAGACATGTAAAAAGCACTTAACGCCAGTGAGGTACTTGAGCTTCCAGGTAGGTCCCCGCTTTGTGTTTTTCTTTCCACGTTAGGTTGTGTTGGGTTTGTGAGTGGAAATTTCATCAGCTGTGGGGGTAAATCCTGGGTGGGATGCGTGAGACACCTGCCCGAGGCCCCGACAGGACCGTGTCCGACATGCCTGGGCCAGCAACCCTCCTGCCACAGAGAAACATCCAGGGTTGCGCTTCTTACCAAGACCATCGAGGACAGTTTCCGGTGCCGAGGGTGAGAACCAGCGGATGCACGCAGGCAGCAGGGTGGCCACTGTGTCTGCTCTCCTCGTGTGCCTTGTTCATGAGCTCACAGAACCACCAGATGAGGACATGCGTTTGCCACATAGTGCCTGGCCGTCTGAGCCAGAAGTCGGTTGGAAGGTTTAGTTTGGCAGGTTTGGATTTGACTGATTACTTTTTATGTGACCTCTATGTATTCTATTCCGAATAAGGAAATAAAGATTGGTTGGGGATTTTCAACAACACCCTTGCAGTCTCCTCTTTGCCTGACGCGCTGACTGGCGTGTGGTGGGAACGTTTGGGGTCAGGGATCCTGTGCTGCCACTGAGGTCAGGGCGACGGTGTTGGTGGCCAACACGTGTCTGTCTACCAAAAGCAGGTGAAGCCTGTTTTCAGGAGAAAGGTGGCGTCCCTATGGCTAAAAGATGTGTCCGTGTTCTTCGACATGCACTGTTCTCCCTTTACAGAGACAGATCTTCCACCCGCTCGTTCACTCCCCAGATGGAGCTTCCGGGCCTTCCGTGCGGTGTAGAAGCCAGGGAGTTGAGCTGTACTGCACTGCTTTCCAAGCCACGAGCAAGGCGCTGGATGGAAAGTGGAGCAGCCAGGACACAAACGAGCGTATGGCTTGTTGGTACCACAGGCGAGGAGTTAGTTTGCTGGTTGCAACTGTCACTGTTAACCTTCAAACAGCTTGGGATATTGGTAACAGCTCAACTTGATAATCACTACAAATGTCTGCTGCTGGGCCTGGTGCGGTAGCCTAGTCACTGAAATCCTCACCCTGCATGCGCCACGATCCTTTATGGGCACCGGTTCACGTTCCAGCCACTCAGCTTCCCATCCAGCTCCCTGCTTGTGGCCTGGGAAAGCAGTCGAGGACGGCCCAAAGCCTTGGGACCCTGCACCCACATGGCAGATCAGGAAGAAGCTCCTGGCTTCGGATTGGCTGTTCCAGGTGTTGAAGCTACTTGGGAAGTGAGTCAGTAGATGGAAGATCTGTCCCTCTACATTTCAGTTTCCAATAAAAATCATCTTTTTAGAGCCAGGAGCTTGCTCCAGGTCTCCTACACGGGTGCAGGGTCCCAGGGATTTGGGCCATCCTGGACTGTTTTCCCAGGCCACAAGCAGGGAGCTGGATGGGAAATAGGACCACCAAGACAAACCGGCATCCATAAGGGATCCTGGTGTGTGCAAGGGGAGGACTTTAGCCACTAGGTTACCAAGCCAGACCCAAAAAATGTCTGCTTCTATTTAACCAAACTTCCCAGAATGCCTGTGCGGGCCAGGAGCTAGGGAATAAATAGTCCTTGTATGTGACCATTGCTTATTTTAAGGGAAAATAATCCGGATTTGGGATGGTACATTGCTAGACTCCTTAAGTGTAGTTGCTGGTGGTGTGGCTCCACAGGCCCCTGTACTGAGACCCACCCAAAGGTGGCTTCTGGCCTCGGAGCAGCCATTTGCAGAGTGAATCTGATTGGACGCTCTGTAAACAATAAAATAGATGTAAGACATGTAATCCCCCTTAGACCTCAGACCCCTGAAGCAGCAGAGAAATGCAGAAGGACATTTCAGGAGTGGTGGTCAAATTCCGTTTTAGTGCTGGTCATTTGTGCCCCCCCCCCCAGGGAAAAACTTTCGGAGAATTGGACTTAAAATACAAGGTACAGGCTCTGTAAATTAATCTCATGAAGTTAGATTTGTTGGTCTGTAGGTCAGGAAAGGAGCGGGCCAGCACCTGCCATTGCGCCGGTGCTGTGTTCCAGGCCAGCTGCGTCCCGAGGTTCCTGGGAAAGCAGCAGACAGCTCGAGGCCCGGCCCTTCCCCAGCCCTACTCACTGCAGCTCTATTGGGAGGGAATTAGTGGATGAGAGATCTCCCACTGTTGTTCATTCTGCCTTTCAGATATTTTTACAAATACAAATATCCTTCATAATGAGACCAGGAGGGATCTTGTTTGTGATACACGGAGCAACAAGTTTATCAAGGAAAACACGTGACCATCATGGCTCCTTATCCTGAGCTTTGGGTAGATTGCACCGCTGAGCTAGGGAAGCAGAAGGCACTACGAGTGGATACAGTGCTGTCCATGAAGTTTCTTGTATGAAAGGTACAGGCTTGAAAACCAGCAGGATTTATAAAACCAGCATTCCATTAAAAAAAAAAAAAACTAGGTCCTCCGGCCTCTCCCGTCCAAACAGCCTGGTCTCAGCCCCCTCATCACCTCCAAGTGCAGCTGGGATGTTGGGAGTCCCTCAGCAGTCCTCCCTCCCTCCCCCAGATCAAGCCATGATCCCTGAGCCCGTGAACCCATGGATTTCCCCAGCCCAGCCTTCCAAAGCTCAGCTCTCCAGTGGGGTGGTGTGCTGGCCTGGAGCTCTGCCCACCCACCAGGGTCCCAAGCTCCTGGCACGTGTTCTGACAGGACCCTACCCCTCCTAACACCCAAGATACAGCCCCACTGAAAGCTCCCCAACCTGGGGGTTCTCCACCTCCCCTGGGACCAAGCACCTGGGGAGATCTCCAGCCTCACCCTGCCTGCCTGGGTGTGAGCCCCCTGTCCCTGCACACGCTGCTGGTGCTATCCCCCCAGTCCCCTGCAAGCCACGAGCTGGAATGGCACAGCATTCCAGTTTTGTACTTCCATGTTAGCAACAACATGAAAGGATTCTCACTGATAAACCACTGGGAATGCGTAAACCTGCACAATTCAGAGCATCTGAAATTCCCAGGCTGCTGGAGGAAACTACAGAGCTGTGCTGGTGCTTTATGAAGTTCCAGAAGGTTCTAACATCGGGACAACGCATTCTCAGTTCTAGATGCCTGACCAAGTGGGATGGGCTCACAGAAACCTGCATTGTAAACAGCACTTCATTCCAAAAACTAAAAACAAATCTCCCAAAGTAGCCTTCCGATTGCTGAGTGCGTAGACTGAGGAATGGTGTGGGTGGTCGCGGGCTGCAAGGGCTCCACTGAAGGCACAAGCTGAAAAGGGAAGGCGCCGGAAACGGCAGCTTCCAGTGGGCCTGGCGATGGGGCCTGGCGATGGCCCCAGCCTCACTCTCCGGGCAGACAACACTTAGTGCACCATTTTTTTTTCTTAAAGATTTATTTTTATTACAAAGTCAGATATACAGAGAGGAGGAGAAACAGGAAGATCTTCTGTCCGATGATTCATTCCCCAGGTGACCACAATGGCCAGATAGAGCTGCACCAATCAGAAACCAGGAGCCAGGAGCTTCTTCCGGGTCTCCTACATGGGTGCAGGGTCCCGAGGCTTTGTGCCTTCCTTGACCGTTTTCCCAGGCCACAAGCAGGGATGGGAAGCGGGGTGGCCAGGATTAGAACCAGTGCATGCAAGGCAAGGACCTTAAGCCGGTAGGCTACCACACCAGGCCCAAAGGATTCTTGTTTTTGCTAACAGCCAGAAACTAAAAAGAATAAGCTGAACCTGCAGGAAAGGCTATCCTAAAGCAGAAGTCACCAAAACCGGCAGCAAAGCCAGGCCGCGGGGTGTTTTTGTGGAGCACATGCTGAAGCCTGAGAGGTCTTCAACTAAACAGACCACCTGAACTTGGGTGAGATCAGCACACTGTTCCTGCGCCTCTGCCCTCCTGGGGCCTAGTTAGTCATGGGGCAACAGGATGTTGCAGGCAGAAGAACGAACCAGAGCCTCCACATCAGAGAAGGGCAAGTGGGTACATCATGTCCTAACAGCGGCAGCGCCAGTTCAATAAGTTCCTGGCCAGGTGACCAAGGCAGCGCCCCGGTAAACATGGGCTGGATTATACTGCAAGTCCTGACAAGGCAACCCAGGCACAAGAGACCCAGTTCTTTCTTGGTCAGTTGCTCGCGGGGTCTAGAATATGGGGAGAGCTAAAAGCCTTCAAATTGGAGGGTCCTCTGGGTTTTCCTGGGAGAGAACTGGACCGGAGAAGGCCAAGGACCTCGTGGAACATTTCTGGAATCAGCTTTTGGGTGCTGCTCCCGGTGCGACTTCCCCTTAGTCCCTTCTGGCTCACAGCTGAAGAAGGGAGACAACTGGCTCAGCTGCTTTTCCAAGGGTCTGATCATCACCAAAAACAAACACTTCCACAAGGAGTTTCTGTTCCAGAAGCCAAGTGAGCTACTCCAACCCAGAGGGGCCACACAAGCTGCAGGTGGGAGAAACATGCAACTAGGGTAATGTAAAAGTAAGAAGGTAACAAAGACCAGAGAGCGGGGAGACCAGCCCTGACATTTCAAAGGACAGGAACCAGGCTGATAGAAACCTTAACATTCCTAGTCCAAAGTGGGGAGATTGCAAGAACATAGTTCAAAGTGAAATGACCTGGATTGCGTACAGCGTGTGAGTGACACTTCTTGGACAGAGTGAGGTCACGTGGGCAGTGTGATCTGAACAGGGCTGAGATAAGAAGTGAGGGAGGCAGTAATTCAGAGCCAAGCAATCACCAGGCAGGACAGCCGAGGGGCCAGGGCAAGGATGTGCACACGGGGCTCCTGGGGAAGGGAAGGAGCAGGGGGCAGAGGCTTCCTGAGGCTTCTGTCTGCTCAGGTCTCCCTGAAGGCGGCAGCCCCGCCCCTGCGCAGACTGCGACATCCTGCAGAGGTGCTCTGAGGACAGGGCCACTCTGGGCTGCCCAGCAACCCAGCCGAGAAGGCAAAGTGGAAAACTGTACCAAACATAATTTGACATTATAATCATGTCAGGTTGGATTTAATCTAATGTATTAACAAAAGCATAATACACTCCAGTAAACACTGAGTTTCCAACATAAAATCAGAAGAGGAATAAGTTCACAAAACATTTGCTTTAGCAGCAAACCAGGGGCAAGCTGCTAGTCACTGCCACCATTTCATAAATTGATGCTTCACATTTAACGGAAATTCACAGGGGTGGTCTGCTGCTCCCCATCGGAGACGCACTCCCAAGTGACCAGCCCAGAGAAGGGAGGAGGCTGTGCAGAAACAGCAGCCGAGGTCTCGGTAAGTCGGGTGGTGGCATTCTGGGGCTGGCACTCGCTTACGAAGCCGCCCAGAGCACGATTCCATTTGTGGATGTGATGAGCGTGGCCACATCTTAACTCTTCCTAGGGATTCACAGTGCCTCGGGTCAGCTGCCCACAGTCAGGGTTGAAAGATGCTAAGGCGGCCCCTGAGGCTTCCTAGGAGTGGCCAAGGTGCCCAGGAAGGCAGGAGAGGCACGTTCTTTCCCTGAGGGCCCCAGCTCCCAGCGTGGGGCAGAGGCAGGGAGGAACTGCAAGCCTGGGAGATGGGCTCACAGTTCACACGACAGATGCCTGAGGCTTCTTGCAATATCAGTAAGAGTGGCTGTACTCACGAAACACTCCTTCAGAAGGCTGGGGTGGGCTCACAAAGCGACCAGATTAAAAGCTACTCTGGTTTGTACAGATGGCTGTAATTCCTACGGCTGGGCTCGCAGTCCCTCACACCAGCCCCTGTGTCTGGCCTCCATGTACACAGACGCGCTGCACTGCTGCATGGTGTGCGCCATCTCAAGCAGCTGGCGGTGTCCAATGGCTAACTTTTCCCTAGGAGAGAAGGAAATGTTAAATCACTGCAAAGCAGTTGGCCAGGTAAGTTTTTATCCTTTTGTAAATTAACCAGTCAAGTAAAACGTGGTAATCCAAAACATGTGTACACTGCGGACTGGTTTCACCAAGCTAATTAGCATATGCATTACACATGTGTTTGGGGGTAAGAAAAATTACTCTGCGGTGAGAGGGTGACCTTTTGTGGCACAGCAGGTTCAGCCACCGCCTGTGACGGTGGAATCCCAGATGCACGCTGGTTGGAGTCCAGCTCCCTACTCATGTGCCTGGTAAAGCAGCGGAGGATGGTCCACGTGCGTGGACCCCTGAACCTCTGTGGGAGAGCCAGAAGAAGCTGCTGGCTCCTGGTTTCAGCCTGGCCCAGCCCTGGCCACTGCAGCCACTTGAGGAGTAAACCAGCAGATGGAAGACTATCTCTCCCTCTTTGACTCTAATTAGAGATTTTCAAACGCAGCAGAGTTTTTAACTGAAGTCACCGTGTTTACAACAGATATATCCATTGTATTCCTCTTACCTAAAAGTCAGTATTCTTCCAATAACTTCCCTGTTATTTGACCAGTGTCTTTGGACCTTACATATAATAGCATCACACAATGTCTTTCTGTGCTGGACTCATTTAATGTGCCCTAGACTGCATCCATGTGCAAGACAGGACTGATCTGCTTTTTAAACGAATGGATGGATGGTATTCCAATGTGTAGAAATACTGCATTCTCCTTATTCATTCATGTGTTGATGGACATCTGAACTGATCTGATCTTGGTAATTCTTGACTAGCATGACGATCAATATTCAGCTATATATGTGTTTCAAGTATAGATTTCATTTCCCTCGGATATATGAAAAATTCTTAAGGGACAATACCAAGATATGAAATGCACTCTGATACGTGAGATAAGATGCCAACAGCGATGGTCTCTTAGGACAGACAGAACACAAGATGAGCACAGCTCACGGTTCACAGCAGCCGATTTCCAAGATGAAGGACCAAGGGTTTCCATGGCAGACAGGCTGCCAAAAAGCAAAGCCACAGTTCAAAGCTGGGCTGAACTAGAGAGTTCTACTTCATTCTATGGAAGGCCTCTCGTAGCTTTCCTTAAAATATTCTGATCCAAGGCGTTAGCAACACCACAACTGATGGTTTAACTTGGTCTTATCTGGTTTCAGAGTTACGCAGTACATCTCCTAAAAGAGCAGGTGCATGAAAGATAACAGGAGGCTGAAGGCAGGACTTCCGGGTCACCTGACAGCTACCAAGACCATGCGACGGGCAGGACATCAGACCTAATGTATGCCTTGCCTACACTGAAATGTGAGCCAAGGTGAAGGCAGCCAGGCTCTGAAAAGCTGACCCAGAGTTCCAAACCGTGGTTTCACTGAGGTGGCACACCAGTCCCTCATGCTGTATAATCTGGACTTCAAGTCTCACAGACACCTGGTTAGGCCCATGCCCTATGTCAGGTCACAACAGTGGGCGTCCCACACGTCAGCTCCAAGGTTCTTACTTCCTCAGCCTCTTGGAAAGGACCACCCCTGGCTGGCCCCACGTGATAGGTCCCTGGACACAGGCACAAGGGAGAGCAATGGCTGTCCAGCGTGAGGGACAGGCTGAGCTGACTCACAGCCTTTCTCTCCCGCACTGAAAGCTTAAAATCAGGAAGCCGTGCCTGCTGCCCTGCACTATTCAGTCACTGAGTTTCAGAACCCCCTGAAGATGTTCAAAATAGCAGAGATATGTTCTCTTACAAACTTAGAAGCAAATGAAGCAGGCAAGCCCGTTTTCCTCTTTGCTTATTCATTTTACATGTGAAAAATCACAACTAGGGGTCTCTGGAACCTCTCTGTGTCCTGCTGCTCACAGTTCAGGGGCAGCTCCTCCCCCCCGGTGTCGTCTGGGTTCCCGATCCTTGTGACTCAGGCTTCTGACAAGACGCATCATCCATGAGTATCTGCTTTCGAGTCTCCAACCCTGTGCCCTGGTACTGTGTGCTGACAGGGCCCCGCAGGGTCCTCCCTGGTGCGCTGACTTCCTGTGAGAGGACATGCTCCATTTCTGGACATCTCCCAGTGGTGACAAAGCCCCTCCTTTACACTGGGACTGTAAATGACCACCCCTCTGACTTGAGTGTGCCTAACTAAAAAGTCTGTATTTTCGATCCTTGAATGGTGCAAATGTTTTTTGTCCCTTGCTGAATTCCTACTTCTCTTTCCAAACTAATCTCTCTTAAACCAAAATCTTTTCTGGAAGACAGCTTAAAACCAGACGTGCCTTCTACTCCTGCACTTCTTTGTTGACCTTAAGATTTCTGTGAAACAGTGCCCAACGCAGTAACCTAGTGGCTGAAGTCCTTGCCTTGCACGCACCAGGATCCCATATGGGTGCCAGTTTGTATCCCAGCTGCCCATTTGCCATCCAGCTTGTGGCCTGGGAAAGCAGTGCAAGATGGCCCAAAGCCTTGGGACCCTGTGCCTGCATGGGAGACCCGGAGTAAGCTCCTGGCTCCTGGCTTCAGATCATCTCCGCTCTGGCCGTTGCAGCCCCTTGGGGAGTGAATCATCAGACGGAAGATCTTCCCCTCTTTCTCTCCTCTCTGTATATCTGACTTTCCACTAAAAATACATACATCTTTAAATAAAAAAGATTTCTTTGAAACAAAAGGCCCATGTTCTTTTACATTTTCCTATTCTGAATATCAAACTTGCTCTATCAAGTCACAAGTAGTTCAAAATAACCATTAAACAATGACCCACCTAGTTATATTATTCACTTCCACAATTCATCTTGGCAAAATGGCATGGCTTAATTCTATTATTTGTTATAATTGTTCTAAAATAATTTCTAGATATGAGAATGAAGCATATCGTGGATATTTTGTTTTCTGATTCACTGAATATGATCATGTATCTGTTGTTCCAATTTTAGTGCATGTGCTGCCGAAGCGAGCACTTATGTATGTGTAATGTGCACTTCGAGTGAAAGAAAATCAGAATGTGACGTAATGCTAACATGCAAACTGCATGAAGCAGCTCACAGCGCACTAACGGTAGAGCCGAAGGACTGCCCTAGATGTTACACCATTTCCATCCAACACTTCACTGGAAAGTACGGCCAGAGAAAACCAAAAACAAACAAAACTGGAAACAAATGATCTCAAACTCTAACACCCAAGGAATTCACAAAGTCATTGTTAGAGCAATCACCAGATTTAGCGAACTTATGAAGCAGATCACCTCACAAGCAAACAGACCAGAAATGCAAAGACGACACACGACTCTATGTACATCGGCAGGAAGGAGGAGACGATGCTTAGGAATGTTATTTAAGGAGAGGAACAAGAATGATACCCTAAAAGACACACCAGAACACACTGTTGCTAAGAAGTACAAATGCATCCCCCAGTGCAGGAGTGATCACAAAGCCTAGCGATACCCCAAAGCCTTCAGCACAATGAGACAGATGATCCCAAACACGAAGGGCTCTAAAGGATATACGAACGTGCCACCACCAACACAGGCATGGATTTCAATGTTCTTAATGCTAACTAAAATTCCAACTTGGTGCAACATTTCTTGGATGAACTCTAACAAGATGAAACATGGCTGAGTGTGACTCTGCGGACACCCAAGGCTGTGACTACCATGAGATGGACGTGGGGATATGAGGAAGACGCTGGGTGCTCAAGACGCCAGTGTGCACAGCTGTCAGTGCGGCAGCTCAGCCTCTCGAGCTGCGGCAGACAGACGAACGCAGAGGGCAGGGCGCGCTCGCAGGGCACCAAGGAAAGAAAGCAGCAGCAAGGCGAGAACCGCCTTTCCCTCCCGTTCCACACCGACTCCCCGTGGCAGAGCACCTAGACACGTCCCGTCAGTTCAGGAAAGGCACAGTCCATCAAGTCTACTTGACTTGAAATCCAGTACCTGGCTTGCAAAACAAAACAAGTGCTCCCTAGGGTCCTACCCTGGCACCCCCTGCCACCACCTGAGCTAGCGGAGCAAGACTCCAGCCTCTGAGGGAACTTGGGAGCTTAGCATCACTAGAGACCCAGATGTGACAGACATAAGCACCCGACAGCCAGGCCAGCGCTCGCGGACAGTGCGTCCAGAGGACACGCCTCACCTTGCGGAGGGATGGGTTTGGGCCCACAGCCTGGGCAGCCAGGGGCTGCTGATATTCAGTGCTACACTACATCAACCCAACATTGAGCAGGGCCTCATGGGCCTAGTCCCCATTGCCCAAGGATTCCTGTGTCGTCACTCAGGCCCGGTTCTCACAGTCTCGGGCCCAGCCTTCGGCTCTCGGGGGCTGCGCTGGACTCCTCCCTGGGCTGTGGGTTTCAGGTCTGATCTGCACTGCAGCACGTGCACCTGCCCCGCCTGGGATGAAGTCTCCTGGCTTAGAGCCCCCCGGAGACGATGAGCAGCACACCGACGAGCTCAGCACTGGACTGGGGCAAACCGCATCTGGGGCTCGGTCCACTGTTCAAGTCCACGGACTCGGGATGCCTGCAAGGCCAGCCACACACACAGCCAGATGATGGTGACCAGAACACAAACACCTTTCAGTGCGCCAACAAGCATCAAGAACTGTTAGGAACCATGTCCTGACCAACAAAGTTGCAGAAACCAAGCACCCCGAAGCTGATGTTCTGAAACGCTCCAATGAAGAATTTAAATCAGCTGAGTTTAAGGAAATTCAGTGAATT
Organism: Ochotona princeps; assembly: GCF_030435755.1. Classification (NCBI taxonomy): domain Eukaryota; kingdom Metazoa; phylum Chordata; class Mammalia; order Lagomorpha; family Ochotonidae; genus Ochotona; species Ochotona princeps. The sequence goes on along the minus strand of NC_080841.1, from coordinate 1,623,368 downwards.
TCAACAGAACACAGAGAAATGGAGTGAAGGAATTAAAAAAAATCAAATAGATTCTTTAACTGAAAAGGTCACTGAGTGAAAACAAACCCAACAGCAAGCATCAAGCGCAGGAGCACTCGGGGACAGGACCTGTGAGGTAGAGGGGAGAGCCAGGAGGAGTGGAGAGAGCTCACAGGAGCCTCGCAGCAGCAAAGGCAAAAGATCTGTGTAACTGGGACTCGAGAGACTTGAGAACGCTGAAGAGATGGAAAGCATATTCAGACATAACCACAAAAATTTTCCACCTAGGGACAACAACACGCACGGTCAGACGCAAGGCGGCCGGGCTGTGCCACATGCTCCAGACACTCCGCAGCCAGGAGAGCAGTCAAAGCTGCAGGAGCAAAGAACTGACACGCAGGTCCTCACCGCCCTGGCCGCAGACTCGCAGCACAGAGCTAGCCGAGACTTCCACCAGTAACGGGGGGGGGGGGGGGGGGCGGAGAGAGCGCACGGCAATCCAAGAACACTGTATCCAGTACATTATCTTTTAGACAAGAAGGAAAGAGGAAGAGATTTCCAAATTAAAGTTAGGATAATTCATAAACAAAACTTGCTGCCGGTGCTGTGGCACAGTGCATTAAGCTGTTCCCTGTGGTGCCCACATCCCAGGTGACACCAGGTTGAGACCTGTTGCTCCACTACCTGTCCATCCCTGCTAGCCAGCATGGGAAGGAAGCAGAAGATGGTCCCAATGCTTGGGGCCCTGCCACTCCCAAGCAGACCCAGATGGAGCTCTGGGCTCTGGGCTTCTACCTGGCCAGCCCAGCCTCGGGTACTGAGACCAGAGGGAGCAAAGATCCCTCTGTCTCTCTGTTTACCTGTCATTTAAAAAAATGAAACAGCAGGGCCTGGCACAGTAGCCTAGTGACTAAAGTCTTCGCCTTGCATGCAACCAGGATCCCATATGGGTGTCAGTTCATATCCCAGATGCTCCACTTCCCATCAGCTCCCTGCTTGTGCCCTGGGAAAGCAGTACAGGACGGCCCAAAGCTTTGGGACCCTGATCCACCAGGAGACCTGGAAGAAGCTCCCCGCTCCTGGCTTCAGATCGGCTCAGCCCCAGCTGTTGCGGCCACTTGGGGGGGTGAGTCAGCAGAAGAGCTCTCTGTATCTCCTCTCTGTAAATCAGACTGAACAACAAAAATAAATAAATTTGAAAAAAAAAGTAACTAAAAAAAATCAAACCAGAAGAGTCACTGATGAAGTAGCTAGATTTGGCTGGTGTTGTGGCACAGTGGTTCAAGCTGCTGTCTGTGGCACTGGCATCCCATACTGATGCCAGTTCAAGCGTAGCTGCTCCACTTCCCATCCAGCTCCTTGCTAATGTGGCTGCCAAAGCAGGGGGAGAGTAGCCGAAGTACTTGGCGCCTGCTCCCACGTGGGAGACGCACATGAGGCTCCCAGCTTCAGGCTGGCCTAGTGGAGCTGCCGCACCGCTTGGGTGGGGAGTGGACTAGCAGGGGGAAACCCAGTTTCTGTGTATGTGTGAGTGTGTGTTTCAGTGTGTCTCTCTCCCCCAACTCTGCTTTTCAAATAAATAACCTTTTCAAAAACAGTAACTAGACAAATTTGGAATGCTATCATATTGTCAGCATGGAAGATAAACCATCTACATATTTAGTATGAAGACTAAAACAATAATAAAAGTTTTATTAGTATTTGCTACATATTAATTTTTAATATTTATTTTCTAGATTTAATTTTTACAGATTCATTACTGAATGTGCAGGGGAATGGAGCAGAGTCGGGGCCCAGTGGGGCAGCTCTCAGGCGCGCACTCACTGTCATCTTGATAATCAGTGTCAATTTACTGTCATTCAAAATAGCTTGCTATAACGAGGTTGCTGTTGCCCCCTCCCCCCACGGTGAGCCTCTCGGTAACCACAAAGCAAAATTCTCCAACAGATTTACCAAAAAGAACATGGCAATCCAGCACACACTGGAGAAAACCAGGCACCGAGGAAGGGTGTAAGAGAATGAAAGGGACTTCAATCCAAGGAGAAAACAAGTACCAGGACGACAGTTCAGATCTTACTTGAGAAAACTGCCATAAACATAAGGAAGTACAGCCTCCAATGAACAAGGCAGGTGTCTGCCAACCAGCACAGGTTCATCTACCCTTACAAATACAGAAGCAAGAACATCTTCAGCAGAAAACCACACTAGAAACACCATTTGCCATGAGGGAATTCTTACTAGTGAGGCAAGAACAGCTGCGCATTTACCATCGATAGCATGACACGTCACATCTACAGAATGAAGGACAAAAAGCACACAACCATCCCAACAGACACAACGGCCAGCGTGGCTCATGCTCACACTCTCTGAGCGAACTGGGCGCAGAAGGAACACAGCACAGCATAACAAAGGTTCTACATGCCATATACACATACAAGCAAGCCAACATGTGAACACGAAAAAAGAGAGGGTTTCCAAATTGGAAAAGAGGAATTCGAGCTGCTTGCAGATGACATGCTCTTAAGTACTAAACTCCAGAGACTCCACCAAAAAACTGTTAGAACACCTTCCACAGAGTTCCCAGATACGACATTACTGTATTCAATGCACCCAAAAGAGAAATAATGCAACCAACTTCAGTCCCGACAGACACACACACAGAGCCAAAAAAATCTAAACAAACCAAAACTCTACAAATAAATTTCACCAAAGTAGTGAAAGATTTCTATAATTACCCAACACTTACAAAAAAATCAAAGATACAAAGAAATGAAAGAACATTTCATGTTAGTGAATTTCAGGACTCAATATCACTAAGATGTACTCATTACAGAAACAAATTATAGATCCAATACAATCCCTACCAAAATCCCAAGTATTTTTCTCAAAACTAAAAAGCACTAGTAAAATCTGTACGAAGCCACAGAAGAGCCCAGGAAGCTAAAATAATCTAGAGCAAACAGCAGGTAGTCCATTACTTTAAGTTATACTATAAAGCTGTGCCAAGACAGCAGCACCGCATCGGCATGAAGCAAACATAACAAACCGAGAACCTGGAATAAACCCTTCTTTGGCAGAGGTAGAAATGTTGGGAAAAGTATTCTTTTCAAAAAATAGTGCTGGAAAAACGGAATATTCACCTGCAGAAATAAACCAGACCCTCTGTTCCATGAATGATCATTCAAAATGGAAGAGACCTGTGAGACACCTGAGAGCGTAAGAAAAGACAAGGGATCTCCTGGCTCAGACCCTAAAGTCAAGTAAACAAGAAAAAGAGGTCAAATGAGATTGCATCAAACAAGAAGTTTCTGCAGTGGAAAGGAAACTCCACAGCATGAAGGTACAAGCCACATTTGAAAGATAAGCACCGTCAGCAGACTGACAACCTGAGTGCACAAGGAACTCACAAGATCAACAGCAAATCCTCGCGAGAAACCAAACTATAAACTAGACATTTCTTAAAAGACATGCAAAAAGTGCCCAACATCACTCAATCATTAGGGACATGTAAACCAAAATATAATGAGACACCAGTGTATTCCTGTTAGGCTGGCCATTACTAAAGACACAAGGTAACAGGCCCTGGTGAGGATGAGGCGGAAAGGGAGTCCTACACCGCTGGGGGGCTGCAGGTCTGTAGAGGCACTGTGGGGAAGAGGATGAATGCCCTAAGAGAAACTACACACAGAACTGCAGCAGCTCATGGACCAATACTCCAGGGAATGAAACCACTATCCAACAGATATCCGCACTCCCAGGACAAAGAAACAGACCAGCTGGGTCTCTCAGCTGAGAACTGCAGAACGCCCTCAGGACACAAAGGCTGAACCCTCACTTGATGCAAATGTTCAAGTCAGTGAAAGAAACTAAGAACAAAAACACAAGTACAATATGATCTCATTCAAATGTGATAGCTAAAAGGTTTTATGCATCAGTTAAAACAAGTACATGATGCAACTTTTTTTAAAGCAAAGAAGATAGTCAAGAGCAGAGATGACGGCACTGTGGGTTAAGCCACGCCTGCGGGCGTCGGCACAAGTCCCAACCCATGTTAACACACCCAGGGAAGTAGTGTCAGACGGCCCTTGGCTCGGGCCCTGGCGCATGTGAGGGACCACAGCCCATGGATCAGCCTCCTGGGGTTGGCCTCACTCGGCCACCTGCAGAATGAACTAGTGGATGGAAGATATTTCACTTTCCATTTTTCTGTAATTCTGATTTTCAAATAAATAGATCGATCTTTTTAAAAAAAAATCACAGTGCAGTGGAAAGACAAAATCCCCCCTCTGACCACACAGCAAGTGGTGAGCCAGTGAGTGTCCCCACGCTGTCTCCACGGCGGCTGACTTACCGGTACTCGGTCTGAGAGAGACAGTCACGCAGCTCCTCAACAGTAAATCTCACATTTTTATTTACCTGAAAAGAACCACAACATGGTCATTAAAAATGCACATTAAATGAGTGATGAGTACAAGAAAAGGAGGACCCGCAGTCGGCTCAGACACCATAATGCTGGCTTAGCTCGACCATATGCGAGGTGAGTCCTTGTTTAAGCAATGTCAGGCAAGGGGAGACGGACTTAGAAGTAGGGATCTCAACAGAGAACCACCTTGGAGATAAAATGGAAATATATTAAGGTGATAAATTGGGGAAAGAGACATTTCCTCAAGAAATTTGCAAGGCAGAGCCACTGAAGGAGGACGACAGGGAGAGATCTTCATCCACTGGTTTACTTCCCAAACAGCCTGGACCACTTGCGTGGCGTCTTTCCCAGCCAGGAGTGTCTCCGGGTCTTGCACACAGGTTCAGGGGTAGAAGCACTTCAGACTGTTTTCCATGCTGTTCCAGGCCATCAGCAGAGAGCTGGATCACACGATTACAGGTGGAAGCCTGACGTACCACAACACACTGCTAGCTCCCAAACACGTTCTGCTTGGTTTTGTTTTAAAAGATTTATTTGAAAGGCAGAAATAGAGAGAGATTGAGATTTTCCATCTGCTAGTTCATTTCTCAAAGGGCCACAATGTTGGGCGGAACCAGGAGCTGCTTGCAGGTCTCCCACACGGTGCAGGGCCCAAGCACTCGGGCCATCCTCTCCTGCTTTCCCACCACATTAGCGGGAGCTGGAGTGGAAGTGGAGCAGCTAGGACTCAATCTGGCATCTATACGTGATGCCTTGGCACCAGCTCCAAGAAATGTATTTTTCAGTTTCAAGGTCTTGTATTTAAGTTACTAAGCATTATAATTTAGAAACATAATTTATAACACAAGTATAAAATTTCTTCTTTGTAGAAAACACATGTGGAAGGTGTGGTAGAGGGGCTTTTTCTTCTCTAATCTTGCAACTGCTCTACGTCACATTGTATTTATGTGCAAGGAAGGGCTTACAAAGCGTGTAGAGGAAAGTCCTTAGCAAATAACCCAACAAATGATCCAGGGTCCCAGTTCTCAAGACGATGGAGCTAGTGAAGGTAACCTCAACTAGACTCTCCTGTACAATGCACTCTGCCCCGGCTTAACACATATTTTTTTTCAATTTAAAAGAAAGAGTTGGAGGGGGAGGGGAAAAGCTGGAGGGGAAAGAGGGAGAGACAAGGATTTTAGCCTACTGGGTCACTTCACAAACGGGCCAGATCAAAACCAGGAGCCAGGAGCTCTCTCCAAGAGTTTCCCACAAGCTTGCAGGAACGAAAGGAAAGCCCAACAGCTAGGACACTAAATTACCGGCACTCTCAACTGGGGTGCCAGGCTCACAAGGAGCAGCTTGAGCAGCTGTACCACAAAAGCAGTCTCTCAAATGCACATTTTAAATAAATGTAATTCTGGGGCTGGCATGATGGTTCAATGGCCTAATTACCCACCTGCAAGCACCCTCATCCCAAATGGATGCAATTTGCATCCCGGCTGCTCCACTTCCCATCCAGCTCCCTGCTGTGGCCTGGGAAAGCAGTGCAGGACGGCCCAAAGCCTTGGACCCTGCACCAGGATGGGAGACAGAGAGAAGCTCCTGGCACCTGGCTTTGGATCAGCTGAGGTCAAGCTGACCAATATGTTAGATAAATAAATAAAATGCTTTAATTTTGCTTATGAAACAAATATGTAATTTGCTAAACCTTTCCCATGGCTATTTTTAACAATAATTTACTTATTACACAGGCAGAAGGACAGAAGGGCAGACTGATGGGAGCTCCATCAACTATTCAAAACTCTAAAGCCCTACAGCAAACACCTGGAGTTGAGCTGCCAGCACATCTCCTGCCCTGTCCCGCACAGCCGCTGGCTCTCACCACTGTCCTCATGTCTAACTCGGTGCAGTGTTCAAGCGGAGGATGGCACATGCCACCCTGGAGCAGCAGCTCACCGCCTTCAGCTGCAGAACTGATAATAAAACGGAATGAAAAGTTAAGCTTTTAATAGATTATCTTTTGTCGTTGTTTTGAAAGCAACCACCTCTGTTCATTTAGACATTTCTTGCAGAACACAGCTGCAGGCCGAGTGACCTGGCTCCAGGCTACAGCAGTTAATAAAAAACCAAAGTCTAACATGAAACATTTGTTTCACCATATTCATTAAATTTGATAACTGAGACTTACACAATAAAGTATTGCATTCATTTGAAAGGCAGAGTGCCAAAGAGAGGGTCCCAACAAGCAGGGCTGGGTCAGGCCACTGCCAGGAGTCTGGGATTTCCTCCAGGTCTCCATGTGCTTGGCGCTATCATCACCTCCTACTGCTTTCTAGTCTTCTCTTCAAGACTTACTTTTATGGGAAAGTAAGATAATTTTTACTCTCTCTTACAGAGAGGAGAAAGAAGGATCCTCCATCTGCCGGTTCACTCCCCAAGTGGCCACAACAGCTGAGGACGAGCTGATCGGAAGCCAGGAGCCAGGAGCCACTTCTGGGTCTTCCACGCGAGGGCTACTGTTGCTGTCCAATCGAGCCATTGTGGCCCCCACCCCGCTTTTTTTTTTGAAGAATTGTTTCTTTTCTTTTCATTGGAAAGACAGATGTACAGAGAGGAGAAAAAAAGCTCCTGCTGATTCCCCAGGGACACTAGCAGGGAGCTGGATAAGAAGAGTCAGGACTTAAATAACAGGATGCCAGCAACGCAGCCCACGGCTTACCTTACTGTGTCTCAATTACTTAGCCACAGTTGTGTATTCTAAAGTATACTAATAAATAGACTATACTTATATGCATAATTTCAATTTTCAGGAATAAAACAGCAAAAAAGAAACCTTTTGTCAGTTATCAGAGTTGTCAGTTTATCAGTTTGTCAGTTATCATCTTATAATCTAAGCTGGATTACTGAAAAAATGTTGAATTATTAATTGTATGACTTCAGTGAAAGTCAAATACTACAAATGGCTCAATTATTTTTCATTATTAAAAATGCAAGAACTGGGGCTCGGCGCAGTAGCCTAATGGCTAAAGTCCTCACCTTGCAGCCCTGGATCCTATACGGGTGCTGGTTTTAGTCCCAGCTGCCCCACTTCCCATCCAGCTCCCTGCTTGTAGCCTGGGAACGCAGAAGAGCATGGTCCAGGCTGATGGGAGTCCCGGACGAAGCTCCTGGATCCAGGCTCTGGGCTTCGGATCAATTGGGAAGTGAAACAGCAGACAAAGATCTTTCCCTCTCTCTCTCTCTATAAATCTGCCTTTCCAATAAAAATAAATAAATCTTTTTGAAAAATGCAAGAACAAAAAGACAAAAGTTTGTACAGAAATAGTCAAACTTCTTCAGATGGTCCTACCACTGTTTATGACACAAGATTGCCAGTGTTGGGCCCGGCGCAGTGGCCTAGCGGCTAAAGTCCTCGCCTTGAACGCCCCGGGATCCCATATGGGTGCCGGTTCTAATCCCTGCAGCTCCACTTCCCATCCAGCTCCCTGTCTGTGGCCTGGGAAAGCAGTTGAGGGCTGAGGACGGCCCAAAGCCTTGGGACTCTGCACCTGTGTGGGAGACCCGGATGAGGTTCCTGGATTCTGGCTTTGGATCAGCACAGCACCGGCCATTGCGGTCACTTGGGGAGTGAATCATCAGACAGAAGATCTTCCTCTCTGTATATCTGACTTTGTAATAAAAATAAAATAAATCTTAGAAAAAAAAAAAAGATTGCCAGTGTTGCAATTGGAGTGGAAATTAAATGCTGCTAAGAGAAATCCTGAGGATCAGGCCCATATTTACGTATGTGTGTGTTTATTTTTATGGAGTTCTGGTATTTATTTGAAAGGCAGAGGTCCAGAGCGAGGGAGCTATGGAGAGATGTTCCATTCACAGGTTCACTCTTAAACGCCCATACAGGCGTGGGGCCAGGCTGAACCAGGAGACTAGACCTGCTTGGGGTTCCCACACAGGTGGCAGGTGCCAAGCACTGTGCCCTTCTTTTGCAGTTTTCTCAGTACGATAGTAGGAGGTTCAGCAGGAAGTCTAACAGCCTGGACCTGGGGAGATGGTTACTAAATGGATGTCAGCCTTTGTAGAGCATGGCTTCACCCACTGTGCTATAATATATATATTTTAAAACAGTAAGTCAGATATTTTCTCCCAGTAATCTTTCTTTTTAAGATGTTACTGACTTTTCTTTCAAAGGCAGATGAAGAGAAGGAGAAGCAGAGACTGTTCAATGTGCTGGTTTACTCCTCTGAGGCCACAACGACTTGAGCAGGACTCATCGAAAACCAGGAGCTTCTTTTGGGCTCCCATGTGAGCGCAGGGACCCAAACACTTGGGTCACACTCTGCTGCTTTCCCAGGCACATCAGCAGGGAGTGATGGGATCGGGAGCTACTGGGATATGAACTGGCACCCATATGGGATGCTGGTGCTACAGGCGGAGGAAGTCGGCTATGCTACTGCACCAGGCCCTCTCCCAATAATCTTAATAGAAAGTAATAGACTTAAAAAGATCCATGTCCAAAATCCCCAGCAATTTTAAAGACATCCTACTGTGTCCACAGATTTTTTTTTCTTTTTTTTTTAAGATTTATTTTTACTGTAAAAGCAGACTTGCAGAGAGGAGATACAGAGAAAGATCTCCTTATCCACTTGTTCACTCCCCAAGCAGCCACAACGGCCAGAGCTGAGCTGCTCCAAAGCCAGGAGCCTGGAACTTCCTCCAGGTCTCCCATGTGGGTACAGGGCCCCAAGGCTTTGGGCCGTCCTTGACTGCTCTCCCAGGGCACACGCAGGGAGCTGGAAGGGAAGTGGGGCAGTCGGGATATGGATCGGCACTCTTACGGAACCCCAGCACACACAAGGTGAGGACTTGAGCCAGTCGGCTACTGCACGGTGCCCCACAGGTATATTTCTATTATTAGAATTGTTTCAAATCAAAATTCAGAAACACAAAGCATGTCAAGAGGAAATTCTCTTGATAGGCTATAAAGTATAATGGATACTCTTTTTAGAGCACATATGAATATCAACCTTTGCTGAAATAAACACAGCAATCACAGCCCACTTGCTCAGCCTGCTGCTCGGAGCTGACAGTGTTTTGTTTGGTCTGCATCTCTTGTGTCACTACCATTTCACAAGGAGAATTACTGTTCCTAGCCACACAGTTAGCAAGCAAAGGACACAACATCCCCACATCAGAGTCCAGGGGTCTTATTCACTGGGTTTTTAATGCAAGACGTGACGCATCAAACATTAAATAATGGCACATATTTGATGCAACAACTAAGACCCTGCTGGGCTAAATCTTCTCTCCATATCTGAGAATTTGTTTCACACTTCAATCCAGCTTCCACTAACGCACCTGGGAGGCATCAGGGGATGCTTCCCAGTTTGCCAAATCCCTGCCATCCCAGGCTCCTGGCTTCAGCCATGCACAGCCCTGGCCGTTGTAGACATTTGGGAGGCAAAGTAGGAGATAGAAGGCTTGTTTGTCTGTCTTTCAAATAAAAGGAAGACTAAACTTAAAAAGATTTTCATTAGTTAAATAAGAGTTAACCAGGAACAATTGTATTTAAGGGATTTAAAAGGATATGTATTTAAAGGATTTGTCTTCTTAAGATGTGAGACCTGAATATATGCCATATGGTCTCATTTCAAGTGTTTCAGAAATTAAACTCACGAACAACATTGAAAATAGGAACATAGAACACGTACAGAGTTTTAGACAAAAACTGGCAATCCGCAGGGCCCCTTCCGTGGCTGAGCAGACAGGCCCATCACAGCGCTCAGCCCAGGTGCATGCTGCTGGGCTGGAAGAAGGCTCCCCCGTGGCTCTCCTTCCCACTCTGAGTAGCTCTGCAGCATAGGGCTTCTGGTGCATGAGCTGGGATCGTCTCAACGACTGGGATTAGTATCCAAGTCAGATATCCAACAACATCCCACACAAGGTTTTATGACCTGTCCAAAATGCCCAAAGCACCCTGATAAGAATTCTATGTTGGAGAAAACATGCTGTTTCCAGGATTCAACTATGTGTTTATTCCAAGACTCAATTGTGTGTTTACTCAGCAAACCAAAGAAAATACTGGATGCATTAGTTACTCTTGGGGCTGTAAGGATTGGTTACACTTGGGGTGTAAGGACTGGTTACTCTTGGGGAGTAAGGACTGATTACTCTTGGGGTATAAGGACTGGCTACTCTTGGGGGTGTTAGGACTAGTTACACTTGGGGTGTAAGGATTGGTTACTCTTGGGGTGTAAGGACTGGTTACTCTTCGGGGTGTAAGGATTGGTTACTCTTGGGGTGTAAGGACTGGTTACTCTTGGGGTATAAGGATTGGTTACTCTTGGGGGTGTAAGGATTGGTTACTCTTGGGGAGTAAGGACTGGTTACTCTTGGGGTGTAAGGACTGGTTACTCTTGGGGTATAAGGATTGGTTACTCTTGGTGTAAGGAGCACAGAACACAGGAAGATGGAGGCCGAAGTAGGGACGCTGAGGGTAGGTGTGACGAGTGGGACTAGAGATCCAACACACGGCATGAGGACCATTGTTAACACACTGGGACAGATTCAGGATTTTTGCAAAAAGAATAATCTTAGATGTTCAAGCCACACACCCACCAAAAGCATGCTATGTTAATTTGCTTGACCATTACAACCATTTTATCATGCATGGCTATATCAAAACTTTGTTGTACATCTTAAACATACACAATTTCTAAGAGACAACAAATATCTCATTGGCAAATTTCTGTCGCATTTAAGAATTTAATTTAAAGCACATACTACATAGAATTCCATTACATTTTCAGATCTCCTAATATATCTGTTTGTATTAAAACATTTATGGTGGAAACAAAATAACATTTAAAAACAGTTCTCATACCTCATACTTGATTAGGAAGTTAAAGAGGGTCTCAACATCTTGATAATTACTGTCAGGGGCTAAAATCCTGTTTCAAAATAAAATGGAAAGGAGGGGGAATGAATGATTTAAGGAAAAAAAAACACCAAATTTTCTCCTCTAAATACAACCATGCTTTGAGAGGCAGTTGTGTAACAAGCTTATTCCAAGGTTTCTAATGTTTCATCTTTTATCAAAAATTATAAAACCATTAGATCAGCTCAACATATCAATGTACTAAAACATTTTTGCTTAAATTCTCATAACATCTATTGGATAGCCAAAAGTATTTTTGTAAATGAGATTACACTTCATGTCCTGAGTTACAAAAATATGGATTTTTTTCTTTTCTTCTTTTTAAAAAGATTTATTCATTTTCATTGCAAGGTCAGACATACAGAAAGGAGGAGAGACAGAGAGGAAGATCTTCCATCCAATGATTACTCCCCAAGTGACCGCAATGGCCGTGCTGCGCCAATCCAAAGCCAGGAGTCAGAAACCTCCAGGTCTCCCACATGGGTACGGAGTAAAAGGTATTTGGCTGTCCTCAACTGCTTCCCAGGCCACAAGCAGGGAGCTGGATGGGAATTGGGGCTGTTGGGATTAGAACCGGCGCCCATATGGGATCCCAGTGCGTTCAAGGCGAGGACTTTAGCCACCAGACCATGGTGCCAGGCCCAAAATATGGATTTTTCAAAAAGCAGTAGAAATGTTAAGTGCATTCACTCTCCATATGTGTTATGCTGTGAACAAAGTCTCAAGATTCCCTTCAGGAATGGTCGAACAGACCAGATACAGATGCAACCAGCAAACACATAATAGAAATCCCGAAGACTGTGACTAAACTCTAAAAAGTATCTGAACTATCAACTTAGTACTCTGTGAAAAGTCAATAGCTACTGAAGCATGTCAACTGATGAAAACATAAACAAAACAAGGAAGAACATTTGTTTCCTTCAGCATAATGCCTTATTTCACACATTTGAATTCTTTCAACACGAATAATTCTTTCAGAAAGAAGGCAAAAGGAAACCAATGCTGTCATGCTGCTGCAGTGATCTGCTGGTGTCTGCCTTTCAGCCCTTCTAGCTGCATGATCTAGAATGCATTATTTAAAAAGTTGTATGTGTGTATCTTTGCATGCATGTATGTATGTAAGTAAGTATGCATTTATTTGTTTTAATTGAAAGGCAGATTTACAGAGAGGAGAGACAGAGACAAAGATCCTCCATCTGCTGGTTTACTTCCCAGGTTCCAGCAATGACTGGAACCGTGCTGATCTGAAGCCAGGGCCAGGAGCTTCTTCTGGGTCTCCCATGTGGATTCAGGGTCCCATAACTTTGGGCTGTCCTTGACTACTTTCCCAGGCCACAAGCAGGCAGCTGGCTGGGAAGTGGAGCAGCTGGGACACGAACCGGTGCCCATGTGGGATCCCGGCCTGTATAACAAGCACTTTAGCCAGTAGGACATCTGTCGGGGTCCCTCGGGTGAATGTTCATGATTTATTTTCCTCATCCATTAAACGAGGATGATTGGGGGTGCATTAATTGTGAGAGCTACATTAATTACCGTGAGAAGGTCTGGTTAGGACACCACTCGAGTCCCCTGATCTGCAGTCCTGGCTCTGCGACTTGTTGCAGCATCCTGCTCATTCAACCCTGGGAGGCAGCAGACAATGGCCCGTCCTGCTGGTCCAGAGACAGAGTGGCAGGTCCCAGACGGACAGTGCGAAAATAGGGTATATTTCACAGTCCAGTCTGCCCTCTAGAGCCGAATCGAACGACATTTGTATAGGGAGGCAAAAGCTATGGGACAGGACTGCACTGAGCTGGGAGTGAACTTATTTCTTGCTCAGTGAACTGCAACAACATGGCATCCTACAGGTTCCACGCAAGACAGGTCCAGGTAACCCACAGATCCGACAGCCAGCAGGTCAAGAACTCTAGCAGTGGCACATCAGGCACCATTTGTACAGTGTGAAAAACGCTTTGAGACTGTAGGGACAACAGTGAGCTATGCAGGCTCTGAGCTGGGAGCGAAATCACTAAGGTCAGTACATTGCACTGGTCCCACAGGAAAATAATACCGACCATGGCACTGTACAGGTCAAAATAGGTTCATGTGGCCCTCAGACCTAATAGCCAACAGGTTCCAGCAAGATCAGCACCAACAACAATCTAGTTACACAGGACACCTGGTGTCTCCCTAATCCTGGGAACTAGGGAGTAACAGGAAGTGGGAGAAAGGTTATACAGACAATAGTGCAGCCTCAGCACAGCATCACAGGAGGTGGAGAGTGGTGAGCCAGGAGCTGGGGCTATGGAGACCATGCCGGAAATCTAAAATAAGAACGCAGACCTGGAACTCTCTGGAGGGAGTGGCACAATTGACTGCAAAGAAACGTGTACCAACTGCAATAAGTAAAATCTAACTGTAGACCTGTGGGTGACAGAGCTTAGAAACCTGCCCTAAGGAGAAGAATCTGATAACTAGAAGTACAATGACCAAGAGCAAAGTAAGGCACAATGAATGTTACTGAAGACTCTCCTGCAAAGCAGCAAAACCCTTTGCCAAATTCAGAGTTAAATGAGGAAGACATCGAGAAAATGGGGATATAGAATTCAAAACGCTTGTTATAAAGCTTCTTATCAACAATGAGAAGCACATAAAATAGGAATTCAAGGAATATGTCGCACTAAATGAGTCAAATGAAAGTTGATATATCAGAAATGAAGAATACAGTGGAGAAAATTAAAAGTACAGTGGAGAGTCTCCAAAATAGAATGAAGGAGGCAGAAGAAAGAATCTCAGAATTGGAAGATATTTCCTGTCACCAGGGGAAACAAACAAAAAGGCTGGAAGCAGAGCTGGATCAGGCTAAAAAATTATTCAAGAACCAAAAGACACTATTGAAAGGCCAAATACAAGAGTTATGGGAGTCCAAGAAGGTACAGAAAGAGAAGCTGGGATTAAAAGGTGTATTCAATGAAATAATAATGGAAGATTTCCCTAATCTAGAGAAAGAATTGGGAAACAACATCTAGGAGGGGCACAGAACTCCCAACAGGCTTGACCAAAAGGGATCTTCACCACGACACACGATAATCAAGCTGTCTTCAATGGAACATAAGGAAAAGATCCTTAAATATGCACGTGAAAAAAATCAGCTGACATACAGAATGGCAATTAAATTCATAGGAGACCTCTCATAGGAAACTCTACAGGCAGTAAGAGAATGGAGCAACATATCCCAGATTCTAAAAGCAAAAAATTGTTGGCCCAGGATAACACACCCAGCAAAGCTGTCTTTTGTCTTTGAAAATGAAATAAAATTCTTCCACAGTAAAAAAAAGTTAAAAGAATATGCCTCGGGCCCGGCGGCGTTGCCTAGCAGCTGAAGTCCTCGCCTTGAACGCCCCAGGATCCCATATGGGTGCCGGTTCTAATCCCGGCAGCTCCACTTCCCATCCAGCTCCCTGCCTGTGGCCTGGGAAAGCAGTCGAGTCCGGCCCAATGCATTGGGACACTGCACCTGTGTAGGAGACCTGGAAGAGGTTCCTGGTTCCCGGCTTCGGATCGGCGCGCATCGGCCCGTTGCGGCTCACTTGGGGAGTGAATCATCGGACGGAAGATCTTCCTCTCTGTCTCTCCTCCTCTCTGTACATCTGACTTTGTAGTAAAAATAAATCTTTAAAAAAAAAAAAAAAAAGAATATGCCTCTTCCAAACCTGTCCTACAAAGGATACTTAAGAGATGTTCTCTTGACAGAGAAAATAGCACCCACCAAAACCAAAGGCAAATGTGAAGAACATCCCAGTAAAATAACAACAGAAGACTAAATCAATGAACAATTGCTAAAATGATAAGAACAAATTCCCACCCATTCATATTAACCCCGAATATAAGTGGATTAAACTCATCAATCAAATGTCATAATTAGTAGACTGGATGAAAAAACAAAACCCATCTACTTGTTGCCTAGAGGAGACATGTATCACCATCTCAAAAACAAATATAAGCAGAAAGTATATCTCATGGATTTTGATTTGATTTTTATTTAGTTTCATCTCTTGAAAACACTTTCTTCCTCATTAACTTCTTCACTGACTCACGGATCATAAAGTAGCATCATTTTCTTCAAGAAGGTTCTTGATTTTCTTTTTCATTTCTTAAGCGACACATTAGTCATTCAGTAGCATGTTATTTAACTTCATGGTGTTGTTAATTTATTTTTTTTCTGCCTGTTGTTGATTATATTTTGTGGCTTTTCATTTAAGGGGATGTATAGGAATGGTGTAATGGAGACTATCATATCTAGGAGCATGTTATTTAACTTCATGGCATTGTAAATTTCTATTTTGCTTCCTGTTGTTGATTTTGTTTTGTGGCTTTTCATTTAAGGGGATGTACAGTAACTGTAATGGAGACTGTCACATCCAGATGTGAGGATACAATGCAGTATGCATCTCTGCTTCCAGACCAAGATGGACTCCCAACGAAACTGTTTACTGTATCTTGACAAAAGGATGCTGGACTCTCTGCCACTGTCTGTGCCCACAATGATGGACAAATGACTATGTATGAAGAACTATACTATAGTAATGTTATAGGGGAACTCAGTGGATGGGGGGGGAACTTGGGGAGGGAGTAAAGGAAATCTCAGGGCCTATGGAACTGTATCATAAAAATGATAATAATAATTTTTAAAAGTAAAAAAAAAAAGTATTTATTTGAGAAGTAGAGTTACAGAAACTAGAAGCAACAGAGATCTTCTGTCAACTGGTTCACTCCCCAAAGGCTCCCACTGGCCAGAGCAGGGCCAGCTTAAAGCTAGGAACCAGGAAACCTACTCAGGTGTCTCGTGGGGGTGCCAAGAACCCAAATACATGGGTCACCTTCTGCTGTTTTCCCTGGCACAGCAGCAGGGAGCTGGACTGGGAGCGGAGCGACCAGGACTTAAACTGGCTGGTGCTCACTGACGGCAGTGCTGCAGGCAGCGACTCAGCTCAGGTCTCTAACTCTTAAATTCCCCATTTTGTCTTGTTTTAACGTTAACAATATGCCTCGCTCTTTGCAATGCTTGACATTCAACCAGACTTGAGTTAATCATGTCCTCGACCTATTTGGCCCTTAATATATAATAATACAGAAAAGCCTGCATGAGAATAAAAATATCAGTTCATCTAACAGGTTTTTCTCCCAACCAGTAATTTCAAAATATAAATAATATAAGAGAGAGTGAGTAAGCAAAATGTGAGCTTGCAGGTGCAGGTGGAGCATACTGCCCTGAGGAAGAAAAAGGTGCACAAATAACTGCTTTTAAAAAAGGAAGCTTTGTATACAATTTAGAGCAATCCTTCACGAAGACAACGGAGCACAAAGCAGTGTGTACTGACTTGGAAGCGGCATGGAGTCTCTGGCTTCCGGTCCCGTGGCTCTGCAGAGTCCACGCTGACTCCACACAGGGTGAGGGAAGTAGACAGAACCAGATTGTACTAACAGCCTTGTCACATACGTCACCAGAGCATCAAGTGAGCATTTCTCTGTCCTTAAATATTTCATAGAAAAACTAGTTTTAGGTGAATTAGTTATCTGTTTACAGCAACAAATCAAATCTAGAGTAAGAAGTAAAGGAAACAAATAAGCTGCCCTAACTTCCACCTAGTAAAAAAGAAACATTTTAAACTCTATATTTGCCTTTTAACATTTCCAATGGAGGTATAATTTATGTAACACAGACACTCCCTTCTATAATGCATTGATTTCTAATAAATTTACAGATATACACAACAATCATTACCAGCCAATCTTTCCCTTTCACCCATCTGAAGACATCTCTTCTCCTCGCCAACTCCACCAGCTGCCCTTCTGGACTCAATTCCTTGTCCTTTTCCAGTTCTGTCCTCTGACCCATAACCAGACACCACTTCAGTTGAGAAGGTAAGGTCAACTCCAGTTAGTACTCCATGAGCAAGGGAGCACAGCAGATGCACACTGGACACGCTCAGCCTGAAACAAGGCCTCTTCCGTCCTCATCCAACAGACGCTGGACAATAGTACGTGCTGCTCCATGCCCTGACACACACACACACACACACACACACACACACACACTGGAGACCCACCAGGATCATGTGCTGCCCCAGGCCCTGACACACACACACACACACACACACACACACACACACACACTGGAGACCCACCAGGATCATGTGCTGCTCCGGCCCTGACAAACACACAGACACACACTGGAGACCCACCAGGCAGCACGTGCTGCCCCGGCCCTGACACACACACACACACACACACACACACACACACACACACACACACACACACTGGAGACCCACCAGGATCACTTGCTGCCCCAGGCCCTGACACACACACACTGGAGACCCACTGGGTAGCACATGCTGCCCCGGGCCATGGGACACAAACTGAACATAGCTGAAGCACCATAGGAGAAAGAAGGGTCCAGACCACGTACGGGGAGGAAGGGATGGGGGCAGAGACAGAGGAGCAAATTCCTTCCACATCTCAACTGTTTCTTGCAAACAAAACGAGAATGACTTACAGAATCATATTCTAATGAAGGTTTACTGGTATGTTATCAACATTCACAACGTTTTACAATCTAGATAAATTCTACATCATTTTGAAAAACTAAGGTATACATTACAGAATTTATTATAACATGTATTTTGAAAGAATAATTTGGGTAAACTGAGCCCAAACAGATTAGACTCTATGTGCGGTTGCATTTGGGCTTTGTCACATCCTGTAAACTCAGAATGGACAGGACTCTGCTCTTTAGTGAAAACTAAACCTGTACTCACACAGAGCAGTCTCAAGAAAATACCTCAGGGACGTGCTGTGTGAAGCCACAGGCTACAGTGCCAGCATCCCTTACAGGTACGGCTCGAGCTGCCAGTCCCTGCTGCTCCACTTCAGGGCCAGTTCCCGGCTAAAGCAGTGGAAGAAGGCCCAAGTCCTTGGCTGCCTGCACCCACCTGAGACCCAGGAGCAGCTGCTGGCTCCTGGCTCCAGCATGGCCAAGCCCCAGACACTGAGCCCATTTCAGGGGCGAACTCGTATAGGTCCCTGTCTTCCCTCCCCCCTCTAACTCCACCTTTCAAATAAAAAAGTCTTCAAAAAACCAAAAAAGACAGCATGGGAGAAAAACTGATAGGAACTTCCATGCACAAAATCCCCAGAAAGTCAGCTTTCTCCGGTTCTTTTTCTTTTCCTACACCAGTGGGCAGCCAAAAGATTCTTAGAATGAAACTCAACTTTTTTACATGACAACTCTTTAAAAGAATGGTAGAAAAACAGAACTAGCCCTTGAGCTAGTTACAGAGAAAGTCCATTCTTTATTGATAATTCTCTAACAATAATGATTTATTTATAAACCAAGTTTGAATGACCAAACCTAACCACAGTAAACACATCATCACTTACTGAACGCTTCTAAGTCTGACCCCTTCCAATGGATTAACTCCAACCCTTAACAAATGCATTTAATCATGTGACCTTGGTCAAGTTACTGGCTGTTCTGTATTTGGGCTCCTCCCTTGTGAAATGGAGAAAACTTGTTCACATCACAAAGCTACCTTATTAATTAATACATCTAAAATGTTTAGCCCAGAGCCTGCACACAGTACATTCTGCTAGAGTAACCAGCTTTCAAGTGAGAGCCCAAGATTACAGGGAGGGGTGGTGGGACTCACACCCCCCTGCCCCAAATGAGGACAGCTCTGCTTCTCTGGGCAAGCTGAGGGAGAGCCAGCAGGCTCTCCAAGTCCTGGCTCCGTCACTGCCCAACAACTGTGACAACCCCTCCCATAAAATAGTAACAACATTAAAACAGCACAGTAAAATGGTCTAAATTTTTAATTACCAGTTCTAAAATTCAGAGAAAATTTTTTTCTTAATTACAAAAAATAATGTAGAAGACGCCAGATGCAGGGAAAGAAACATAAAATTCCTAAGCTTATGAGGCCAGTACTGCAGCGCCATGAGCCAGAGTCCTGGCTGATCCCTGCTACGTGCTGGGAGAGCAGTGGACAATGCTCACGTGCCAGGGCTCCTGCGCCCGTGGCCGATGCAGCACTCCAGCCCGCTGGCTGGTTCTGGCAGAGCCCTGGCGATTGAGGCAATCTGGCAAGTGAGCTATCCAATGGAAGGAAAATTGAATTCTCTCTCAATCTTCCTCTCTCCCCAGATCCCTGTCACTCTACTTTTCAAAAATAATATTTTTTAAAATCCAACTTTAGTGCATAACTCACAAATTTTAAAGTGAGAACATGTGTTTAGATATTTACAAATCAGTAATTAAATCTCACCAAACAGAATAAATTGGTCCCTTCTGGCAAAATAAAGCTTTATAATAAAATGGCACTTTCTGGTATATTTCAAAAACTTCTGAAAAAATTTCAGAAGTCATCACATGAAGTGAATCTGTTTATAGCATTGCTGTAGTCTCCACTTGGTATCTGAGGTTTCAATTTCCTGTGGTCAGTCACTGAACGTAAGAGCCTAGGAATAACACCTGTATGCTGCCCCGTCTGAGTGCATCCTGAAACATGCTCTCCCACTCTGCTGGCTGAAACGCGACGCCCTCTGCCCAGTGTCCTTGCTGTGAACGCGACACCCTCTGCCCAGTGTGTCCTTGCTGTGAACGCGACACCCTCTGCCCAGTGTCCTTGCTGTGAACGTGACACCCTCTCCCCAGTGTTCTTGCTATAAATCCGACACCCTCTGCCCACTGTGTCCTTGCCGTGAACGTGACACCCTTTGCCCAGTGTCCTTGCTGTGAACGTGACACCCTCTCCCCAGTGTCCTTGCTATAAATCCGACACCCTCTGCCCACTGTGTCCTTGCCGTGAACGTGACACCCTTTGCCCAGTGTGTCCTCGCTATAAACGCGACACCCTCTGCCCAGTGTGTCCTTGCTGTGAACGCGTCTCTACTCACACCTGCCTGTCAGGCCGAACCGCAGCACTACCACAAGGCTTCCTGTGTCCACCTACAGAGTAACCAAGACCACGCACCCGACCTCACCTCATTGGACGGGCACTGGGTTATCTCTCACAAGTGTGACTACAACACTGGAGAATAGTTGAGAGATACCATGACATTTGTTACATTTTAGAAAACTATCAGGTCCAGCACCAAAGCCTAGTGGCTAAATCCTTACCTTGCATGTGCTGGAATCCCATATGGGCGCCAGTTTGTAGCTCAGCTGCTCCACTTCCCATCCAGCTCCCTGCTTGTGGCCTGGGAAAGCAGTTGAGGACGGCCCAAGGCCTTGGAACCCTGCACCCACGTGAGAGACCCAGAAGTAGCTCCTGGCTCCTGAATAGCTCCACTCTGGTTGTGTGGCCACTTGAGGAGCGAACCAGCGGATAGGATGTTTCTGTCTCTATAAATCTGACTTTCCAATAAAAAATTTAAAAAGAAACCACCACATTAAATCCTGCTAACGATAAATATAAGTGGTATCACTTGATAAATGCAGGTGGTGTCAATTCCTGACAAGTCAGGTCAAAACTCATCAACTGAGCCATGGGAGGGCAGGGGCGGGAGGCCTCGGGCCTTGGATCATTCCTAACAGTGACAAAGCACAGCAGATGCAGCTAAGATCACATGCTTTCTGTAATTAATTTGGAGAAATCAGTCATGTAAATAGAAGATACTCTTCAGCCCCCGATTCTGAAATAATGTCTATATAAAAATGATGAGAAAAAAGTCATAAAATAATATCTGAGAGCAAAGAGGGACAGACAGACACGGGTGAACAGAGCACCTATCTGCTGCTTCACTCTCCAAATGCAACCAGGCTGACCCAGGGGGAGCCGGGAGGTCAACGCCGGCCACCCAGGCAGGCGGCCACCCAGGCAGGCGGCCACCCAGGCAGGTGGCAGGAGCCGCACATACTCCTGCCTATGGGAGTCTGAATTAGCAGGAAGATGCAGCCAAGGCTTAGAGCTGGGAGTTGAACCCACACATTCCAGCAGGTGATCTGAGCATCTTAACTGTGCGGCTCCTTATACTGAGATGTTAAGTTCCCAGCGAGTTGCTCGTGGGGCGGTCAGCATCCCATACAGCAGTGCCTGGCTCAAGGATCAGCCACCCTGTTTCTGAACCAGGATCCAGAGAACCAGAAGATTGCCCAAGTGTTGGGGTTTCTGCCGCTAAGCTGGAAAATCAGGGATGAGCTCTGGGTTCCTGATTCTGCTTCTGGCATGACCCTGTCCTGGCTGCTGTGGACATTTGGGGAGTGAGTCACTGGATGCAAAAGGTTTCTCTCTTTTCTTTCACACAGAATGAGAACTAAAAAAAAAATTTATGTTCTGGTTTTCCTTCAGAGATACAGAATCTTGAAAGCTTACAGTAATTACATATGAGAATTAGTAATAATAATAGAAATTGAGTCCTTTGAACAAAATTTGTAACTGGAATTTGGCAAATTTAGAAGATAGGAAATCTTAGGCCCAGCATAGTAGCCTAGTGGCTAAAGTCCTTGCCTTGAACGCACCAGGATCCCATATGGGCCCCATGTTCACATTCCGGTGGCCCCTTTCCACCCAGCTCCCTGCTTGTGGCCTGGGAAAGCAGTCAAGGACGGCCCAAAGCCTTGGGACCCTGCACCTGCATGGGAGACCTGGAAGAAGCTCAGGCTCCTGGCTTCAGATCGGCTTGGCACCGGCTGTTGCGGCCACTTGGGGAGTGAACTAGCAGACAAAGATCTTTCTGTCTCTCCTCTCTGTATATCTGACTTTCCAATAAGCAATAAATCAATAAAACAAATCTTTAAAAAAACTTTCCAGCTGAGCTTTGGAGGCAAAGATATGAACAGCTGTACGTCCGCTGGGAGGGCACGGAAAGCTGCACCGCAGTGTCCAAGTGCCAGGTGTGCCACTGGGCAGTGAGCCCCTGTGAGTGACAGACTGCCAGCAGCAGTCAGCTCTGGGACCAGCTCGAGGCTGCAGTGATCCTGGTGGGTGAAGAACTCCAGACGTGCTCAGTCATGACGGCACTCACAGACACAAGACAAGGAGTACAGCACAGCCCCACGGGGAGGCTGCTAGGGACAAACCTTCCCTTCACAAACAACTACGGCTGACTCAGCCGAGTCAGCCAGCACATGTCAGCAGCGGCTGGGATCCTGCATCTCATGGGCTCCCTGAGGACGTGCACTGCACAAGAGGTGGCAGATGACAGCACCAGCACTCAAGTCCCCGTGACCATGTAGGATGCCCACAAGGGGCTCCAACTCCTGGTTTCAGCCAGGTCCAGCCTCAGCTTTTGTTGCCATCTGTTCAACAGCATTGAAGATCTTTCTCTCTCTGCCACTATGCCTTTCAAGTAATAAGCATTTCTCTCTCTCTCTCTTTCTCTCTCTTTTTAAAAATATAACAGGGTTGGGGAAGAAAAAAATCCATAGAAATAAAGGCGGCTTGTGGGGTAGCATGTAAGAGGTAAACAGTTCAGTTCCTGGGGTTGAAGAGGAACTTGAGCCTGCCTATCAATAATTACTACGAATGTCAATGGGTTACATGGAGAACAGAGGGACCCCACTGTACAATGCTCCTTACAAGAAATTCAAATTTACCTCTAAAGACACACACACACACACACACACACACACAAGTGATAGGATGGAGTAATACAGTTACATAAATGGAACACCAGAGAAAGCAAGTAATCATACTACCATCTATTTCAAGACTTTTAAATGAAAAATAATAAGAGGCCATGAAGGTCAGGTTACAACGATTAAGAGCTCACCCCAGCAAGAAGAAACAAGGCACCATTCAGGACGCCAGCATCCCTTTCTGAAGGCCTGTTCAAATCCTGGCTCTCCCGTTTCTGATCCAACTTGCTGCTAAAGAGCCCGAAAAGTAACAAAACACAACTCGGCTCCTTGGGCCCCTGCCACCTAAGGAAGGCTCTGAGTTCAACCTCTGCTTTAACAGACAGCTTTCTTATTGCATCTCATTGTAACGGTTTAATCTGAGATAAAAGGAAATAGACTGACATGGCTTCACAATCACTAGTTCAAAATCAAATCAAACTGCGATTTAACAAGCAATAGAAATGCTAATAAATTTGCAGTCAGTATGAAATTGAGTATATTTTTCGATGATTAACTACCACATTTTAATTTAGTTTAATTTAAAGAATGGAGAAAAAAACTTGCAATTGTCACAGTTTCTGTCAATTAATGAGTGGTGAGATGTGCAAACTTGATTCCCAGTGCCCCTCCTGGTGGCTCAACAGAACACCAAACATCCCCAGGAAAGCTTGTTATACACAACTTCTGGGCCTGGCATCAAGGCTCACAATTTTCACCTTGCACGCTCTGGAACCCCATATGGGTGCCGGTTCTTACACCAGATTCCTGCTGGATGGAACGGCCCAGAGCCTTGGGTCTGTGCACTTGCATGGGAGACCTGGAAGAAGCTCTTGGCTTCTGGCTTCAGATTAACTCAGCTCCAGCTGTTGTGGCCACTTGGGGGAGTGAATCAGTTGAAAGATCTTTCTATCTGTATTGCCTTCTCTCTGTAAAAATCTGCTTTTCCAATAAAAACAAATAAATCTTAAAACAAAAATTTAAAAAAACTTAAACCCACAATTTCTGTCTTCTACATTTACTGAGTTTTAGATAAAATCTAGGATTTTGTATGTTCCAACAATTTTCCAACAAGCTGAGAATCACCAGTTTGGACAATAACATCAACAATTTACTCTCAAAGTACAATAATCCTGTAAAAATGCTCTGGAAAGCTACCATAACGGGTCTTCAAAAAGTTTATGGAAAATGTGTATTGTGAACAACTGTGTGTTGATCTTCAAAACTTCATCAAAAAAATAAAAAATGATCATTTAATTTCATTCCCATAAACTTTTTTTTTTTTTAAAGATTTATTCATTTTATTACAGCCAGATATACACAGAGGAGGAGAGACAGAGAGGAAGATCTTCTGTCTGATGATTCACTCCCCAAGTGAGCCGCAACGGGCCGATGCCGAGAACCTGGAACCTCTTCCGGGTCTCCCACGCGGGTGCAGTGTCCCAAAGCATTGGGCCGTCCTCAACTGCTTTCCCAGGCCACAAGCAGGGAGCTGGATGGGAAGTGGAGCTGCCGGGATTAGAACTGGCGCCCATATGGGATCCCGGGGCTTTCAAGGCGAGGACTTTAGCCGCTAGACCACGCCACCGGGCCCCCCACAAACTTTTTAAAGTGCCTTCACAGGATACCTATTTTATAAATGAAGACTGATAGCTGTAATAATTGATCCCAGGTAAAATGCGAAACAATAGCAGAGCCACTAATGGTTTCTTAATCTGAGAATTATGTGGGTTTTTTTATTTATTCATTTTTATTGGAAAGTCATACACAGAAAGGAAGATCTTCTGTCCAATGACTCACTCCTCAGGTGACCGCAACGGCCGTGCTGCGTCGATCTAAAGGCAAGAGCTTCTTCCAGGTCTCCCACAGGTGCAGGGTCCCAAGGCTTTGAGCCATCCTTGACTGCTTTCCCAGGCCACAGGCAGGGAGCTGGATGGAAAGGGGCTGGCAGGATGTGAACATGGGGCCCATATGAGATCCCGGTGCATTCAAGGCAAGGACTTTAGCTGCTAGGCCACCATACTGGGCCCAGATTATGTGTTTTCAAAAATCATCTGATAATTTATTTCACAGGTTTGACACTCTATTAGGTAACAATAACAACACATGGCAAGTAGAAAATAATAACAAAGGAAAAAAAATCTCAGGCAAACAAGAGGCAGCCCTGCTGATCCCTGGGAGTGTACACAGGGGGCACACAATTACCACATTGTGCACAACAGCTTCACTGTCACTCACACCTAGAGTTACCTGTTCTTTTGCATTCTGAATTAGCTATCACAGACTAGTCAAAACATGAGACATTTGTCTTCATGGGAGGGACTAGCTTTGTTTCACTAAGCATGGTTTCCAATCGCATCCATTTAGCTGCCAAAGACAAGATTTCACTCTTTCTTATGGCTGAGTAATATTCAAAGCACCATGTCCCATGTTTTATCTAATTGTTATCCACCAATGGGCATGAGTTGATTCCATTTCTTAGCTATTGTGAATTGCGCTGCTACACACATGGGGAGGATTACATGTTCTTAAAAGGAAGAATAAAACGGTAGCAGTCTTCACACTGAAGCATGATTTCTTTTTGATTCAGCTCTCAAGTGAGTAATACAGTCTACATTCCCAGTCCTGCCTCCTGTGCGAGATCACCAAGCAGAGTCTGGACCAGTGTCGGATTCTGACCCGTGCAGGGAGATCCCAGAGTTCAGTGAGTCCAACCAGGGTGGCTGTGTTTTCGACTTTTTAAAATTTAACTTTATTTTTATTTGTTTTGAAATCATTACCATCATTCTATGACACAGATCCTTAGGTCCTGGGATTTCTCCTGCCCCGATGTTTTCTATTTTAAAATGGTTCTTCTACAGAGCTTTATAAAGACATTAACATGCCAATGAACATAGATTGAGTTCCTAAGACAGCAATACAGAATGCAGTACTTCCAATTTTTGGGTTTTTTTAATTGAGCTTTTTTGGGGGACCAGAAACAGCAGTTAAGGACAGAAGTTCTGATTATGTGAAGAACAGGAGCCCATATAGTAGACAATGCTTTGTATGGCCCCAGGACACTCTCCTCCAAGTCCTGTTTCCCAAAGCCTTTTTCCTGCCACTGCATGTACCCCTAAAAGATCAATAGTTCTGCACTGTAATTATAATACTCCTCCCATATCCACTGTTTCACATTTTTCAGTTTGTTATCTGAAGTCAAACATGGTTGAATAACACAGGACAACAACATTTTTGATTATATCAGAAGCTACATAATAACTTATATTATAATAAATTTATGATAAATTTACTGTAATTGTTGCATTTTTGCTGCTGTTAATCTCCAGGACAAGCCATGGCACATGCAGAGTGTAGGAGGGTGTGGCTGCAGGCACCCACTGGGGCCTACACTACAGCTCTCAGCAAGTAAGGTAGGGGACAACGGCATTCGGACTTCTCTTGTGTTTCAACTGTTCAAAATACATTCATTTGAGAGTCAAGAGGACAAAGACAAAGCACACACTCCTTGACTGCCTCCTCGAGGGACAGCAGGGTCAGGTGAGCATCACCTGTGGGTCTCCAGAGTACACATTAGGAGGCAGCCACTATCTGAAATGTAGTTAAGACCTGAACTGAGGCATGTGGACAGGGAATGCTGGAGAC
Organism: Ochotona princeps; assembly: GCF_030435755.1. Classification (NCBI taxonomy): domain Eukaryota; kingdom Metazoa; phylum Chordata; class Mammalia; order Lagomorpha; family Ochotonidae; genus Ochotona; species Ochotona princeps. Next base: position 1,596,785 of record NC_080841.1, on the reverse strand, counting down.
CCTAATGACTTCTACACACACACACACACACACACACACACACACACACTCTCTTTATTTTACCGGAAAAGTAGAACTGCAAGAGAGAGAGGAAGAGACAAAGGAAAAATCTCCTACCCACTGACTTACTCATCCAAATGGCCACAACACCCAGGTACAGGTCAGAGCACAACCAACAGCAGGAGCCTCACTTAGTCTTCCACGTGGTGGCAACGGTTCCAATCCAGGGGCCATCCTCTGCTGCTTCCCGACACACTGGTAGGCAGCTGGATCGGAAGCACAGCAGCTGGGATGCATATGAAATGCTGGTATCACAAGCAGCGGCTTAGTACACTGTGCACAATGTTGGCCCCTTGATGAACTCAACTGTTGTGCCAAACGTGTCTCAGTGCTGTACCTTCTAAATGCTACAGCATGAATATTGAACAAGGTGTAGGTGTGTGTGTATACACACATGTGTGTGTGTCTCACAGCACTGTAAGGCTATGTTGCCAGGGCCAGGGATGCAACACACACAGCAGGTAAAGCCCTTTGCAAGGCCGAGTGCCAGATGAGGCCTGGCTGTTTCACTTCCAGTTTAGCTCCCTGCTCATGTGCCTGGGAAGGCACTGGAAACTGGCCCAAAGGCCTGCAGGTGCCGCTCACCCACGTGATAAACCAGAAAAGAGCTGCGGCTGCTGACTTTGTCCTGACCCAGTCAGGTGGGGGTGAACCAGAAGATGAAGCTCTCCTTCCTCCTTTTCTCTGTCATTCCGCCTGTCAAACAAACTAAATCAATCTTTAAAAAATGATGTACTCTATTCTTTAAAAAAATTGCCTCTCAACTGCTAAACACATCACTGCACACTTGCTCCACCTCAAGGGGCTGTGGTCATGTGGTAACAAACGCACTCCATGACGAATGCTCAGGGCCTCATATGTGCCAGCTCCCATTCAAGCGCTAGTTACACAGCAAAGACAACAAACTTCTTCAGGAAGCTTACAGCCTCTGACAGAATTATTTTCTAGAATGGGAAAAGATGAAACAGTCTTGAAGTACAAACTAGAACTATGGATTCTTTGAAGAGGAAGAAGAAAGACCTTAGTGCAAAAGCTGTTAGTTTACAAACTTGCTGGAAAACACCCAACAATTTTGGAAAAGGTGGTAATCACAGAAGAAAAATGAATGAAACTAAATTAATATAGTTTACCTCTGAATTCCTTCAAGAATGTCCTTCACAGCTGCCATTAACTTCTGAAGATAAAGAAATGCTTCTTCTAACGATGCTACAGATGAAGTACTCAGAGCTGAATTTGTGCCCAATCTTTGAAACACATCTGTGCTAATGGAGAGTGAAAGAAAATCAGTCTTACTTGTGGGTACACATGCATATTTACTGTGAATCCAATGTTTCCATTGCTAATGTAGAAAATATGTATAATTCATCTTCCAAATGGTGCCAGGTGAAAATTCAAGCTAACATTCATGCAAAAGCTCTGACACAGATACTACACAGGTCTAAGGTAAAGTTTCGCTGTAGAAGTTGTGTCAACATGCCTTGCTGGAGAAGCCACAGGGAACAGAGGGAAGTTACTACACCAAGCTACATCCCAAGCGCTCAGGAACCCGAGGAGGAAGGAAAACAACTTAATTATCTATCAAAACTGGATGTTTAGTTCAGTAATTTCACTTCTAGAAATCTGCAGAAAAGGGATTCATGAGCAAGCAGATAAATTAATAGCACCATAAATGTCCAACGGTACACAAAGTATAAAGCAGTAAATGAGTCACTTGATGAAACAGAGAATTACTGACTCGATGCTCATGCCACGATGAAGCCTGCTTTACGTATCATCAGCAAGCGTGCAAAGCGATCAGGAGGGACTGGCTTTAAACTAAGCAGCACACCCTGTCACCAGTCTCCGGATGTTCCCCGCAGCACAGTTCCCAGACAAGGAACGTGAAGTCAAGTTAGGGCAGGTGTTTGGCCTGACCTTCAGCTGCCTGGAGTGCCTGGCCTCCATGTCCCAACTTCAGCTGCCTGCTAATGTAGTTCCTGGGAGGAAGCAACTGTGGAGGCCCAAGGGAATTTGGGAATGAACCAGCAGAGCAGAGCCCTGTTTCTCTTTCTCAAATCAGAGACTTTGTAAACAGTGAGATGATACTGGGATAGAGGGCCCTACCCTGCGCGAAGACAAAGGTAGCAGCAAGTGATAGCTCTCTGGGCAACAGCGGCTGGTACTGACCAGAGGGCAGAGGACAGGCACGGGACACATCCTCTCTGAGAATTTCCAGAAGGAAGCCCCATTTCAGATAGCTGGATTCCAAATTTTAGGCCGAAGTAATGGTAAGTAAATAAAGTCAAGCTATTTTAAGTCACCTAGTTTGAGGTAGTTAGTTACAGCAGTGCCAGGAAAGCAATACGTACGGGCACAACAAAACCGCCCTGCTTGTATGTGATGTGCCTGCTACACCCAGAACACTGATAAACACTTTCTGCCCTTCTCACGCACACCCAAACCGAGCCTGTACACAACACGTGATCACTACAAGCCTGCTCAACTGGATGAAGAGCCGAAAAACTGAATCAAACGCACTCATTGGGCTGCTCTTGCAGAATTTCCTCATTAAATGGTTCTGTTTTTTGATCTATGGTAATGATATTATTTGTTATACAAACATTATCAATATGTATATATTTAAACATTTATGTTCAAAATTATCTAGGCTACATCAAAATGTACAATGGCCCACATATGAATTCAATTAAAGCTGACTCAGAACAATTCACATGAACTGGTAAGCTAACTTGCCCTGGATTTTCAGTAAGTGCACAAAATGTAAAACAAGGATGAAGACCCACACACTGTGGCTTCTATGCTAACCGGATGCGGACAGCCAGCAATGAGAACTTGAAGCACTACCCAACCCTGCACTGTAAATCTCCTTTCAATGAGAAACAAAGGATTTTTATTTGAAATGAACTTGCAGGGCTTCCACTAACAGCCTTTGGCGTTGCCAACAAACATGCATTTTCCTATCCAGTGGTCACAGATGCAACACGATCTGTGGCCTCAGGGACCGAGCCCAGGGTGAGCACCCGGCATCAGAACAGGCATGCTGAGCTGCCTTCCACGCGGACTCCTGGGCAGGAAGGAGATCACGCCCAGATGCACATGAAGGATGAACTGACCTGTCCCTGTGAACCAGTGTAAACCCTTGGACGCCTTTTCAAAAGACAGAAAAAGGCCAGTGATTCCTCAGGATGGCAATGACCATAGGGGGACACAGTCATCAGCGGCTGCCAAATTTTTCTATGGTTTGTGAGATGATACATCCCATGGGACGGGGAGACTTTCAAGCCTGGTACACACAAGGCCTATGCCCCTAATTAGCAGCAAGTAGCCACAGAAGATGAGATGAATTTATATTCTGCAATCCTTGGAGTAGGAGCTGAAAATCTCTTAGGGGGAATGAGCTGGGACAGTCAGGGAGCTAGTTTAGAAGCATGAAATCAGAGGCCATTCTTCCCTGCTCCATGTAATGCCATCTGCCTAAACGTCAATCAGATGACCACTGTCCCAGCATGCATTTCCCTCACCTGGCACTTGGGGGTGCTATCAAGTGACCACTCCACTTACCAGGCTGACCAGAAAACAGGGAACGGGGAGGGGCGCTTTCTCTCTCCTGCACCTTGACCCTCTTTGCTCACTAACCCTGAACGTGTGTCCATCATTTCCTCGCCTTGTAAACCAACTTTCCACAGCACAAAAATGAACTCGAAGACCATGACTTTTTACCAATAACTTCTTTCTGAAGTTAGGTAATCTAGGATACAAAACCAACAAACTAAACACTAACTGTTCAATGAACATTAACAATGGAAATCTTTGCAAAAAGCAAACGTAATTCTAGAATTAAAAGTTCTTGGATGTGTAGTACCTGTTCTGACATATTGAAATCCAAACATTCTCTAGAATAGCCCAGATTTCTTGATGCCTGCTGGGTTGGGGAACATGAGACCCTGAGAACACAGTGCTTTCTTGGTGATGAGACTTCATCAAGCAAGCATCTTCCTGCTTTCCATTCACCGTGCTTTCTGAAGAACTTGGCTTCACTTTTGTTTTCACCTGGGGACAGAAGACACAGCTGTCCTTCACAACAAGGAAACAAGAAAAGGAGAAGTATGATTACACTTACTTACATTATAACATTGCCAAGAAAGCATCAGATTAGAAAATGATTTTCCTCTCACATCAAAATAAAAACCATCCTTCCAATCTATTTGAATGACCTAGTTTCTTAGCTAATATGCCAGTATCAACTTTCGAATACTATGTGGACATTTCTGCAGATATTATGGGACTTTAACAAGAGGACATGAACAACATAGCAAGAGACAAGCACTCAAGTACCTCACAGCCAGTACAGAGAACACAGAAGACATCATGGGCCATGGTGAGCACCAAGGTCACCACATGCTGCGACGAGAAGATACGGACAAAGCTGGCTTCAACCAAATCAACCTCGTCTGCTTCCCGGGCTTTCCTCCTTCACGTCTAAGGATGCTCGTGATGACACAGGCTCACCTGATAATCTAGAATAATCTCCATAACTCAAGGTCAGCTGCCAACCAACCTCAATTTCATCCATAACCTTAACTGCCTTTCCAATGACGGCCAGTTCAGAGGAGGAGAAGGAGGGGACAGAATGGGATGTGAGCATCTGGGAGCAGCAGTCCCACCCAGGCTCAAGTCCAACTATCTTTGATATACACTAACACAAACTTAGCTGGTGGGTGTCTGAACTATTACAAGTGGGAGCCACTGGGACCGGTACAGTAGCATAGCACCTGAAGTCCTCGCCTTGCATGTCCCAGGACCCACATGGGCGGGCACAGGTTCATATCCCGGCAGCTCCATTTCCCATCCAGCTCCCTGCTCGTGGCCTGGGAAAGCAGCCGAGGACGACCCAAAGCCTTGGGACCCTGCACCCGCGTGGGAGACCCAGAAGAAGCTCCTGGCTTCAGAATGGCTCAACTCTGGCCATTGAGGTCACTTGGGGAGTAAACCAGCAGATGGAAGATCTTTGTCTCTCCCCCTCTCTGTAAATCTGACTTTCCAATAAAAATAAACACATCTTAAAAAAAAATTAAGTGGGAGGCACTATGAGACAGATGTGTGTGACAGGAAATAAGAATTCAAAGCTGAGTGTCAAACAGGCCACCAGACCAGCAACTTACAGAGTGCTGCAGTCACACTGTCCTCTGGCTTCAGCAGCTCCTGGGAGCTGGGCCCTGCTCAGAGCTGTGACCTTGAGTCCTTCAGAATGTATTTGACATTTTACTCAGTTTGAAAAGCATCATGCTTATCAAATTTTTTAAAATGAGATTTCTAATGCTACCAGTAATAACAACATATTTTCATTACATGTTTTTAAGTGGAGAAGAAACTTGTAATGATTTCCAGCTATTAGCCCCTGTAATCCCTGTGAGAATCCCCATTTCCCGCAGTGAGGGAGTCGGGGCAAGGCAAGGCCTTCAAGGGCCACACCGAGGAGGGACAGCATCCTCAAGCAGTCTGACAGGGATGTGAGGGGGTTTCTCCTCGTCCACAGAGATGGTGGGAAAAATGCAGACGAGTCAGCCCAAGCTTGTCCATTTACAATCAACCATCAACTGTGAGCCCAGTGCCACAGCTCAGCACCGTAAGCCTCCACCTATGGTGCCAGCTTCCTGTGCAGACACCAGTTTAAAGTACAAGAGGCTCCACTTCCCATCCAGCTCTGCTTGTGAGAGCGGCAGAGGCAAGACCAAGTCCCCCGTGAGAGACCAGCCTGGCCCAGCTCTGGCCATTAGAGCCACCCGGGGAGTCAATCAGCAGATGGAGGATCTCTCTCTCTCTCTCTCTCTAACTATGCATTTCAAATAATCCTTAAGAAAAACAAAATTATGGGTCCGGTGGCGTGGCCTAGCAGCTAAAGTCCTCGCCTTGAATGCACCGGGATCCCGCATGGGCGCCGGTTCTAATCCCGGCAGCTCCACTTCCCATCCAGCTCCCTGCCTGTGGCCTGGGAAAGCAGTCGAGGATGGCCCAAAGCCTTGGGACTCTGCACCCGTGTGGGAGACCCGGAAGAGGTTCCTGGTTCCTGGCTTCGGATTGGCGCAGCACTGGCCGTTGTGGTCACTTGGGGAGTGAATCATCAGACGGAAGATCTTCCTCTCTGTCTCTCCTCCTCTCTGTATATCTGACTTTGTAATAAAAATAAATAAATCTTTAAAAAAAATAGTAAAGAAAAACTGAATTATGAACTTACCATACATGAAGGCCAAGACATGTTTTGCCCCGGGTAATTAAAAAAAAAAAAAAAAAAAAGCAGTGTGTATATTTTAAAAATTTGTTTATTTGAAAAGCAGACACACGGTCCATGCACTAGCTTATTCTGCAAACGGTGACAGTGGCTAGGGCCTGGACAGGTCAGAAACAATGTCACCCTCCTGCGTGGGCGGCAGGAGCTCACTCCTGGGCCACCCCAGCACCTACAAGCAAGTGCACCAATCAGCTGGAGCGGGGCAGCAACCCACCAAGTACAGAAGTCCGAAACAAAGACCAGAGACAGCAATGAGGCAAAACCACAAGAGCTGCTGTCTCCAAGCCAACTTCCTGCTGAGCCATCCCAGGTGGCAACAGAGGATGGCCCAGTAACAGGGTCCCATAACCCCCATGGGCAGCCCCGATGGAATTCTGGGCTGCTGGCTTCAGCCTGGCCCAGCTCTGGATACTGCGGCCATCTGGGGAGCGGTCCAGCGGGTGAAAGCTATCTCCTCTCCCTAGCTCGCTAATGTATGTCCTTCTCCTTCTCTCTCTCTCTGCTTTTCAAGCACATAAAAACAGATAAGCAAATCAAAGAGTAGCATCTGCCAAGTACTCCTTATTAGTACAGCACTATGCAAGAGGACACTCCATGCTACGCACCAAGGACTTTACAAACACTGATTTCTTTCTTTTTCATGAGAATTCTAAGGCAAGGATTACTATACTTATGTCACACACACACAAATTAAAAATCAGAGAATTAAATTACGTAGAGCTAAAAAACCAAATCAGGATCCTTAAACATGGAAATCCAAAGCTTATTAAAAAAACTGACTTAATTATTCTATCACTTTGATATAGTGAATTCCATGGCAAGAGGCAGTCCAAATGGCTTATACAATGAGCATGTCTATATCCTTTGGCTATTTCCATGGAGCATCTAGAAACTACAGCGTTAGTTTAACCTTTCCATTTGGTCTCTCAAAAGCTTTTCAGAAGCAAACACTTTCTTTAGTAGTTGTGACATTAAGTTTCTTTAGGTTGTTTCTAACACACACAGCTCCCAGGATTTTCTAGAGTTAAAATTAAAATTTAAAAATAAGTATCAGGCCCAGCACGGCAACCTAGTTGCTAAAGTCCTCACTCAGCTCGGATCTGATTCACGTGGGGAGTGACTCCGCGGACAGATCTTCCTGTCTCTTCCCCTCTCTGTAACTCTGACTTTCCAATAAACATAAATAAATCTTTGAAAAATTTATTTATTTATTACTGGAAAGGCAGATTTACAGAGTGAAGGAGAGACAGAAAGATCTTCCATTCACTGGTTCACTCTCCAAGTGGCCACAGTGGCTAGAGCTAAGCTGATCTGAAGCAAGGAGCCAGGAGCTTCTTCTGGGTCTCCCACGTGGGTTCAGGGTCCTGAGGCCTTCGAATGTTCTCAATTGCTTTCCCAGGCCACAAGCAGAGAATTGGAAGGGAAGCAGAGCAGACAAGATATGAACCAGGGCCATATGTGGCATGCAAGGTGAAGATTTCAGTCACTAGGCTACCGTGCTGGGCCCCTGAAGTCACTATTCACTATTTTCTTTTTTCTTTTCTTTCTCCTTCTCTCTCTCTCTCTCTTTTTCTTTTTTAAAGACTTAACAGCAAGAAGAGATAGATCTTCCATATACGCTGGTTCACTGGCCAGAGCTGAGCTGATCGGAAGCTGGGAGCCAAAGGCTTCTTGCAGGTCTTCCACACGGGCACGGGGTCCCCAGGACTGGAGCCATCCTCTAGTACTTTCCCAGGCCATAAGCAGAGAGGTGGATCAGGAGTGCAGAAGCCAGGACACAAACAAGCGTACATGCGGGATGCCAATGTCATAGGGTGAAGGGTTAGACTTCTGCGCCACTGTGCCAGCCCCGGTCATTTTTTTGATTTATTAATTCATTTCAGTCGTTTAATAGGCAGATTGACACAGATAGACAAAGACACATACAGAAAAGGAGAGAATGGATCTTGCACCTATTGGCTAACTCTTTAAACTGCAACAGCCAGGGTTGGCCAGGCTGAAGCCAGGAGCCTAAAACTCCATCCAGGCCTCCCACAGGATAGCAGGACCCAGGTATGTGAGCCATCCTCCACTACTTCCCAAGGCACATTAGCAGGGTGCTGGTTCAGAAGTGGAGCAGTCAAGAATCAAACCAGCTCCCATGTGGGATACTGGTATCACAGCTGGCATAACCCACTACACCAAAACACCAGCCTCAAGTCTGAAGTTACCTTTAAAAAAGAGATTTAGGGCCTAGCACAGTAGCCTAGTGGTTAAAGTCCTCACCTAGTATGCACTGGGATCCCATATGGGCACCAGTTCAAATCCCCGCAGCTCCATTTCCCATCCAGCTCCCTGCCTGTGGCCTGGGAAAGCAGTTGAGGACGGCCCAAAGATTTGGGACCCTGCACCCGCATGGGAGACCTGGAAGAGCTCCTGGCTCCTGGCTTCAGGTTGGCTGAGCTCCAGCTGTTGTGGCTGCTTAGGGAGTGAACCATTGGTCGGAAGATCTTCCTCTCTGTCTCTCCTCCTCTCTGTATATCTGACTTTCCAATATAAATAAATCTTTAAAAATGCATATATATATATACACATTATTGGAAAGGCACATACAGAGCAGGAGAGACAGAGAGAAAAATCCTCCATTCACTGGTTCACTCTCCAAGTGGCCACACAGCCAGAGCTGAACTGAAGCCAGGAGCCAGGAACCTCTTCCAAGTCTCCCATGTGGGTGCAGAGTCCCAAGGTTTTGGGCCATCCTCCACTGCTTTCCCAGGCCACACGCAGGGAGTTACAAGGGAAGTGGAGCAGCCGGGATTAGAACCGGCGTCCATATGGGATCCCGGTGCGTTCAAGGTAAGTAAGGATTTAGTCACTAGAACAACTTTACTCAGCACCAGTGCCTAAAAAAGGTAAAAGATTAATTCAATAAGGGTTTAGACAATTTGACTTTGCATGTTTAAAAAAAGTTCCAGAGGGCCCGGCGGCGTGCCCTAGCGGCTAAAGTCCTCGCCTTGAAAGCCCCGGGATCCCATATGGGCGCCGGTTCTAATCCCGGCAGCTCCACTTCCCATCCAGCTCCCTGCCTGTGGCCTGGGAAAGCAGTCGAGTCCGGCCCAATGCTTTGGGACTCTGCACCCGCGTGGGAGACCTGGAAGAGGTTCCTGGTTCCCGGCATCGGATCGGCACGCACTGGCCTGTTGCGGTCACTTGGGGAGTGAATCATCAGACGGAAGATCTTCCTCTCTGTCTCTCCTCCTCTCTGTATATCTGACTTTGTAATAAAATGAATAAATCTTTAAAAAAAAAAAAAATAGCAGTAGCAGGCTTTTGACACACATTATAACTTTTCATATTCTATGCTGTCATGTAGTTCAAGGCCTGGCTGCTCCACTTTCAATCCAGCATCCTGTGAGTGTGCCAGAGAGTAGCAGAGGCCAGACCCTGTGCCCCATGGCAGGCCTAAGGAAGTTCTTGGTTCCTGGCTTGCAACTGGCCCAGCTCTGGAGGTTGCAACCATTGGAGTGTGAGCCAGAAGATGGGTTTTCTGTCTCCCTTCCTTTAACTGCCTTTGAAGTAAATAAATTAAACTTATAACAAAAAAAATCCTAAGTGCTTTTTTGCACGTGAAATCCACTGACCTAGCTAGAATACCACCAGCACATAGCCTCCTGTGTACAGATGAGGTCGTGTGACATCCGGCAGCTGCTCTGGACCTGCCTGCAGGAGGGTGAGAGCTGCCCGCTGCCCGCTGAGTCCCCCGGCACGTGCTGGACCTGCCTGCAGGAGGGTGAGAGCTGCCCGCTGCCCGCTGAGTCCCCCGGCACGTGCTGGACCTGCCTGCAGGAGGGTGAGAGCTGCCCGCTGAGTCCCCCGGCACGTGCTGGGCGCCTCCAGGAGGGTGAGAGCTGCCCGCTGCCCGCTGAGTCCCCCGGCACGTGCTGGGCGCCTCCAGGAGGGTGAGAGCTGCCCGCTGAGTCCCCCGGCACGTGCTGGACGCCTCCAGGAGGTCAGCAGCCACCAGAGGATCACGCTTCACCTGAAGGTTACACTGGAGGTATGAGCAAGGACATCTCACCTCAGCAAGTGTCTGGAGCAGCCTGCTTACTTGAGCAAACGCCTGTGGAAGGACACCATGATAATCTGACCTTGTACTGAAAGCATGTAACAAACTCTTAGAATCCTGAAGCAGGAACCTCACCGTTGTAAAATCCATGGAATTATTAGCTGGCAACAGGAAATTAGGAAGAAAAAAAATGAGTATACAACACAAACATGTCTTTAGAACACTAATATTAATAGAAATCTAGAAACATATAAATATACACACCACTCGTAATTTATCCCTCTAGAGTAAAAACTGAGAAACATTTCAATTACAACCACACAGGTATAGACAAAAACCTTCTACTTGATGCGGGTACTGTTTTCAGATTTCAGAAGTTCGCTTAAGATGGTTAACTTCCAAACTAACTTTTTTGCTTTCAACTTTAAAAACACAACAGGCAACATATTGCATTCCATGGTGGCAGGCATGTGGCGCCTCTCAGAATCCATGCAGTTGCCTTCAAATCCATTAAACAATATCTCCGTGTACAAAACTTTGGTGAAAAAACAGACAGTGAGCATGGCAAGAAGCAAAGCTAGCATAATTTTTTATAAATCAAAGGAAATCTAGAAATCATAAACTAAGAAAATCAAATTAGGTTGACTATTATATACTGTAGCATAACCCTGATTTTTCAACTGTACTGCATGTTAGAAAAAATTATGACTTCCTCTGTATCATTTATACAAAAACCTGCTGTGAAACCCTGAAGGCCCAAATGAAATTCAAGTTTACATTCAGTAACATTTTAATAACTGACTCCACAATATCGAGTTTCCCTTTATCCATAGGGGAAAGAAAACGCGGCCTGCTGCCATCTAGGCATGTGTAGCTTTCTTTAAGCTGAGGGCTACCGGCCTCGGGCGGGGAGAAGCAGCAGCTTGGGAAGTCCACAGAGCAGCCGTGGACCTGAGGAGGGTGGTGGACCTCCCAAGTCGGAGGCAGAAAAATTACCAGCAAAGCAGGAAAAGCGAAATGACAATGAGGAACCCAGGACACAGATAACAACTAGAACCAACCCTTCCACAACAGCCTAATGCTCAATTAAAGCCGGTAAAGTAGTTACTATGTTCAAGGGGAAAAAAATCATAGAAAGTTACTAGTAACTTTCCATGCAGTTTTCTGTGAATTCTTCTAAGGATACTGTTTGGAATTCTGAGCTGAGGGTACCGTTTGCAACAGTAGCCAATGAGTGGGGATTAGGCCTAGCTGTTTAAACACCTGAATTCCACACTGCACCCTATCAGGGCACCTGGGTTCAATACCCAGCTCCAGCTGCTGACTCCAGCCTCCCTCCAATGTAGAGCATCGGAGGCAAAAACGATGCCGCAAGTTACTGCGATGCAACCCACATGAGAAACCCGAATGAAGTTCGTCGCTTTGGCCCTGGCCCGCCCCGGCACTGCAGGCATCTGGGAAATCACACAGCTCATTAGCTCTATCTGTATGTCTGTCTGTCTCTCAAATATGTTTTTTTAAAAATCATTTTATAGCACAAAGTACTATTAAGTACTATAAAGTACTTTAGAATGTTACTAGACATTAATTATCAAATTCTCCTAGATTAGGAACCAAAAAAATGCACAAAATGATCACAAACTTTGTAACAGAAAGCACATTTTCACCTTTCCATCTCTCATCAGTCAGATCTGTGCAAAAAGCAAAACACTGTCTAGTTCTAGAAAAACGTAAGAGGCTAACTTAACGTCCCACTTCTTACTCTAACCCTGCTCAAGATTACACAGTTCATGGGCGTTAAAGAATCACTAACATATTCCTAGCAGAAGAATGTCTCTACATGTTGTGTAGAAGACAAGCCCAGTACGGGGCTTGATGTCATGATGGGCACATGCCCTTCTTTAAACGCCCTAGAAGAAACACCCAAAGCGAAGAAGAATCTTCTGTGTTATATGTCACAGGAGAGAGAGGATGTGACATATTCTGCTTGTTTCTCAATTCATACTGGGTCTCCCACGTAGGCTGCAGGGACTCAAGCAGGTGAGGCATCTTAAAGGGTCATTTCTCAGGGTGAGCTGGGTCAGAGCTGACAGCCTGGGCCTAAACCAGGCAGTCCACCATGGACAGCAGGCATCCAAAGTGCCAACTTCACTTCTGTGCCAAGTACATTAACCAACATTGACTTACACCTTTCATGGAATATAGATGCAAATAAGATTTTTTCAAAGGTACTCTGTGAAGGGGTAAGGGTCAAGTTCTCTATCACTCTTTCCATTCTTTTTGGACACGTGCTTCATAAAAGTTAAAGCTCAGGGCCTGGTGCAGTAGCCTAGTGGCTCAATCCTCGCCTCGAACGTGCCGGACTCATGTCAGAGGGGCACCGGTTCATGTCCCGGCTACTCCACTTTCCATCCAGTGCCTTGCTTGTGACCTGAGAGAGCAAGGCAGGAATTCTGAGTTTTCCCAAAGCCTTGGGTTATCTGGAAGGAGCTACTGACTCCTGGCTTCGGATAGGTTTAGCTCTGGCCACTGCAGCCACTAGCGGAGTGAATCAGCGGATGGAGGATCTTTCTTCTCTCCTTCTCTCTATAAATCTGACTTTCCAGCAAAAAATAAATAAATTTTTAAGTTCAGTTCAAAATAGTCTACAATCCACTGAGTCTATCATCCCTTCAAATTCTAAACTTTAATATGTACCAGAACAAAAGTTTTCCTATTCCTTGTCCAAATAGAGAGAAACCTTGATATATGATTTTTAAAATTAGTATATATATGCACTCCAAGTTTATGTGTTATACACAGTGAAAATGCAGTGAAAATATTTGAATACCCAAACAGACAATACACCATGGCATTAAGTTTTCAGAGTTGACATTAAAGCCCTACTCAGCATCGAGACCCAGCAGGAACAGCAGCCCGCACAGTCACGGGGTCTGGGATGACCACCGTCCCCCGGCTGCCTCGGAACTGACAGTCAAGGACTAGCTGACAATGTTTTCTTATTTCAACTTCAAATCCTGTGACATTGATATGCTGGCCTGACTTAATGCTGTAATGCAGCACTAAAGAGAAACATAAGTGAAAGACTCCTACCTTTACAGAGATTTTCGTATATGCTCTCAATAGTTACAAGCAAATTCTTTTCCATAATTAATCCAAATACAGCCAACCAATGTTTTTTAAAGCATCGTAATAAATGTATTAGAGTCCATGGTGGTTTCACGTACAGTATCTAAAGAGTTTGTAGGAAAAAATTAGCATCTGTGGATTTATTATTCCTATTATTTAAAAGTATCTTTTAGGGGGCAGGCATCTAGTGTAGTAGCAAGAGGTGCTTTGGGACAGCCACACCTCACATCACAGGGAGTACGCCTCCCTCTAGCTTGATGCACAGGTGCAGCCACAGCAAGAGGCGCAGGCTGAAGTCCCAGTGCACACCCTGGGCCTGGTGCAGCCTGGCTGCTGCAGGCAATTTGAGAGTAAACCACTGGATAGAGGACATGTCTGTCTGGGGATAAAATCTGTAGTATCTGTTTAGAAATTCCTACATATATCTATGTGAAAAACAGTAAAATCTTTTAAGTTAAAGAAAGCTTTATTAAAAGTCAAATGTAATTTTTAGGTGCTAATTGCATTGTAAATTGTTTTCACGAAATCATGTCAGTTTTAGAAACTTCACATACAAAAATCAAGCATAGCTCTGACCAGGAAGAAGAAAGTTTCCCTCCAATAAAAATCAGTCTAAGCTGTGGTTATGCAACAAGGTGGAGGAATCCACCATGGTGGGAGGGTTTGGGGAGGGGTGGGGAGAACCCAAGTATCTATGTAACTGTGTCACATAATACAATGTAATTACTGAAGTTAAATAATAAATAATTAAAAAAAAAAATCAGTCTAATTATTTAACTGGAGAAAATCTCTCCCTAGTAAAAAACTGTCAAACACAATTATTACAACTACGTCTATGGAGAAAAAAACATGCCCAATTAACTGTTACAATCTCAATAAAGCCATGTTTATTAAAAAAAAATCATTTAGGTCTATGTTTTTTAAATTATTCACATCTCTACTATAAATATTCAGTATAAGTTAATGCTTATAGAGTATGCTGATCATCCATCACCCTGGCTGAGCATTTACAAACACAACCAAGGCTGGTGCTGTGGCAGAGTGGGGCAAGGTGCCTGCTGAGCACCCACATCCCCTTCTGGAGCCCGCATACAGTTCCCGCTGCCATTTCCGCTCCAGCTCCCTGCTAATGGCCCAGGACAGCAGCAGACCACAGCCGGAGTACCGTGTGAGCGGCCGCAGGGGAGCTCAGCTCGCCAGGCCCAGTGCAGCACAGCCCGCCAGGCCCAGTGGAGCGCAGCCCGACAGGCCTGGATGTTGCAGCCATCTGGGGAGTGAATCAAAGCACACAAGAGCTCGTCCTCTGCTGCTTTCCCTCTTTTATCATTCTGCTTTTCTGACAAATGATTCTTTTTAAAAGAAAAACAGATACTCAGGTAAAAATTCACAATGTTAGCAAATATTAGGCTCTCATTCAGCAGCTGAAATAGGGGCCCAGCGCCATGGCCTAGCTAAAGTCCTTGCCTTGAACATGTCAGGATCGCATATGGGCGCTGGTTCTAATCCCAGCAGCCCCGTTTTCCATCCAGCTCCCTGCTTGTGGCCTGGGAAAGCAGTCGAGGATGGCCCAAAGCCTTGGGACCCTGCACCCGCATGGGAGACCCAGATAAGCTCCAGGCTCCTGGCTTTGGATCAGCGCAGCACCAGCTGTTCCAGCTGC
Organism: Ochotona princeps; assembly: GCF_030435755.1. NCBI lineage: Eukaryota > Metazoa > Chordata > Mammalia > Lagomorpha > Ochotonidae > Ochotona > Ochotona princeps. Next base: position 1,581,602 of record NC_080841.1, on the reverse strand, counting down.
TTGGGGAGTGATCATCAGACGAAAGATATTTCTGTCTCTCCTCCTCTCTCTCTATATATATCTGACTTTGCAATAAAAACAAATAAATCTAATTAAATAAATAAATCTAATAAAATAAATCTTAAAAAAATAGCTGAGATAGAAGTTGTAACAACGAAGCAAGGGGCTTCTCCTAGCTATTAATGTGAAGAGCAAACATTACACGCAACTTTGAAGACCACTATTGCTAAACTTGATCACAGAAAATCACACATCTGAGAAACTTGCAAAACACATTGCTAATATCATCGAATTACACTGACCTCATATTTACAGGGCAGAATGAACATTTCCTTTCTGTGAATATATATTATTTAGGGAAATATTTTGGGTTAGACACTTTGCCTGAGAGCAGTTATTCTAGATTCAATGTAAGCTCCACGGAGGACTGTACCTGACACACAGAAATACCAGAAATATGTGTTGACTGAAACAGTGACAACACAGAGTTTTAATCTTTTAAAAATGTCCATCATCTAAGTGTCCAAAAGCTTTTTCAAAACCTTGAAATGTTTAATGTGCTATAACATGGCATTATGCATTACTTTAAACAACTATTTAAGAGAACGGAGCTCAAGACCAAGTAAGAAATCTCCCACTAAGACTTGGACTAATCACCTCCATCCAGAGGGTTCCAAACGCGATCTTCATTTCTGTTTCTAAAATTGAAGACAAAGCTGCTCCAAGAGACTTTTCCAGATCAGACACAATACTTTCAAGCAGAATGGACAACCCTGAAGCCGCAGGTTCCTTCTCAGAGCTTTTTTCCAACAGTGTTGCTTCTGCTTTTGTAAAACAAATTGTTAACAGATTTGTTTAGGGTTCTAATAGCCAATGCATACATACATACACATACACACACATACACAGAGAAAACACAAAATATTTGGCCACATAAATATTTTATGTATATAATATTTGAATTACCTAGAAAAGAGAAATACTTTACTTTTCAGACAGTGTTTAGAACACCTCTCTATCATAGATGTTGTAGATGTAACAGAAGTGCAGCAGAAGCTTGGAGCAGCCGTTAACACCCACTGGGGTGCCTGTGTCCCCTATTACGAGTGCCTGGGCTTGAACCCCAACTCCTCTCTCAATCTCAGCTTCCGAGGGAGCAAGTGATGGCTCAGTAGCTAATTTTTGCCAGCCTCACATGGGACACCTGCAAAGAATTTCCAACTCCCAACATGGGCTCCAGCCCAGGCCCAGCCACTGGGAGTCTTTGGGAAGTAAACCAGTGGATGGGAGATCACTCTCTGCCTCTCAGAAAAATAAATAAAATATAATGACACTAACATTATGAAAGTTAAGTAAAAAGGAAAATTCCTAGTATCCTGTAATTTTTCCATTAGTTTAATTTTTATTATAAGTTATGAATAAGATGTTAAATCTCACAAGAAACCAAAATATCCTTTCTACTTCAAATGAATTCCTCCTATAGCTAACTCTAACTTACAAGGTCCTCTCAGGGAAAGCATGGTGGCTCGGCCTGCTAATCCTCTGCCTGCAGCACCAGCATCCAATATAGTGACCGGCAGAATCCCAGCTGCTCCATTTCCAGTTCAGCTTCCCACCATGGCTTGGCAGGGGAGGATGACTTGAATCCTCGTGACCCTGCACCCATGTGAGAGCCCAGAGGAAGCTTCTGGCTGCTGGTTTCAGATTGGCTCAGCACAGGCCCCTGCCCTATCTGCGGAGTGAACCAGCAAATGGAAGATTTCTACCTCTCCTTCTGCCACTGTAAATTTGTTTCTCAAAAATAGTATTTTTTTTAAAGCCCTATCTACCAAAAAAAAAAAAAAAAAAAAAAAAAACAGAACCAGAATAGCATGAACACATCGGTTAAATAGAGAAAAATAACACAGATGAATCCCTGGAGGTACGCAGAAAGGCTGTTCGCAAGCACCCAGCACACACTGCACAGAGGAAAGAAGTTCAACACACATTACACAAGGCACCAGAATGTGACACTGCAGCCCAAAATATGCACTGCAAATAATAAACATTCATTCATAAAAAGCAAAAGAAATAATAAAACTGAATTCATAATCCACAAAAGGTAATGTCATTAATCAGGCTTTCTTTTGGATTATCATTTTCATTTTATTCTAAAATTTACATGCTGGCAAATAGCCCCAACTTGATGTGTTTTACATTTACAAGATGAAAACTTACTACTAACGACAGATGTGCCACAGTAATCCCATCGCCTACAATGAGATCCATTTCTAACAACTCCCAGTCAGTCCTACCTGCGCTCCCCTGCTGCTTAGCAATAAGCAGCTGATGACACACTTCCGCGTTCTGAGACAAGCTCAGCAACTCTGCACTCAACTCTTCTTTGCTCAGGGACTTCACACCGCTTATGAGGCCTTTGTTTCTCAAATTTCTATCATCCCTAGGATGGGAAATTAGGAAGAAAAATACTTTTTATAAGATAAATCTCATGCCAAATCAAAAACATGAGATCTAGTCAGGAGCTGGTGATTCTTAGCATGTAACAAAGGATCACAATTTTTTTTAAAAGATTTATTTATTTTCATTACAAAGTCAGATATACAGAGGAGGAGAGACAGAGAGGAAGATCTTCCATCCGATTATTCACTCCCCAAGTGACTGCAACGGCCAGTGCTGCGCCGATCCGAAGCCAGGAACCAGGAACCTTTTCCGGGTCCTCCCACGCGGGTGCAGGGTCCCAAGGCTTTGGGCCGTCCTTGACTGCTTTCCCAGGCCACAAGCAGGAAGCTGGATGGGAAGTGGAGCTGCCGGGATTAGAACCGGCGCCCATATGGGATCCCGGCGCGTTCAAGGTGAGGACTTTAGCTGCTAGGCCACGCTGCCGCTGGGCCCAAGAATCACAATTTTTTAAACATACAGAAAAATAAAGGCCTTTACGTAAAGTCTTATTACATGACCTTTGGGGAATAACAAAGATTACTTGTTGAGTGTTTTCCTGGTATCAAGCACCTTGCTATGCACCGATCTGGGTAGTCCTCACAAACATCCATGAGACAGGTGTGGTACCCATTGCACTTCTATCTCTCAGATGGGAAAATTGGGTGTCAAATGGGTAAATAACTTATGCAAGGCTGTATCCACTAGGTCCAAGGCACTCTGATCATCCAAAGCGGGCAGAGCAATGATCAGTGCACCCACTGTCAGAAGACCAACACCTGGGAGGCAGTGAGGAACACTATGGGAGTTGCTACTAGGAAACAGCAGATGGCTTCAGTGGGCAAGTGACCTGAGTCAATCTCTTCACTAAATTGTCCTGAGGCCCTGCACGGCTCTCGCCTGTGCTAACAGTAGAGCTGCTTGGTCAAACTAAGTTTCCTATGAGAACTATAAAACCTGGAAAACAATAAAATCAATTATTTGAAGGTGCAGTGTGCAACGAAATGGAGGCATAAAGAGAGGAGAGTCTCACCCAGCCACAGCAGCACACTCACTCGCTTCTGGCCCGCACGCATTTCCCGGCTCACCAATGGCCCTGGAACACAGACTTCCACAGCCATCCTAGCTTGCACGGTACAGAACTGTGCTTAAGCACAGTGCACGCCAAGCAGTATAACACTATTTGAAAGTAGACTTTGACCAAGGAAAGATGTATATTAAACGCCAGGGCAACCATACGAAAACTTTCAAAAAAGTATAAATAATCAACAGTAAAGATTAAGTGATATAAAAATTCACAGTCCAAAAGAAAAAAAAAAAAAGAACTAGGCAAAATGGTAGGTATCAATGGAACAAATTAGGTGTGTGTGGTCTACATGCAAATGAAAAGAAAGAAATTATTAGACTGGACGAAAAGGAACTAACTACATGCTACCTACAAAAGACACAAAGACACAATAGAAAAGAATGAAAGTGAATGCCTCACAAGTACTGATCAAATGGAAGTTGCAACAAAGACGACTTTAGAACCACACATATAATCAGGAACAAACAATGTCATGCTATAGGTGGAATAGGATTTGGTCCAAAACTCATGGAAATATTTAATCCATAAAGTCTTAAGTTAATAGTGTGAAGAGGATAGAAACCTAATGCAGTGATGGGTCTAGCAGAGGGTCCTCAAATCACATGGAGTGTACTGGCCTCAGCCATTCCCACTGCTGCACTGTCCACAATGCTTCCTCCACATACCAGATCCCGAACCAATGGACCCAGGGAAATGAGCTAAAATAACTCTTTTTCCCTTGCAAAACTACAGTGCCACAGACATTTCATTAGAGAGACAGATAAGTGAATCAATATAGAAAATGACAGAATGATAAAAGGGTGATTTCTCCAAGACAATCCCCTACAACCCTAAGTGGGTATGCACCGCACTCGAGTCTCTTTCTGCCTGAAGGCAGCAGCCTGTCCATCACCCGCCCAGCAACTGGCAGCGACGAGGCACAACAAACTGGAAGGAGTAAGACGCAAGCATCCTCAGGGATCTCTTTCAGTGACCACAAAGCAGACGGTTAACTGGTTGCAGAAGACCTGGAGAACCAACCAACTTGACCTAACTCACATTCATAGAACACCACATCCAAAGAGCAAGCCAGACTAGCAACTTCAGTGACAGAACAGAAAACTTGCATTCTCAAGCCACAATGAAGCTAAAATTCAGAACAGAAAAGATACATGGAAATTCTGCCAAGATTTGGAATTACACAAATCTAAATAACCCTCACACAAGACACAACAGAACAGCAAACTGAATAGAAACAGAATTTCAACACACCAAACTTTGTGGGATCAACCACAGCTGTGCTTAGGAGGGAACCCAGTCTCACACAAACGCTCAAGCTTGTGTTCTCAACAAGAACAAACATGAGCAGACAGGTGGAGTACTGTCGAGGGATCAGTGTCCCCTATGTGGACAGGCATGTGGGCTGCACCGTGACCATCTGTCAACAGTATAGAGCAAAGGAAAAAAATCTGTAGATTCCTGGGTAAGTCTGTTTTCTTCAAGGTACAGAACTCGAATCAAGAGAAGAGTGATGGAATCTCGATCACAGCCTGACACAGGCAGTATCGGGGAAGTGAAGGGCTGACCCCAAAGGTTGGGCACCCACTGGAGTGTTGAGGGAGGGGCTGCCCTGGAAATGACTCCTAGTGCGTCAGGCTTCGGAGTCCAGAGGCAGGTGGGACTACTCCCCAAGACAAACAGCAATTTAGAAGGAAAGACCAAAACGCTGATCACACAGACAGACAGAGATCAAGAGAGCCATGCTGTAAATTGGGACGGAGTTCAGAACACCAATGTGTGGAGCCAGCATTGTGCACAGCGGGCAAGCCAGAAAGGCAATCCCATGTGAGCACAGTTCACAGCTGGCAGCTTCAACTGGTGTCACCAGATCGCTCCATGTCGCCGTTTCTGCATCTGCCTAACACATAAACACATAAATCTGAGACCCCAGCTGCAGACCACTGCCTGGGTTGCCGTGTACCCAGCCTAAGTGTCATACTGCTAGGAGAAATGCAGCAGTAGTTGATTGGTATTCCAGGCCTGGTTAATGCCAAATTTGTTAACTATACCAGTGTGCCAGCATAGTTGCTTATTCTGTTTATTGTTGTTGTTTAAAGTAAATAGCGAAGGCAAGGAACTCTGGCCCAGGACCAGCTGCCCCTGGCCCCAGGGCAGTGGATCAGTGGGCATACGGAAATGGGAGTGACTCAGGGCATGTCTGACACGGAGGGAATGACTTCTGGGGTGTTCTACAGACCAAGCCACTGCACTCACAGTTAAGCAAGAGAGCTCAGACAGAGTGGTTTAGAGTGGGGAAACCAGAGGTATGTCTGAGTCAGGCCAAGACACCTGCCCACGCGGGTGACCTGGGCTGGACTATAGTATCACCATGTGGGAGTGGGTTGGGCTGAGCTAAGTTACAGCACCCATGGATTCGGGCTGGGCCGAACTAGGATGCAGCAAAGTCAGGTGTGTGCAAAAAACAGGGCTGGGGGCAGGTGTGATGGGGGTTATCGGGGATCGCCCAGATTAGGCTGCAATACTTGCTGCTATGTGTGAGGACCAAGTCTGTATCATGCTGGCTGGACTAAGGCTGCATCACCTATTGGGGGCAGGGCACAACTGACCAGACAGCAGTATCCACTGCTATGTGCACTGTCTGGTGCAGATGACAGACCAAACCTGACCCTGCACTGGCTGGCACACATGAGTCTGAGGTCACCCCAGGAGGGGTTTCTTGCTCCAACTAGATCACTAGTCTCTGACCCTGGCCACAGGGAAAAAGCACTTACTGTGGGGTCTGAGCTTGGGGTGCATGTATGAGGGCTGGCCTCCTCAGCTGCCGATGCCTGTGAGATGGACAGCATGTCCAGATGCACATGGGGGACATGATAGCCAGCTCATCAAGGCCAACAGGAGAGGTCAACTGCCTTGTCAGAAGACGGAAATCAGAGCAGACTGGACAATTTTCCTGGCCAAACTTTGCAGCATGTTCCTGGGTCTGTGGATACACTGAGGCGGATTTTGTCAACGAACAGATCTTGGAAAGATTTTCTTAGTCTTGTAGCAATGAAATCAACAACATTTCCGAACTATCAAAACCACCCAGGTGACACCCTCAGAACACTCTTTCCCACATATCAGGGAACACTAAGGCGTCAAATGACTGTCCCTATCCCTGGGTGCTCATGCAGTCTGACAGCAGGCAGCAGTCCCCTGAAGACACAGGAGTGAAAGAAAGGGGCCGGTGTGATAGCCTCGTGGCTATATCCTTGCCTCGCATCTGCCAGGATCCCATATGGGGGCCAGTTTGCATCCCTGATGCTCCACTTCCCATCCAGCTCCCTGCATGTGGCCTGGGAAAGCAGCAGAGGATGGCCCAAGGCCTTGGGAACTGTGCCCATGTGGAAGACCCAGAAGGTTCCTGGCTCCTGACTTTGGATCAGTTCAGCTCCAATCACTGAAGCCACTGGAGGAGTGAACCAGCAAATGGAAGATGTTCCTCTCTGTCAATTTGCTTTGCACCCAAAATAAAACCTTAAAAACAAACAAGCAAACAAAAAAAACGAAACATGTGTCCCACTCCACCTCCTCCATACCTGAGCCTCCCCTCCCTAATCAAAGGTCCACATTTTAAAAAGAAAATTTTAAAAATTAAAAAAAAAAAAGAAAAAAAAAGAGGGCAGGGAGGACAAGGGGGAAGGAAGGAGGAGGGAGGGAGAGAGGGAAAAGTGTAGCAGGATCTGAAGATACTCATGCCCATTCAAATTTGGGATAGAAGTAGAACAGCCAAAACTATGCACAGCTTCTCCTATTACTATCACCATTAATACCATCAACATGACTCATTTACGTAACAAAGATTTCCTTACAACAGGCAGGACTGACACATAATGATCTCTCCCAGACAAACAAACCAACAAAGCAAACAAACGAGTAGAAAGAACAGGCTTCATTCCCAGCCCACAACACCGCCAGAACTGAAATGAAAGCATGCCCACAAACTTTCATTACAAGAAAATAAGTCTATTAATCCTAAAAAAAAAAAAAAAAAAACCCACACATGATAAGAGCTAAACAATTTAATTTCATTCTCCACTAAACTACAAACCTAACGGCAGAGGAAGCCTCTGGCATGCGGGGTCGTACGCCTGGAGCTGAATCCTGGCTCCGCTCTCTCCAGTAGTCTGCCAGCCAGCCATCACGGGACGGCTTGCGGTTTTGGCCTGGCCCAACCCTGCCACTGCACACATTCGGGGGGTGGGCCAGCAGATGCAACCACTGAGTCTGTCCCCACCCTGCCTCTCAAACATCAAATTTAAAAGAACTATTATGTAACAAAAACTGACTTCTCATATTTAGTTTGTCTCAAATTCAAGATGATCTACATATTATCAACTCTGTCAGTCTTCAATGAATTTCTAGATCAAAATATCATTTAAAGCCTGTATTCAGCCAATTATCTTAATATTAAGAATATTGTTAAGATAGCTAAAAAAAAAAATTTAAACTCCTTTAAGAGAAAATTTTAGAGCAATTGAACCTAAAGTAACTCTATTTCATATAGAATTTGTATAATAATGAAACTGCAAACTCCATTTTGCAATGAATAGAATTCAGACTAATATTTCTTTTTGTACTCAAAGCCTTGTTTTATTTATGATGAATACAATTTTACTTATCACTGCATTAGTTTATCTTAGAACAAGATTATGAAAATATGGGGGGAGAACAGGAAGCAAGAAGGGACAAAGGGCGGAAAACTCAGTGGAGTTGCTGCGCTCGGGGCCCGGGCAGAACCCGCACGGCCCTCTGCGCTCGGGGCCCTCTGCACTCGGGGCCCGGGCAGAACCCGCACGGCCCTCTGCACTCGGAGCCCGGGCAGAACCCGCACAGAGCTCAGGAGGAAGGACGACCCCCTGTCACCACGAGGCAACTGCCCAGGGCTGCACAGGCCCCCTCACAGCAGCACCCAGCACACATGACAGCACCGTCTCCCCACCCCACAGTACTCACAGCAGCACCCAGCACGCATGACAGCACCATCTCCCCGTAACGACATGTCTAAATCGTCAAACAGTGATTTCTCAACTACTAGGGTAACAGTCTTCCTTGCTTTTTCAAAAGGCTTCTGAACAGCAAATAAACTCAACTAAGATGACACTGTCTACTTGAGTTTTCATTCTCTCAGGGCACACACTATAATACAGGCTACAATTAGTTACAACAGGGCATGCTTCCTAGCAGATTTAGAAAATTATGCCTTTGACCCTTAACATGGTAAACGCAGCAGCAGCTGTTAAAAACAAAGACAAGCCGGCTGGCGTGTGGCAGGAGGCTAAAGCTGCTACACCAGCATCAGAGATTCAGTTCGCATTCCAGTTGTTTCGTTTCAATTCACTTCCTGCAAATGACCTGGGAGAAGCAATGGAAAATGGCCGGAGTTCTTGGGTCCCCGGGACCCGAGAGGGAGACAGACCCAGCTGAAGATGCTGGCTCCTGGCTTTGGCCTCGCTGAGCTCTGGCCAGGGCAGAAACACGGAGAATGGATCAGTGCATGGAACATCTGTCTCTTGGCAACTCTTTCAAATAAAAAAATCTTTCAAAGAAAATCCCCAAAACCACAAAAATCAGTCTACAGTAACTATGACACTCACGTGCACAGAGTAACAAGAGAACACGGGAACAGTTCCTGGTACTGAAGACAGCATTTCAACACGCGGTCATCATTGTTCTCATCTCGCAATCCATCTGTAAATTTAGCAAAAGCAAATGTCACTAAAATCTGGGGCCCGCATGAACAATCAAGGTTACGATATGGTTCCAAGTCAAGAACACCTCACAGTCCACAGGCGGTGAAGCTGCACCATGTGACTGTGACGGCAGATCCAAGCCCCTGAGCATCTGCCTGAACCCACGGGACGGCCAGCAGAGGTACCGTACCTGGACCCTGCCACCCATATAGGAGACCAGACTCTGGGGAGTGAACTAGTGGATGCAACATCTCTCTCGCTTTCTCCAGCTCTGAGTCCCTCTTTGTCATCCTGCACTTAAGTAAGTAAACCAAATATTTTCTTTAAGAAGTCAGATTTATCAGTACTGTCATTTCTTTTTCCTTTGGAAAGACAGATATATAGATAGGGGAGACACAGAGGAAGATTTTCCATCCGCTGATTCACTCCCCAAGCAGCCCCAATGACTGGAGCTGAGTCAATCCAAAGCCAAGAGCCTGGAGCTTCTTCCAGGTCTCCCACACGGGTGCAAGGTCCCAAGGCTTTGGGCCATGCTCGACTGCTTTCCCAGGCCACAAGCAGGGAGCTGGATGGGAAGCAGGGCTGCTGGGATTAAAACCGGTGCCCATATGGAATCCTGGCAAGTGCAAGGCGAGGACCTTTAGCCGCTAGGCTACCATGCTGGGCATGTACTATCATTTTTTAAAGATACTTGGAGCTGGAAAAATACATCTAGATGTACAAAAATGTTCAAGAAATATTTAGTCATTCAGCAAGTACTTTTAAGCAATTGGTTAGAAACTGTTCAAAGGTAAGCAAAACAAAGACTCTAAAAATTCGCAGCCTGGCTTGAGCACCCCTGCTTTCTTGCTCACCGGGCACAGATCCTCTGGCTGGTGGCTTCACTAGGTGACAGTGGGGATGGACCCACAGCACCTGGCCCAGTGTATACCAACAGTGAACACAAAGTACTATATACTTGTTATTCAAGACTCAGCTCAAATGGCATCTCTACAGCAACCAGCTCTATTCACATATAACATAAAAACAAGTGTGTATAAAAGCCCGATTACTCTTTTATATATGCCTGGTAGAATTTAATTTCCTCAACTGCAGAATTTATTGTCCTTATTCACTGCTTCAGTTCAGCATTTAAAAGAGGATCTGGTACAAATACTCAGCAAAAAAATGAAACAAAAATTAACCAAAGAAAGTATAGAACACTGACCGAATCTCGAGCTCAGCTGGTGACAGCTAACTGTTTTGCACGTAGGCCGTGCTTCATCTGTCACGCAGCCCCTGCTGCACAGCCCGGGCAAAGCCGTGGAAGGTGGCCCAGGGTTGGCACTCCTGCCTTCTGAGTGGCCCAGCACTGGCAGGAGTGACCCACAAATAAAGGATCGTGTTGTATTGTGTGTTCAGTGTGTTAACTCTTTCAAGTAAAACAATGAGATCTTGAGAAAAAAAATTGGGCACTTGTTACTCATACGGTGGACCTGGATTCTCTTTACAGGGACAAATTTTTAAAAGGAACCCAAAGTTCTGTAGTCTAGACAAGTGTCCAGAGACATACAGAATTACACAGTCACTTCGTGTGACATACTGCATTTCCTTAAGTCAAGGAGAAATATACAAAACCCCATGCCTCCTAACTGGGCTACAAACCAGGCTACCACCCACCATCTACATCCTAATGGCCATAACCTTTGTTAAAAGTCTGCAGTATTTCCCTCCAATGAGTCAGTATCCCACAAGGCACAGCTCTGAGAACGATACTTACAAAGTCTCTGGGACGCGAGCTGCAGCGACTGACCCCACAGCTTCCGATCCTTACTTCTGAGACTGTCGTGGATGAAGTGCACTGCGGGGACAGCCTTGGCCTGTGCATGCTTCAGCAGCTTTCCCTCTTTCATGCGATCCAGCTCTTGCACAACCACCCAGGGGATTATTAAGATAAGGCTGTCAAAGCCTAAAAAAATAAGATTTCTTAAGAGTCAAATATTTAGTGAGCTATTGATTCCAATAGTTGTGAGAGAAACCCTAAAGTATCTAGTTCTACTTTCAAGAAATTCACACTGGATATGACAATTATACATCCAATTATACAATCCATATACAAAAATGGCAATTAAAAAGGAAATATAGAGCAATAATGAAGATTTAAAATTGCAGCTGAATTGGTAGTTGAACTTAAACTGTTTAAAAGCATACCCAGATGGAGCTGGCAAAGCACTTAGGCTGCTGGCATCCTCTGTAGGAGAGCTAGCTCAAGTCTTGAGTGTTCCACTCCGAGTCCAGCTGCAGCTACTGTGCCTGGATCGGGGGTGAAAGACGGCCAAGTGCGCCCACCCCCATGTGGGCCAGCCTCCGGACTGCGGCCCCACGGACACTGCGCTCACTTGGGGACAGAAACAGAGGCAACATTTCTGCCTCCCCCATCATTCTGACTTTAACATAAAATTAAGAGAAAAAAAGGGGGTTTATTTTGGAAAGGCACATTTACAGTGAAAAGGAGGGAGAGAAAGATGTTCCATCTGTTTCATTCCCCAAGGGGCTGGAATAGCCAGAGCTGAGCTAATCTGAAGCCAGGAGCCTCTGGGTCTCCCACTTGGTTGCAGGGTCCCAAGGTTTGGCCCACTCAGGACATGAACTGGCACCCACATGGTGAGGATTTAGTCATTAAGTCATCACACTGAGGCCATAAATAAATCTTAAATCAATAACAAAAAAAGAACACTTCCACATGGAGAGGTGTTCCTGAGAGGAAAGAAAAGCAGTCGATTTAAAATACCAACTCAAAACAATCTGGAATGTTTTATAAATACCTGGTATTTCTGTTGTACTCAAAATTCTAACAAATTTGAGATGATTCATCAAAATATTTGTATCCACAACAATCAACAGTTTTCTGTCCGAAGCAGTATTTGCTAGAGAAAAACAGCAAAGTCAGGGTTTCAGAGCACAGGAAAGCAGACCTGCATAGACTAGCATCTGGTATCACCAAAACAGAGAAAATGAACGTGAAAGCTGTGGCTCGTGACAGAGTCCCACACGTGGTTGGACTCTCCAAAGCAGCACAGCTGGGTTCATCTGTGTACCCTTCCAATCAGTGAAGCGTTCCCGGGGCAGGAACTTGGTGGTGGTGTGTGTGTGTGTGTGTGTGTGTGTGTGGCGCATGGGGGGGGGGGTTGTTCATGTGTGCGTGGGGGGGAACTCATCCAGGATCAGTGGGAAGGACCCTGGAAGAGAACGTAAAGTCCGGCCTGGCAAAGCAGACAGGTAAGACTAAAGCTGGGGCCGGGATGGGAAGACCAGCCCAGGAGTGCTTCTGGTAGCATTCTTCAGGAAATGGAGTCTGTAGGACAAAGGGAAATAAGTGCTTTCACTCCAGCTCTTAGTGGGTGAGAATAATATTTAATGTTTAATGATATTAATATCAGAAATTGCTTATGCATAAGTTCTACACCACGGCAGCCTCGCGCCAGGAATAACTGTTCTAAGCCCTTTTACTGTGTTCTGCGGTTGCACACATAGAAATTACAAGCTAATTCTAGGAACACTGAGGAAAAATATTGAAAAGATAAACATGAATCTTGAAAATCTCACAGAAAATGTAAACTATGAAAAATCTAGGCATGGAATTCAAAATCTTTAGCTTTCATTTCACACAAATTGTTTTGAAACACCCTCCATGCACAAAAGAAAAGAAATGCATACCACCACCAGAATTATTATTTTATAGATACATGGTGAGGATAAGTCAGGAAATCATTTGGTTCACAGAAAAATACAACATGAAATGCAAAACTGCCATACTATTTTTATAACTAGTATTCAAAGCTGTACATTAACAGATTTTGGGTAATTCTTTTACCATTATCTTTTTCAATAGTAAAAATGATCAGCTTTTACTTAGTAACAACAACTTCATAAACACAATCACACAACCTACATTAGTTTTTTTATTTACCTTTATTTAAAAACAGAGATTTTTACAGAGAGAAGAAGAGATAGGAAGGCCTTCCATCCACAGGTTCACTCCCCAAATGGCCACAATGGCCAGAGTTGAACTGATCCAAAGCCAGGAGCCAGGAGCTCTTCCGGGTCTCCCACACGGGTGCAGGGTCCCAAGGCCTTGGGCCGTCCTCCACTGCTTTCCCAGGCCACAGGCAGGAGCTGGATGGGAAGTGGAGCTGCCGGGATTAGAACCGGCGCCCACACAGGATGCCAGTGCTTGCAGGAGATCAGTCAGTTGAGTCATTGCACCGGTCCCATTCTACATTACTTCTAATCAGCATTTTATATACTTTACATTACTTAAATTTATGATTAAAAGCAAGAATACAAGACAGCTCATAACGCTATCTCTGGCCTCAGAAAACCTGCTGAATAATGTGAGATACATAAACCAAATGACAGAGTGGGCAATCAGACAAAGTGACAGACACCTGACTGTCCTGCCTGCGATGCCATAGTGGAGTGCCTGTGTTTGAGCACCAGCTCTGCTCTCAATTCCAGCTTCTCCTCCAAGTCTGTCCTGCGAGTCAGCAGGTGCTGGCTCAGGTGGCGGGACCCCCGCTGCCCACACGACGGGCTCGCGTGGAGCCACAGGCTCCTGGCGTTGGCCTGGCGCAGTCCTGCTGTGCGCATCGGGGGAGTGAACCTGATGACAGCTTTCTCTGCCTTTCCTGGTTTTTGTTAGAACAAAAACAAAAACTCAAAGGCAAATAAATAATAGACCCAATTCTTGTACCTAAAGGAAATTCTCAGTATCATTTCAAAAGAGCATAGCTTAATATTTTTCATCCAAATATTATAAAAGCTAAATGCTGGCACGTTAATTCTTAGGAAAGCACAGTAGCACACCCACATTAACACACGTACAGGACATACCGGCAGTAGAACGGGCGTCGTCTTCCACCAGGTCAATGTCCATACTCATCAACTCTCCCGCAGGCGGCGCCACAGGTAAATCTATCATGTGCCCCACACGTGCTGCGTGAAGCTCTTCCACTATCTGCATCTACATTGTAAAAAGACCCCAGTAAAATATTTCGAGATACATATTCTGCACATTAATAGGAGAAGGAAGCAATCAATTCTTAAGTCATGTAAGATGAGACAGTTTGTGGAAAGAGAAAGTTTTATAGAAATACAGAAGCAACATGGTTATTTAATTTATAAAACATGAATGGCTCTGAGAAAAGCTCTGGCAGCCTCAGCCATGGGTCTCAGTTTGCTCACCTACAAAAGCGAACACTGAATACTCCTTTCTGTTTAGGCTTTTGTGAGAGAAAGGTATGTGAAACTACAGACACTGACATGGGGTCTTCCTCCCCATTCTCTCTCCACAGTCCTTGAGAGCCACATATGATGAGGGTTCTTGAAACCACTGAATAAAAACCTAGAGCTTCAAGACCACTTTCACTTAGAGAAATACTTTCCTGATAAACTTCGAAGAAGTGCAGACAGAATCCAGCTCCACAGCAAAGGCAGGGATCTGTCAAGGGACACTGACCCTCAAGACAGCTGACTGCAGCGACAGTGCTCAACTAATCCTGAAAAGCAGACTCTTCAACACAGGTGCGTGGTGCTGACATTAGGGCAGTTGGTTTTCTGCTGCCCGCAGTGCTGGCATCCCATGGCCCGGCTGCTCCAGATCTAATACAGCTCCGTCCCTGGGAACCTGCAGCCATATGGGAGACCTGCACGGAGTTCCAGGCTCCTGGATTTGCCTGGCCACTCATCCACCTGCTGCAGCCTTTTGGGAGTGAACTAACAGATGGAAGGTACCTCTGTTTTTGCCTCTTTCTTTATTTCTCTTTAATTCTGCCTTCCAAACAAATAAGTAAATCTGAAAGAAAAAGGGGGGGAGGCAACCAGCACCACAGCATGGTTAAGCCTCCCCTTGGGGTGTCCAGCATCCCATTACGGATGCCAGTCCATGTCCTGGCTGCTCCACTTCCAATACAGCCCCCCTGCTTGTGGCTCAAATAAGCAGTGGGAGATAGCTCAAGTCTTTGGGACCCTGCATCCATACGGGAGACCAGCAAGAAGCTCCTGGATTCTAATCGGTTCAGCTCCAACCATTGCGACTGCTTGGGGAGTGAACCAGTAGGTGGAATACATATCTTTGTCTCTCCTTATCTCTGTAACTGTCTTTCAAATAAAAATAAATAAAATAAGAAAAAGGAAAGTGTTCTATGAATCTAATTTCCATTTAGGACCAGGGGACATAAAATTCCATCAACAGTTCTGAGGATTAATCAAGGAGAATAGTTGGGAAATAAAACCAGCAAATAGAAAGATAAAACATTGATGCATGTTTTCACTGAATAATATTTTTATCTTATTTTGATTAAAGATAAAACATTTTCATGCCAGACTATACTTGCCATAGCTGCCCAAGCCCAATTATAAAATGTGGCAACATTAAATCCAATGTAGGACAGAAGATCTCACACTCTCCTCGCACAACACATCATTAGAAACAAAGGAAAAAGGCTAATGAGCACATGTAAATATTTTTCTAGCGTGTTGACAGCCTCCTACAAATTACATATTTTAAGCAAACATCACTATTATTTCATATAATCAAAGTTTTGTCATTAATTTTTATTAAAAGTACATGTTGTTGGCTTAACTCATTAAAAATATTTAAAGTAAATAACTAGCAGTGACCTCTTGATCTGTATCCTCAATACTGCCAGATGATGCTGACGAACATACTGCTTCAAAACTCTGAAATGAGAAGAAGTTTCATTAGTTAAGAACAAAGCATGTACTTAAAGCATGGGTTCTCAGCCTTGGCCTAGCGACCTTCAGGGACGGGGGCAGTGCCACTGGACCACCCTGCACATGGCAGCAGACCCACGCCCCAGCCCTCGGCAGCACAGCCACCCAGTCAGAGCTGCACAGCCCACAATGACCCCAGACACCGCTCGGATGTCCCGGGACTACAAAACTGTCCCTGCACGACAGACTGCCAGAAGCCCCACACCATCACAGGTGCAATGTGCTGGGAATTCTGTAGGGCTTATATTCATAACCATTGCTACAAAGATTCATATTCTAGAATAAAAGCCATAGGACCCTAGGAAATACAGAGAACCGTGGGAAAGGTAAAAAGGCTGTCCTTCAGACTACACAATCTTCCTTCAACGGTAACCGATGCTTTTTCTAGAAAAAGTTCTTTCTCATGAAAAACCAAATCACCAACTGTAAGGACACTGGCTTCCTCTCCTGCCACTTCTGCACCTCTGGGTCTCGTTCCTGCCAAGCATCGGACATGCCCTCCCGCCACGCAGCTCCATCTGCACCAGCAGACACATGTGCTGGGCGGCCCTCGGTTCCTCTGCATGTCCTCCCGACGAACTGCACTCTGCCCAGAGTGCCATGTCACGCCACAGCCAATCCTTAGGGTTCCTGGCATTCACAACTCTGTCTTTACCAATCTGTCTAGGAAACTCACGAAGGCAAAGATCCTCTCATTCATCCCTTGCCTTAGAAAGTACCCAACATTTCACAAGTATCTGCAATTAGTGTTTGTTAAACCAGTCAAGCTCACAGAAGAGTAAGAATTAAATAGGATACTATTTTTTTAAATGGTTCATAAGCTATTCATCTCCAAAGCACTGATTGGCACTAGAGAGGAATCTACATCAAAGGACTAGTAAATAAAAACCAAACAATATTTTCAGGGTCCAGCACAGTGGCACAGCGGGCCAAGCCACAACCTGTAAAGCTGGCAGCAGGGCCCAGCACGGTGGCACAGTGGGCCAAGCCACAGCCTGTAAAGCTGGCAGCAGTGTCAGAGTGCTGGTTTGAGTCTCAGCTACCCCAGTTGCAATCCCAGAAAGACAACAGCACAGCTGACCTAAGTACTCAGGTCACTGCTACCCATGCTGTATAAGCTCCTGGCTCCAGGCTTCATCCTGACATACCTGCTACTGCAGCCATTAGGTAACAAATCAATGAGTAGAAGAAAACTCTCTTTATTCCCTATTTCTTTACTACTATGCCTTGCAAATAATAATTCTTTAAGCTGCTATTTTCTATAGCAAAGTATAACAGGTTAGCCAACAAGATTATTAAACACACAAAATTATTTTCGTAGAAAATACACTATTTTAGAGAAATAACTAACTATTGAGGGATTAAATAAAACTACGGTATTAAGACAATTATCTACGGTCAACAATATACTCGGAGTAAGGACAACATTTACCTGCTGCCCTCTATCTAAACAACTTCATATTACAAATTCTATCAGGGCCCGCTACGGCAACCTAGTCGTTGCCTTGCATGTGCTGGGATTCCATATTAGCGCCGGCTTGTGTCCTGGCGGCCTGCTTCCCATCCAGCTCCCTGCCTGTGGCTTGGGAAAGCAGTCGAGGACGGCTCAAAGCCTTGGGAACCTACACCCGCATGGGAGACCCAGAAGAGGCTCCTGGCTCCTGGCTCAGGACTGGCTCAGTTCCAGCTGTTGTGGCCACTTGGGGAGAGAATCAGTGGATGGAAGATCTTCCTCTCTGTCTCTCCTCCTCTCTGTATATCTGCCTTTCCAACAAAAATAAATACACCTTTAAAAAAAAATCATTTCCCAGAGCCAGTACTGTGGCATAGTACATTAAGCCTCCGCCTGTGGTTCTGCTATCCAATACTGATGCTGGTTCAAGCTCATTTCTGATGCAGCTCTATGCTACTGTGCCTGGGCCTTGGCTCCTGCAGCCATGTGTGAGACCCAGAAGTTCCAGGCTGCTGGCTTCGAACCAGCCCGGCTCTGGTTGTTGCAGCCATTTCGGGAGCAAATCTCTCTCCTCTCCCCATAAATCTTCCTATAAGATTCAAAAGCATCAACAAACACAGAGACGCCTCCCTGTCGAGCTGACATGCATGCCCCAGGCCTCTTCAGCTTTTGGATGCTAATGCTGCAGTGACCCAAGTGAACCAAGTATGGCCCAGACGTCAAGCTGCCTGTCGGACACACAAGCTGGGGGACGGGCAAGTGCCACTGACCCTGGCACACGCAGGCCACTGCAGCGGGTGGTGACAACACAAGAAAATGGGAAGCTTTTTACTTCAAGGATGCAGTGAAAGACCAAATTCAATCTATTTCCTCTTTTACGGCTCCAAATTCACCTGAACTCAAATATTCCTTCTCAAATCCTTCCGGCCTCCTCAATTCTAATTCCTCCTTTCTACATGAGAAGCAGCTTTCCACTACACACCTTGAACCTTACACACCTCCCTCCACAGGGCTCCTTGAGATTTATCAGCATATCTTCCCAAGGAAGGAAGAACCAGAGAGTGCAAAATAAAGAAGCCCCCTCCCCAGCCCTCTGCGGGGACAGCAAGGTGGAGAGCGGAAGCTGACCTGCAAAGGCTTTGCTCAAGCTTGCACACGTCGGTGTGCACTCCTTACCTCGCTCACACTCCCTCCAGAACCGGAATCACCCCTCTGCTGGGGCTCTCGACGAAACGTTCCTTCCCACTCAACAGTCTGTTTACATGTGGAATCCGAAAATAAATGTTCGGGTTTGCACCTGATCAAATCTCGCGAAACACGGGAGCAGTCCAGGAAGCCTTTTTCTTCCTTAGTCTCGGATTTCTCAGAATCTAAACTGAAGACATTTTCTTCTACACTCTTCTGGAGGGCGCAAGATCTTACTGGAATTTTGAAACTGATCTTCCTTCTAGACTCGAGGGTCTCCTTAATTATCTTGTTGGAGTGAGAATCCTGAGAAAATGGAAATGGCGCACATTTTCCCGAACTGTCTTTCAATTTCCCGTGCCTCTTTCTCTTGCGCTTCCGCACCTTGTCCCGCTCAGCAGCTACAGCAGGCCAGCTTTTCTCAGCTGCCTGGCCTGCAGATTTAGGGCTTCCTTCTCTGGCAATCTTAGGATTGCCTTGATCAGGGTTACCCCTAACACCTGTCCATTTGGTATCTCTAAAGTCTGTTTTAGTTCCATCTGAGGAAGGACTCCGTGCAATAATCCGATTATGACTTGAGTGTGGAGCTTCTTGGATTTTATCTGGTCTTTGGGGTGAGGAATTGATTTTCAGTCTCTTTCTGGGAGTGTCAATATCTATACTCAATCTGCAGAGCAGAACAGAAACCCTGGTTAAGGTCAGACATGATGCTGCACTGTGTCATTGGTGACACACTGATTACCGCACTGGACTGACGCGGAAATTAGCGAAAAGTAAGCAAGTCCCATTAGGGAAGAAGTTGAAAGGACTGCTGGACAGACAGTGCTTCAAACACAGATTTATAACTTCATGTAACAGCAGATAACAAATTCCAAGTGGATTAAACATTTATGATGAAAATAATCATTACCATAATTGCTATACTTTTTATTAAAACCTGGGGTAGCAAATGAGGGAAAGACATTTTACTTGACTTCTAAAGGTGACAACAGTGGGGGAAATAAAGGAAAACACCAATAGCATGTGACTATTTAAAACTTTAGCAGATTTTGTTTTTTTGGATCCAAAGAACCAGAGGTTGATGCTGTGGCATAGCAGGTAATGCCACTGCCTGCAACATCATTATCACATAGGGATGCCAGTTCCAATCCTGGCTGCTCCACTTCCCACCCAGCTAGCTCTCTGATAATACGCATTGGGAAAGCAGTGGAACATGGCGCGTTTGCCAACCCTCAGCAGCTTAATGCACTATGCCACGGTGCTGGTCCTTGTCTTTCAAATTGAAAAAAAGAGAGAGAGTGAGCGCGTGCAAGAGAGAAGAAAACCTATAAGAATTGAGAAATGGTGTTTGCTAGATATGTGATAGATAACAGCCTTAGTAGATAAAAAGTCCACCAAAAAGTACTAAGACCCTGTCACTGGACATAAAAATTAAAACAAGGGTGGTTAATTAACAGTTTTTTCTAAAAGTTTGACTTCCCAAGCAATAGCAGACAACAGCATATCATTTCTTCTACCAAATGAGTAGATTTTACAGATCACAAAGTGGCACGGACGGGTCAAATGCACTTCTCCCAGCTGTGGTGGGAACGCTGGCTGACCTGACACCTCTAAAAGGGTTGAACACAAACTAAGGGTTCTTGAGGTATACATGCTCTTAATTCCTCATCACTGTCCTCTTAGAAGTCTATTCAAAGGTGAAAACATCAGAAATGAACTAAATATAGAGAGTTCTAATAGGTAAAAATCAAATAAAATATGCTAAAATTTTGTATATAACTAAAAATAAGGTCACATGCTCATAAAATGAAATCTCGCTCACTTCAAAAGACATTTATGAAGTCACCAATGACTTATAAACATACTGACATATTATTAAGGAAAACGCAAGTGAAATGAATACCTATACATGTCTATTCTCCATAATTTAGAAAAGAATAAGAAGGTCAGGAAGAAATGTAACACCATGACAGAAGCAACACCACCAGCTAGACGCAGGAACATTTTCCTGCTTAATAAAAGGAAACACTACTTTGTAGTCAAAAGGGGGAATCCATCAGTTGACACCAATCACCCTCCATGCACCCCAGTGCCTGCTGTTGCATTCAGCACCGGTCGGGCGGTAACACAGAGATCTTACACCAGCAAGGGACTTCTCTAAGAACTAAAATCTAAAAAGTCATAACTTCGCAGAATTCTAACAATTTCACCTCCGTCTTCATCTGGCCTAACTTCTTTGTTATACCTTTTGTATTAAAGGCAAACAACTGCCCGTGGGTCAGGTGTGGCTTCACACTGCCTAGAGTACAGGTGTCCCAGATGAGAAGGCCTGTGTTCAACTCCTAACATGGCTTCAGCTAAGGGACACACTGGAAGGCAGCACGCTGACAAGGGCTCAGGTCCTTGGGTCCCTCAGCGAGTGCCCCTACATGGGAGATCTGCACTGACTTCCTGTCTTCTAGCTTTACCTGGCTTAGCCCCAGCTGGTGCAGCCATTTTGGGAATGAACCAGCAGATTAATTTCCATTTCTGTCTTTCAAATACAGAAAAATCAATCCATAGTTTTTTCATGATTCATATTTTCCAGGAACTTTCTGATGAGCCCGTACATGGACAACTCTAAGGGGAGCAGTAAGCCTGTACCGGCTAAAACATTGCCAATAGGCAAGCTATTGAAACATCAGACAGTATTTCAGAACCTAAAAAGTGCAAACAGCATCTCCATGACAAAGCCAGACTCTCCTGTGAGCCTGAAGGCAGAAACGGGGCAACAATCAGAGCTCAGCAGCAACTGACCAGAAGCCAAGGCCAAGTCCTGCAGGGGGCTCCCAGGGCCTCCACACCTGGTTACTGAGGCCACCTATCCTGTAGCTATGAGTACTGCAGAAGGTACAGGAGTTGGGGCTCACATAAGCTTGTTCTAGCATCCCCAAAAATGTGGAAAGAGCAGAAATCACATGGGTACATGGCGATAGGTGAGACTTTATATGGTAACAATGAACACAACATGCGATTTGTGACAGAATGAACTTCAAAAGATAATCCTACAAAAGCAATCTGCCATTAAGAAATGACTGAAAGAATCCTTGAAAGAAAGAAACAATTCAACAGAAAAACCTGAGTCAGAGTAAGTGCAGGTTGGTTAGGCTTTGCCACAGCATCAGCTGGCACATGCTGGGGCAAATCCTGTCAAGCTAGCTTGCAGAACCATCTGCAGAGTGCATGATCTGAGACTGGGTCTGGGAGTGGGTCCAGCAGGGAAACTGTGCGCCCTTCTCTGATGGGCTGCAGCTCCCACTGGCGAGCACAGAAACCAGGGCTGGGGACACGGAGAGCTGGCTAGCAAGGTGGTGGCACCTGTTGGGAGGAGTGTGGGTTGAACAGTGAGGTTTCTTGTGTTGAGCTATACTTGATGCCCAATGACATGCACAAGAGCCAAATGAGAAGTGGGACAGAGTACAGCAGTCTGCTGCACATGCTGGCAAGCACAAGAAGCAGGGATGGGGCAGGGCCTGGTTGGGGTTAATGGGGTTGCTTAGACTAGGCTGCAGTTCCTGCTGGGATACTTGAGGGCCAAGTATGTGGTGGGCAGAGTTGGGCTGGGCCGCAGCACCCACTGGTTTACGTAAGAAACTGTGCCGAACACTGAGCTGACCTAGCAGTTGCAGCTCCCAGTGTGTGTAGGCTGATGTGGATGACAGAAGCAGCCAGACCCCGTACTGGCAAGCACAGATGGGTCAGGCCGGGGATCACTTCAGATGAAATTTCTTGGGGAAACCACCCCCAAATGAACCGCTGGACCCAGAACTCCAATGGGCAGAACTGCAGGATCTGTGGTCTGACCATGGAGTACACGTATCAGAACTGGGCCTCCTCAGTGGTTTAGAAGGAGCAGTGGATGGCAAGCCCAGATGTACATGGAGAATGTAGCAGTCCATTGGGGCCTGCAGAGGAAATCTGGCACTAGTGCAGAGGAAGCAGGGCAGCTGGTCAACTGCCCTAGCCAAGTGTTGACAGCAAATATCTGGGCAAATGGAGACTCCAAGGTGGACGATGTCAGCCAATGGACCTTGGAAGGATTTCCTCATCCTTGGAGCAGAGAGATCAATAGTAGTTCAGCACTATTGGAACCACTTAAACAGAATCCTCGGAGCATGCTCCATATCAGGGACCCTGAGAACATACTGGGTGACTGTCCCCCATCCCCAGGTACTGAGAAGGTTGGGAGACCGGGTGTGGCTCCTCCATCGCCCCCTTCTGCCAGACACAGGAAGAAGAAAAAGAAAATGTGGAAACTATGGTCTCACCCACTTTCCTCTAATCCTTGACCCTTCCCCCTAATCAACTATGTTAACATCATAAAATAAAATTTGTGTATTAAAAATTTTTAATTTAAAAATATAAAAAAACTTAACAAAAACAGCTCAAGTCAAAGACAGCTGGATTTTTCTGTTCACTTTTTGTTTTCAGAAGGCACTCGGATTGTCTGGACAACTTCTGTACATTTAATATTGCTTTGTTTTCTCCTATTTTCAGAGAAACCTACACTTCATCAGCATCTGTCAAACATGGAAAAACAACTCATTCAGAACTTCCATAAATACCCAAATGTCATGAAGGTAAGCACCTTACTGCCACGTGTCCAAATCAGAAAACATGGAAAAACAACTCATTCAGAACTTCCATAAACACCCAAATGTCATAAAGTACGCACCTTACTGCCACGTGTCCAAATCAGATCATCTCAGACAACAATCTACATATTAGCATGTACAAAACAATTATCATACTTTTACTGCAATCAACTTTTACTTAAATTTATAGTAAACAGTAAGAAAATCCAGTAATCATACTGCACACACAAATCAGTACCAATCAAAATAAGATTTATCAAAATCTTGTCATTTGGTCTCACAGTTCTAAGCCCAAAATACAAAATGTCAAGAAAAAGAGGGAATATACCTTTTCAAGTTTTGTCTTCTTTTTGTATTACAGCACAGAATGTCTTGCTGATCTGATTTCTGAAATTTAAAACAAATCTATCAATTAGGAAATAAAGCTCTTGCACTCATGCTCAATTATGGGAAAGGGGATGGAGCAGTCGTACTGTTTCCCACAGCCACGTGTTACTGAATACTCCAACATAATGCTTACTTAATGTTTCCCATGATCTTGGGGAACACTGAGCTAATGTCGCCCCTCTCACTAGCGCCCCAAGACCAGAAGAGCACTGCACCTGTTACAGGCAGGTGTCCCTCTACAGAGCCCTGCACTCAGCCCACTCTACTCCCGCCTGGCAAAGCAGAACAGTCACATAGGAAGGCACCTAGCGAAGAGGATCAACGAGACAGACGCAAAAGATCAGCAACACACGTGAAACACACAAAGCAATACTAGAAGTTATGTTGACATGCCATGACTTTGATCTAGCATCTTAGCATCACTGTACAGTAATATCTTCAAAGTATCAACACTTCTATAACGCAGTGCTTATGGGCTGTGTTCCTGCTGTGTGTGGGGCCAGCACTTTAAACTGCACCCTGTGGTGATGGCACCCCACATGGATGCCACTGCTCTGGCTCTGCTTCCTCCCACCCAGCTCCTGCTCAGACACCTGGGAAAGCAGCAGACGGCCCAAGTGCCTGGCCCTGCACCCACATGGGAGATGCTGCCTGGCTTCAGCTTAGCACATTCCCGGCCACCGTGGCCTTTTGGAACGTGAACCAGCAGATGCAAGAGCTCCTTCTTACTCTTTCAAATACATAATATGAATCTTAAAAATACATACATAGGGCCCAGTGCATTTGTAAGCAGTTATTCCAATATCCTTCCCTAGACCCGGCACCATTCCTTCTTCCTCACAGCTCATGAAGTTCGCGCCGGTCCAGCCATCCACCAATCAGATGTAACCTGGCATTCCACCTGAGAATCCCACCCCAATCTTCCAGCCCCCTCCCCAACTCCGCCCACTCGCCAATCATCCCTAGGCATTCACCTGCAGGCACCAATCCCCTGGGGCCTGCCCTCAATCCCTCCCAATCCCCACCCCCTACACCTGGCAGACAAAAAGGTCCCCCCAGGTGCGGCTCTCTCTCTTATCCCTCCTTCTCTGGTCTCTGTCTCTCTGCTCTCTCTCTGGTCTCTCTCTCTCTCTCTCTCTTCTCTCTTCTCTCTTCTCTCTTCTCTCTCTCTCTCTTCTCTCTTCTCTCTCTCTCTCTTCTCTCTTCTCTCTTCTCTCTCTTGCTCTTCTTTGCTCTCCCCTCTTCCTCCGGCCTCCCTTCCCCTCTCCACTTCCCCTTCCTCTCCACCCTGTTCCTGCCCCGTTGGAATAAACCTCCTAAGATACCTCGTTGCGTCTAGTGTGTTTCAGCTCATGGTAAAGAACCAGGTTGTGGGAATTAGCTGCGCGTAATAATATCATAATATTGTATGAACTAGAACTCCAATCTTTTAAATAACTAACAGCACTAGCCTAGTGACTAAAGTGATGGCTTTGCATGTGCAGGATCCCATATGGGCATCAGTTCGCATGCCAGCTACTCCGCTTCCCATCCAGCTCCCTGCTTGTGGCCTGGGAAAGCAGTCAAGGATGGTCCAAAGCCTTTGGACTCTGCACCCATATGAGAAACCTGGAAGAGGTTCCAGGTTCCTGGCTCCTGGCTTCAGATCAGCTTAGCTCTGGCCACTGAGGCCACTTGGGAGTGAACCAGCAGATGGAAGATGTTTCTGTCCATCCCTCTCCCCAATAAATCTGACTTTCCAATAAAAACAAATAAATCTTAAACACACACACACACACACTTCCATTTCCCTGGAATTTTCAATTCTGCATCTCACATTCACAACTATATAACTACCCTGGGTATATACTGAACTTCAAGTTGAAAGTGATAAATACTTCATTAACCACTGGACAACTAGTTGAACCTGTTGAATATTCTATCACTGTTTCTAATTACTTCGGTAGGTGTGTGTCGCTGTCCCGCATTGATGGATTTGGTGCACGGAGTTTATTTATTAATGGCATCAAAACTTTATACACTGGGGGCCATACAGGATAAGGGAGGAAGTATTGAGCTCATCAACAAAACCATCAATGATTTTGTTTGGAACTCTTTTGTCTTGTATATTCCACCAGGTGTTCTCATATACATACTGTCCACTCAACTGTTCTTATGCAAATGATATCCAATCAGGTATACAAAAGGTAGCCATTTGGTTATTCTCCTCCAAATATTATCCAACCAACTGTAATCCTGTGCTCACTGACCTTCTACAGTCACAATGTCCTCCTACAGGCGTGCAAAGAACTCTGGATCTGGCTCTATTGTTATATAACATTTTGGTGTCCCTGGGCAAGTCATTTAACCTCTGGATCTCAATGTCTGAATATGAAAATGCAAATAACAGATCTGCCCTGATTATATCAAAAGAAGACTATACAGTTGAGGACGGCCCAAAGCTTTGGGACCCTGCACCCGCATGGGAGACCTGGAAGAGGTTCCTGGTTCCCGGCATCGGATCGGCGCAGCATCGGCCCGTTGCGGCTCACTTGGGGAGTGAAACATCGGATGGAAGATCTTCCTCTCTGTCTCTGCTCCTCTCTGTATATCTGGCTTTCCAATAATAATAAATCTTTAAAAAAAAAAAGACTATAAACACTTAGAAATGGTTTGATTTATATCTATATTGTATAAGCCCACAAGACAGTGTCTGTCAGCATAAGAAATGAAAGCACTTCTTGGTGAGTACAAGGGAAAAAAGGCAAACATTGGTTTTATTCCTGTTGCCTATCAAAAAGTAACTATAGGGTGCTGGCGCTGTGGTACAGTAGGTTAAGCTGCCACTTGCAATACCTGCACCACAAACAGGTATTCCTGTCCCAGCTCTTCCCTTCAACGCCAGCTCTGTGCTGTTGCCTGCAAAAAGCAATGGAAGGTGGTCCAAGCGCTTGCGCCCCTGTGTTCCTCATGGGATGCATGAATGGAACTTCTAGCTTTGGTCTGGCCTAGCCCTGGCTATTGTGGCCATTTGGGGATTGAACCAATGGATGGCTCGCTCTCTCTCCCCCTGCAACATTTACATGTAAATAAATAAAAATCTTAAACAATACAAAAAGTAGAAAATTAGTTGGAAAAAATTTTGTCATAAAGATCCTAACTACGTGACAACACTAAGTCATGCCTAGTTTCAGCATCTGAACACTCACTACTTGTGTCACTCCTGACGGCAGCGGCCAGACAGAGCACACTGAGCTGGTACATTTACAAGGATTTCCCTCTTTCTCATCCTGAGAGTAGGAAAGCACAACATGAATTAAAATATATCAAAATATTATCTAGTTGGGCCTGGCGGTGTGGCCTAGCAGCTAAAGTCCTCATCTTGAACGCCCCGGGATCCCATGTGGGTGCCGGTTCTAATCCCAGTAGCTCCACTTCCCATCCAGCTCCCTGCTTGTGGCCTGGGAAAGCAGTTGAGGACGGCCCAAGGCTTTGGGACCCTGCACCCGCATGGGAGACCTGGAGGAGGTTCCTGGTTCCTGGCATCGGATCGGCGTGCACCGGCCGTTGCGGCTCACTTGGGGAGTTGATCATCGGACGGAAGATCTTCCTCTCTGTCTCTCCTCCTCTCTGTATATCTGACTTTGTAATAAAATAAATAAATCTTTAAAAAAATATGTATTATCTAGTCACTGATATATAAACCAATATTTTAATTTAGTAACGACCCCTGCAGGGGAACAAGCTTTGGTAGGAGGAAAAGAGTCAGCTAAACACTCAGGAGAGAGAGACGTGCCACGGTTGTGGCAGGAGGCCGTCACCAGCTCCAGCCAGGGCACAGGGCGGCGCGGTCACCAGCTCCGGCCAGGGCACAGGGTGGCGCTGTCACCAGCTGCGGCCTCGTTGCCATGGTCAGACAGTCTCCCGCAGAGCGATCTGTAGCACATCTAGTCATTTCCCTGCAGATCCTGAACCCACAGACCTAGGACAAAGTGGAAGTACCTACCATGTGTCAAAGAAGTTCTAGGCAGCAAGTTGACATTCCACTAAGATTGCTGCCTGCGTGGAAACTAAAACCAAGCGCAGGAATTTACAAGTAAACAAGTAAAATACTCAATGTGGCCTTTGATGCTATGGGAAAAAAAATACAGCAAAGGGGATAGGAAAGGCTGGGAGCAGGGTACATAATTTGCAATTTTAAACAGAACACTCAGAGGATATCCCACTTACGAGTTGACATTCGAATAGAGAGCTCAAAAACAAAGACGCAAACCATGAACATCTAGGGAGAATTTTCTATTCAAAGAGAACCCAGCAAGTATAACAAGAAGGTACACGTCTAGCTTACTGCAGAGAGCAGCAAAGAAGCCCTGGAGAGTCAGACCAACCAGCAGAGGGTCGAGTGGGAAGGCAGGGAAGGAAGGAAGCTTGGACAGTCCCAGCAAGGACTTCCGTGTTCCTCCAGATGACGAGGAAAACACTAGAAAGTATGGAATGGAGGCGTGGCAAGAGCTGACTTTAAAAAACAAAAAATGGCCCAGCGCAATGGCTTACTGGCTAAATCCTTGCCTTGAACACCCAGGATCCTGTATGGGCGCTGAATTGTGTCCTGGCTGCTCCACTTCCCTTCCAGCTCCCTGCCTGTGGCCTGTGGAAGCAGCCGAGCATGGCCCAAAGCCTTGGGACCTTGCATCTGCATGGGAGACCGTGAAGAAGCTCCTGGCTTTGGATCTGCCTTTCCAATATTAATTAACTAATTCATTAATTAAGGCAGATCTACACAGATAAGGACAGAAAGATCTCGTGTCTGCTGGTTCACTCCACAAGTGGCTCGGTCAAACACTGCTGCTACTTCAAGTGGACCCAGCAGATGGGAGAGAGGACAGCAAACAGTCCAGCAGGAACAGGGTTAATAAACAATTGGGGGGAATTGCAAAGAATATGTCAACTATGAATGGCAAATGGAACAGTGTGGGAGATCACCCCTGGATCTCAGCTTGCTCAGCCCATGTGGGAGGCTGCTGGGACACAGCACACCATGTCCCTGGGGAACCTGCTGACAAAGGCTTAGACCTCAACCTGGCCTGTTAACTAGGCATGCAGTGAGCAGTGGGCTGGACCCCAGTCTTTCTTCTCATTCCTTGGAAGAGCTGTGCTAGGACTTCCCTGATAAACAACTCTAAGAAGTCAAACAGGACCCTCATCCTGTTTACCAGTCACATGTAATGAATATAGCCAGAGGCACAGCTTTCAACCCAGCTTTTGTGCCCACAGGAATCATGGCCTACCTGCCCACGGCCTGAGGCACAGCTTCCAGCCCTGGGCTAATGTGAGTTTAATGTGACTGGAGGGTCCAGACAAACAGACATGCCTACTGGCCAGTTAAGAGTGTCAGTGGGAGTACTGTCGGAAGGTCCTTCTGCCTGCCTTTTCCTACTTACACAAAGCTTGTAATTTGTTCACAATAAATGGACATTCCTCACCAGTTTGTACCTGGTAGTTCTGTGGCCAAAGACCACCACTGCCTCACCCCTTGGTGGTCTGGGGTCTGCTGGTCAGGGACCACCCCCTCCCCAAGAGAACAGGAATATCAATCAAAAATATCAGGGTGCTGTATGGCCACCTGCCAGGGGTCCAGTCCTTCTAACCTTCACCTATCCTTGAAGATCAGATTAGTAATCAGAAAACCAGTTAAGTGCCCAAAGCACAGGCAACAGGAAGTGGAATGTCATGATAAAGTCTTGCAAACTAACCTAATAGCACAAATATTTGCCAATTTACCTTTCATCTTGGATAGCAACACATCACCAATACTCTAGTGACAAGTCATAGACAATGCAGAGAACACATACCAAAACGATTGCAAGGGCTTTTGTTTGTTCTTGGTACCGTAAAACACACTGCACTTTTGCTCCCTGGAGACAGTTCATGAATATGCTGCATTTCATCCACCCAACAGTGTACTGCATGCAAAGCAGCAGGGCCATGAGCAGCATGTCTTCCCCACCCTCAGCCTCCATTCTGAGGGAGAAACCTTGGACAACACCAAAAAAATGGAAAAGGAAAAACTGGGGAAAACAGTATGTAAGTTATTGCCACGAAGGGGAGACTCTGAGGGACCCAGAATCACAATCAGAAATCCCTAAGAAAATTACTTCTAAATAAAAAGTTGTGAGGAACACATAAAACAATGCCCGTAAAGAAGGAGAAACACAACTGATTTCTGGGACAGACAGGGCAAACACAACGTGAACACGTCAGGAGCAGGCACTGCCCTCCCTCACATCCGGGTCCCCGGGCTTGTCCTTGGCAGCTGGTGCACCTCCCAGGTCCAATCCCAGCTGGCCGGCACCGTGCAGGCATTAGGGCAGTGAGGCAGAGAATGGACGCTCCATCTCTGTCTCTGTAAAAGTCTCTTAAACACCTCACTGTAATGGTGTAAACAAACATAGGTTCGGACATCACATTCTTACTTCATCAGAGTCGGGTGATGAGGTAGTGCTTCTCCTCTGAGACGTCTCTATTTTTCCACAAGATTCTCTGCCGGACATCTTGAAAAGCTAAAACATAAGAAATACAGCACACTTTTTATCATAATAAAAAATATATTATTTCCCCTGGCGCCCAGTGGGGGGCTCAAAGAAGACACTTTGAAGGGAACCACATGGCCCGACTCAACCCAACTGAGAGAAGACTTCACAAGGTCGGTATGCCTTCCCTCCAGTGGGACTGCACCCGTGGAAGTGACCCATGGCACCCCATGGCTCTGCACAAACACGGAGGACCCCCCGCCACGGCCTAGCTACGGTCAAACCTCCAGAGGGATTGTATTCTTACGGGGATGGTGTTAGGAAGGGCGGCTGTTTAGGCCTTCAGAGGCTCTAATCCCTAACCTCCTATTCGCTCTTTCCTATAACCTTCATTTTCCTTTTGGGAGCAAGGCCGTGGGTGCGCGTGTCCAGAGGAAAACTGGAGGAGG
Source organism: Ochotona princeps (assembly GCF_030435755.1). NCBI lineage: Eukaryota > Metazoa > Chordata > Mammalia > Lagomorpha > Ochotonidae > Ochotona > Ochotona princeps. The sequence goes on along the minus strand of NC_080841.1, from coordinate 1,550,956 downwards.
ACCGACAGTCTCTGGCAGAAGCCACTCATGCGTATGACTACAAACTCCCCAGGGGGATTCCGAATGCCGACGGCCTGAATGGGTACCCTAGTGCCGAGCTCCCAGCCATGTTTCAGGCTGGTCTCTCCTTCGTGGAGGGATGAGACTCCTGGCCACCATACGAGTGTGACTTGGGTTGATCCCCTACAGTGTGGATCTTTGCATGACCCCCTCTCCACTCTCCAGGTGAGTTGAGAAAAGGCCAGTCTCTTTACTGTCTCCTGCCTTCATTCTATCACCCACACAGCGTCCTGCCTCTGAAATTGAACAGCCTTAGAATGGGAGAGGGGCCTGGTGTGGCCTAGCCGCTTAACTTCTCGCCCTGAACGCGCAAGGATCCCATATGGGCGCCAGTTCTAATCCTAGCAGCTCCACTTCCCATCCAGCTCCCTGCTTGTGGCCTGGGAAAGCAGTCAAGGATGGCCCAAAGCCTTGGGACCCTGCACCCGTGTGGGAGACCTGGAGGAAGTTCCTGGCTCCTGGATTGCCACAGCACTAGCCATTGTGCTCACTTGGGGAGTGAACCAGCAGATGGAAGATCTTCCTCTCTGTCTCTCCTCCTCTTTGTATATTTGCCTTTGTAATAAAAATAAATATTAAAAAAAAATTAGGAGAGAGCTGTTATGGTTGCCTGGAAGCTCCTACAGCCACAGGGAGTCTTTGAAGACTTCAGGGGGCCTTCAGCCAGGTAAATCTTTTCAAAACCTTATCACCTTTGAAGCCCAGACCAGCCATTTAAAAAGGGAGGGACATGCTTCGAGTCAGCCCTTGGAGGAATTTAGGACTTTGGTTCTGTTTATGTTCCCACTGTGATTCTTATTTGCCTTCATTTGGGATGGGGGAAACTCCCAAATCAGCTAGGTCATCTGAGAAACTTGCCCCTTCCTGGTTCATTTTGAGGCAAGCCTGTTACAAGGCATGCTCCCAAGATTTGATCCCGTAAATGTCTTGCCAATTTTAAGCTAAACTGAGATCACACACATTTGTGGGTTTTTATTTTGATCAGGCTGAGAAGAAAGTTCGAGCAGCAAGCAGTAGCAGTCATCTTCCTTAGCTCCGTGGGCTACTTTACATTTTCAGGGAAAAGGATCACAGTGGGAAGGGTTACCAAGGGTTCCGGAGCCTCCAAGGGGGTAAGACAAGGGGCAGGGGCAGGCGGGGTGATCAGGAGTAATCGCGGTGGTCCTGAGACACTCCTAACTGCGCACAGGGTCAGACGGGACTTGCCCCAGCTCTGACATACACTTCAGGCACCGGCTAGACCAGGGAGAAGAGGGCAAGTTTCTCTCTCCAGCCCGTTCGTTGTCTTTTTGTTGCTCAAATGGGATCCCAGAATTCACGAGTGGATTCCCGGACTCCTCTCGGTTGTACCCTTAAAAATCGAGATTTGGCTCCTGGATCATTAACAAAAAGGACTTAATCTTTTTTTGTATGAAGGCCTGGCCCAAATACTCCCTTGCTAATGGTGAAACTTGACCTTCCACAGGAAGTCTTAATTACCGTACTATCTCAGAATTGGACCATTATCGTAGATGTTGGGGAAGGTGGGTAGAAATTTCCTATGTCCACCTCCTGGATCACTTTAACAGCGGCAGAATAGAAAAAACCTTAGTTCAGACAACTGGGGAGCAGGTAATTTGTAAGTAAATAAAGATCCTCCTCCCTTTTTGAAGGAATTCCCTGAAGGGGTTACGTCAGCTCCTCCCCTTTACTCAAACACCCCATTTCAGCAGGAAGCAGCCTGAAGACATCCTTACCCCTTACCCCTACAGAAGTAGGATGTGGGATTTCAAGACCAGGGTCTGAGGCCAGCTAGGCCGCTGACCTCTTGGCCACACCTTCAGGTGGGCGACAGCAACAATGCCCACCTATTTCCTAACAGATCAAGAGAACACTAAGGGGGAACTTCTTATCTGTAGGTTCCCGCCCAACAAGGAGGGGTCAGGGAATGCTTAAAACCCCTAAACCCTTCTTCAAACCTTGGGTGTCTCTTCCCTATTTTCAGAAGCACCCCACCTCCTAGCTTTCTCTCAGGAGGTGCTTTCTCCTTCCCTCTCCCTTTCCAAATAATCTTTTCTATCTGCGACAGATTCCTGGCTTTTTATTTCTCTAATAAGCTGATGAAAGAACCCACTGGGCATTTGTGGTAAAATACTAGATATTATTTTTATTTTGGTGGTTCAAAGCCCAGAGCTAAGATGCCACATTCTGCCAGTGGTCCATCTCCCTTCACTCACAGTCTCCTTCATAACAGCTTTGCCACTTTTTAAAATCACCTTTTCAGGAAGGACTCGCAACCATGCCTCGAGGCCTGCCTTCTCTCCTAAGCACCAAATCCACACTGGAACACCACCTGTAGGACTGCCTTCTTTGGCTCGCCCAGTCAGTCAGAAGGGCTTGCCTGTCCTCATACAGCCTCTATTATAGCGGCCAGTAAGAGACACACTTAGAGCCCTAGTCTCACTATCCATCACACACAGAATCCATCATCCGGAGGACTGCTGAGGACTCACTTGGAACAGGAAACGAGCCTCAACAAATAACATGCTTGCATAGCTCTGTCCCCCAGACCTTGGAGGAATGCAGCAGGCACGTGGCTGTCTGCTGAGGGGCTGGGCTCTCCTGCTAGCAGCTGCAAGGCTGTTAGAGGTGCACACCCCATTTCCAAGTGCCCACTTAGACACCCAGCTGCCCTGCTCGGGAAGCCCTCAGGAAGCTGCAGTGAAGGCTCACCTAGTTGGCTCCTGTCACCCGCGGGGCAGATGTGCAGCTTCTGCCTCTGCCAGGCCGCTGCAGGCATCCGGGAAAGCCATCAGCACGTGGCGAGCATGCCCTGACAGCCTTTCACTGCCTGCTGAGGAAATTCTCCAGAATATTCACTCTTGCCCTGTAAGACATGTCCATCTCTCACCCACTGAAGTTCCTCTGTCCACTCCCCAGTCTCACTTTCCCAGTCCTGCTCTGGACCAAGTCAATTCTGCTAGCCAACGCAAAGGAAAAAACAGCAGTGACCACAAAGCGACAGTGCGATCACAAGGCCCCTCAGCTCATGTGTACCTGCAGCATCCTGGGCTGGCACCCAGGGAGCAGACACCAGGTCTGCTCAGCAGAATCCCGGGAAGGGGATTTAAGAGAGCCCACTGGCTTCTATGGCCAGCAGGGACAGAGATGAAGACTGAACGGCAGCAAGAAACCAGGCAATTCCTACCCTAATCAGAGTAGCTAAAGTTCCATAAAAGAATGACCAATTGTACTACATCACACTTTTAGAATGCTTTCATGAGCATGAAGAAAAAGAAAACAATATGCTAATATCGGGTAGAGGGTGAGAGAGACAGACGCAAAGATGCTAACAGCTAACAAAAAACTACTAATAAAAATTAGGAAATGAACATCCAACCTGCACTTCTAGGAACCTAAGCACAGACCCTAAGAACCTAAGCACAGACCCTAAGAACCTAAGCACAGACCCTAAGAACCTAAGCACAGACCCTAAGTTGCCCAGAAAGTCTGGTTTGTTAGTTCATAGAAACAGTTGAATTCACAGTTACACTTCCAGATTACAGGAGTAATCTTGTTCCTTTCTTGGCCTAAAGATTCCATTGCATGGGTGGGAAAAACACACAAAAAATACGAACTTCCAAGAAAGGCAGTATTTAGAGCAAAGAACTGGTTAATGTCACCTATCACAATGTAATCCTGATCCACGCTGGTCTAATACTGCTGTTGCGTGTAAAACAATGATCTTACCCAAAGGACACTAAAAAAAAGATTCAAGCTGCCCAAGAAAAAGCCCTTATATTTACAATGACAAATGTCTTACACTCAGCTTAGTTTTGAAGCCTATACGGATCTCGCAGAACTCAGAATAAAGCCGGTGAGAGGGATTCCCTGTGTGGCCAGCCTTCACGCGGCTTTGGGGCTCCGGTCCCCTCCGCAGTGGGGTCCCCTCCACAGTGGCCGGCCGAGGGCAGGAGCAGGCAGGGAGGGAGGCGCCCCAGCCTTCACGCGGCTTTGGGGCTCCGTCCCCTCCGCAGTGGGGTCCCCTCCACAGTGGCCGGCCGAGGGCAGGAGCAGGCAGGGAGGCGCCAGCACCGCGGAGACCTCAGGCAGCGCCCGCCTTCCCCAGCGCAGCGCCAACTTGGGGCTCCTCTCGCCTCCCTCCCAGTCTCTGAGCCTCTCACCGCAACCTTGCCACGCCCCAGTGCTTTCAAGAGAAGCGCATTTTCAGCTTTCTTGGAAGAGGGAAACTGCAAAAGCGAGGCTCGAACCCGGGATTCAAACGGACTCGCCTCGCCTCTCTCGGGCCCGTCCCAGGCAGCGCAGGCCAAAGACTCGGGCTTCTCTCGCCTCCGCCACACTGGACTCGCAACGGGAAAAGCAAACAACGACCCCGACGCTCGGAAGCCGAGGAGGGGAGACCATGGCGGGGCTCCGGGCTCCCCGGCTCCCGCGCGGCACCAAACGAAAACACCACCCGGGAGGACAGCGCGGAGCCGGGCTCCGAGCCCCCCGGCCGGCCCTCACACACGCTGCCCAGCAGCCCCGCCGACCCTCACCCGGGAGAGGGGCGCCCCTTGGGCAGCGCACGCCCGCGGCCGGCGCTCGGGGGCTCCCGGCTCCGGCACCCGGGACGCCCGCGGACCCCGCTCCCTCAGCGGCCCGCCCTCGCCGCACCCGTGACTCGGCGCGCCCGCCCCACCTCCGACACCCGCGACCGGGGAGCTCTACCTGAGGTGCCCGCCGGCCGTGCCTGAGACGCCGCGGCGACCCGAGGCCCGAGCCCCGGAAGCCGGGGCCGCAGGGGCCGCCGGGAAGTGTAGTCCGGGCCCGCCGCCGCGCGCAGCCGGCCTCCGGGGGCCGCGGTCCACCTCGGGGCGCAGGCCGGGCGGCGGGACGGGCGCGCGCGGGGAAGCGGCGCCGCGCGCTGACGGGACCTGGGCCTGCTGTCCGCGGGAGGCGCGCGGCCGGACGGGCGTTCGCGTCCGTGTCCGTTCCCGAGTGCCCCGCGGCTCCCGGGCGGGCCTGAGCCGGAGGCGGCGACTGCGAACATGGCGGAGGAGGAGCGGCGGGCCCTGCAGGAGGCCGGGGGCCCGGCTGCGGACGCGGCGGTGCCCACTGCGGCCCCGGCCTGCGGCCCCGAGGCGGCTGGAGGCGGTAGGTGCGGGAGGCCGGCGGCCGTTCTGTTCAGGCTGCGGACCTGGCCGGGGAGCCCGCGTGGATCGCGCCCCGCCGCGCGGTGCCGGTCCTTGCCGAGCTTCCGCCCCGCGGTCTGGTCTTCTTCAGCGGCGTGCTCCCCCAGACCGGAGGCCGGCGGGCAGCTTGGCCAGGAGCGGGCGGGATTCGCCTGCCGCGGCGCAGCTCGCGTGGGATGGCGGCTGGCTGTGCCTCCCAGGCCCGGCGGGGCCGGCGGGGTCCCCGAGGAGACTGTGCGCTCCCGGAGCGTCTGCAGGTGTCTGGGTTGCGGGACCACGAAGTGACGTTTACCCTGTTCCTAGCTTAGGATTTGAAGTCGTTCACTGACTACTACTTGGCCAGTTTTGAATTTGAGGCTTGACAGACAACTTGGAGAGTTGGGATTCGCTTGCGATTTTTAAGCAAACCTGTAACTGGGCTCAGTAAGTTTTGGAGTGGGTCAGATCGAACACGGGGGTGGTAGGCGGCGGCAGAGGCTTGCGCCCTCCTGGTCGGAGAGCCAGCCTCACCTCCAGCTTGCTTTTCCTGGGGTGAACCAGAAGCGGTTCTGCAGCTTTGGGGAATGTGGGCAGATTTGTAATGTGAGGAACGAGTGAGGGACCTGGAAGTACATTGCTGGGGCAGAGATGTTGGGCTGGGAGATCTGCAATACGTAAGAGCTAATATACGTACTAGTCACATTTTTAAAATCATTTGTAGAGGGTTTAGTTAGTCCTATGAAGTCTGTCCAAACTCGGCGAGGTGAAAACGGGCCCTCAGAAGTACAATTTTAAAAGTAATGGGAGTTGTGGAAGAACCTTCCGGGACTTTGAATTCGTCTGATGTCACACAAGGTCTGCCTGTTAACTTCTGCAGGATTAATACTGTGGCAAAAAGCGTGTCGAGTGGTTTGAATAGATTTTTGGACACCTGTTCTCTTGAACTAGAAGGTACTTTCTGGGTGTTACTGGGGCTGTCATACATTCGCAGTAGGTGTGGAGTTTTCTTCCATAGTGGATCACCAAATGTTTTTTTCTAGAACAATAGGCTCCTTTCTCTTGTTTTATACTAGTTAGTACTTACAGTAATTTCCAGAAGTATCTTTTTTGTAGTGCTGTAGATGTAGTTTCATACAATAGAGATCTTTGAACTGTGGGAATCCCAAGTTTTTACAGTACAAATTAGATAGGTTGGTTTATAAATTGATTTCCAGAGAATAACTGACTTAACCAAAAAACAAAAAAGATTAGTAGGGGGAATGCCCATCTATAAATGGGCATTAATATAATGGGCATTAGTCTTAATATAAATCATAAATCATTAGAATGGCAGATGATTAATAAGAAATTAACCAATAATGTTCTTCATATTCATTTAAAAATAAAGTGAAAATTCTTATGATTTTTTACTTAATGTATTTATTTGAAGGGGAGATTGAGGGTTGCGTAAAGTTCTATCCTCCATCCCTGGTTACTCCCCCTGTGGTCAAAATGTCCATGGCTCAGCCAGACCCACAGCACCACAAGCCGGACCTCCACCCAGGCCCGAGGGGACCATCCTGCGCTTCCCCCCCCACCCCACCCCCCGTACAGCAGCAGGGAGCAGGGCTGGAAGTGGGATGCCAGCATGGCAGGCAGCAGCTCAGCTGGGCCACAGTGCCAATCCTGAGCATTAATTTGGAATAAATGTAAGCAGGAGTGTCTGACGCTCTCAGTTGCATGACAGAATTGCTGACACAGGGTGCCAGTGCACACTGCCAGCAGCTTGGGGGACCACGGATGGAGCGTCTAGCTTCTGCCTGGCCCACTCCCAGCCCCCAGCCTCTGTGGGCAAGTGGGAGCTCTCTCTGCTTCTCTCTCTCTACTTCTTAAGTGATTAAAAAAAAAAGTTCCTCATTAAAAAGAAATAAAAGCTAGTTTTCTAAATAAACTTGAGTGCCTAATGTGTGCAGGCTGCTGCACCGGGCAGTTAGCTATCAAAAATCGCTGCCATCTTCCTGCTTGTTTCTGGGAGAGACAAATGAGAGGTGAGCTCAGAGGGAGGTAGGCAGGAGGGAGACAGTGCTGAGTTGTATGGCAGAATGTTAAGGTTTTAAATTGTCTAAGCTAATAACATAATGAATGCCAAAGCCCTGTGTCTGTCCCACTGCAACCTTCCTGCCTCAAGCTCTCTCAGCATCTCGTAGTCTCACAGACTCCTTTCTGTTCGTGTGCCTTTCCTTTAAAAAATACTCCTGTACACACTCCTGTGTCTTCAGAAGCCATGCCACTTCCCATCCATCTCCTTTTTTATATGCCAAGCTTCTTAAAAGAAGAATCTGAGAGCCCGTCACAGTAGCCTAGCGGCTAAAGTCCTCGCCTTGCACGTGCCTGTATGGATGCCGATTCTAATCCCGGCGACCCCACTTCCCATCCAGCTCCCTGCTTTCTACACAGCATCTTTTCCCAATGCCTAGCCCTTCCACACCGCACTTCCCAGTTCTGTATGTGTATAGTGATCAGCAGTGGATTCAGCAGCGTTGCAGAATGCATCCCTCACCTCAATCCAAAGCATGTTAAGTGTACTTTGAACAGACTCATAAATACCCAACTTATAAAGATTTAAAGAGTGTGTACTGTTTAAGAAACCTGAAAATACATGACTGGGGCATGTGAAAGGCACCAGAATTGAAAGCATTTAAATTACATTTTAAAATTACTTTAAGATTTAGAGATGGTCTGGTTGCATTTTTGGAATCAGTCTTAAGGAAGGAAGAGCCGAGTGCAGCTTCTCCCTCCAGTGACAGTATGTTCCCCAGCTCACTCGCTCGCTCGCTCGAGCGCCGGCTCACGCGGAGCAATAGCGGCGTGTCTCCCAAGGCCTCTTGCTCACTCCAGCTCCAGCTCAGAAGAGTAACGACTTGTGTGCCTCCAGAGTCCCTCCTGGGCTCCGGAAACAAATCCTTGGCCACCTGCAGGACATTCTTCCTGAACACTCCACCCAGGAGCAGGTCACACATACTGTGCCGAAAACTGAATTCATTTTTTTCTTATCATCAAAAGGTTTGCTTCTCCTTTCTTTTGTAACAAACCAGATACTCCCAGTCTTGTAGTCATTGCTTTTGCCCTGCCCGCCCCAGCTGTGTTGCCTCCTTCCATGCTGTCCTCTCCATACCTTCCCTTTGCTCCCGCTCCTTCCCGCTGCTGCCTCCGAAGCCTGAACGGCAGCCCTGCGCTGCTGCCTCCAGCGTGTGCTGTCCTCAGCCTGTGTTGTGTTTTTACCTGCATTCTTTCTGCTTCGCCCCGTAAACATTTAACATCGCAGCCAGAGCAGATGAGGGTGGCTCTGTCTTTTACACCACGTGCCTTTGTTCCTCCTAGTATCCAGTATATTAATTAATTAAATCTGTGCTTTATGCAATTCTACTCATATTGTTATGCCCAAATTCTGAGTTCCCCGAAAATCACCAGGAGTCTGAAATGGATGCAAGCACACAAGGGCAGTTTGTTCAAGCTCGAGCCTGGGCCCTGGCCATCACTGCTGTGGCAGCTCTGAGTTGAGACGTGAAGGCAGAATTTTGGGGGGTTATTATACAATTCAGGGGATTCCTCACAGTTACACTCTTTCAAAAAGTGCAAGTTGACAAGTTTCTATTGGTGCAGCAAACAAGTTTCAAACAAGCAAATTGGCGGGCTGTGGGGGCACACTAGGGGACCTTGCCTTGAGGAATATCCTGTCACTGATGAAACGAAACTTGTGCAGCTTCAGATCAAGGTGACAGGAGTCACTGGGGCTCCATTGGGACCCTCAATAACTCAACTCTCCAAATGCTCCTTCCTCAGTAAAGCCTTGTCGGCTTCCTCCATCTGCCCACAGCGGAGTCGCAATCTTCCCATAATAACATCACCAGTCTCATTAATGTCTCTTGAAAATTCTTTGAAGACAGGAAACATTTATTTTCTTAGCTCAGTATCTTTTACAAAATGAGAACATCTTATAGAATGATAATAATTGGATTAGCATTTAAAAGATGCAAAGTTACACATTGGAGGTTTCCTCTTTTTCTTTGAAATAAAGGTTTATTGATTTTGCTTGAAAGCCAGAGTTACGTAGAGATGGGAGGATCTTGGAGGTCGCTCCAGTGGGGACCGGTACTTGAGGTGTGACATCCACACCAAGAACTTTGGGACACAGGAGGTACAAAGACGAAATGAACCAGTGCACGCTTTATTGAATTTTTCTGGGGCAACTTATACCAATTTTCTTGCAGGGCAAGCAGATAAAAGTTACTAGCTAACTAAACAATAACATACAAATTACTCCAATGATGGGTCACCAGGCAACAGGATAAGCAAACATGAGTTACAGAACCAACACCAGTAAACAAATAGGTCTAACTAGGAGAAGAATCTAACAGAACTTTGTACTCAGATACGCTCAGGCCACAATCACTACAGGAAGAGGACCGTGATGAGGACGTCTCACAGCTCCCAAAGTCATCACAGCTCGGCAAAGTCTGCCGAGAACATCTGAGATTTGGGGTCCCTTGGACATTTGATGGTCTCGTTCAGTTAATGCAACTTCCACAGGAAGAGAGGCCTAGTTCCCTCCCCAAGTGGCCGCACCAAGCCGGAGCTGGGCTGCTCCAAAGCTGGGAGCAGCGAGCTTCTTTCAGGTCTCCCACATGAGTGCAGTGGCCCAAGGAATTGGGCCATCCTCAGTTGCCTTCACAGGCTATAGGTAGGGAGCTGGATTGTAAGTGGAGCAACCCGGGGCTCAAGCCTCCCACCAGCACCGGTATGAGATGCCAGGCTCTGCAGCTCCCTGCATGGGGCTTGCTGCTTGCTGGGCCACCACGCCTGCCCCTTCCCCCATCGTGTTGTTTCCTTCTGAAGTACATGTATCATTTTATGAATTGAAATGTGACAATATTCCCCATCTAGGTCCTAAGACATTTATCGTGAAATAAAAACATAGATTTATAGGTAATGTGATCAGTGGAAATGGGTGTAGAATGCAAACCAGTAAACAGTGTTGTAACTTGCAATTCTGTTTCAGAGAGACACATCTCCATTCAGAGGCAGCTTTCTGACCTGGAGAAGTTAGCTTTCCCAGCTGAAGGTGGTCTTGAATCTGCCAACTCATTGAACCCCGATAATCCTGACGCAGGTATTTCCATATTCTTGGATTTTTTTTTTTTAAGATTTATTCATTTTATTACAGCCAGATATACAGAGAGGAGGAGAGACAGAGAGGAAGATCTTCCGTCCGATGAGCCACTCCCCAAGTGAGCCGCAACAGGCCGATGCGCTCCGATCCGATGCCGGGAGCCTGGAACCCCTTCTGGGTCTCCCACGCGGGTGCAGGGTCCCAATGCATTGGGCTGTCCTCAACTGCCCTCCCAGGCCACAAGCAGGGAGCTGGATGGGAAGTGGAGCTGCCGGGATTAGAACCGGCGGCCATATGGGATCCCGGGGCTTTCAAGGCGAGGACTTTAGCCGCTAGGCCACGCTGCCGGGCCCATTCTTGGATTTTTAAATGAAATTGCAAAGTTGTGTGACTGTAAGTTATTTTGCAACTCCAAGGAAATAATGGTCTCCAGATGTCTAGGGGCTGTGTATTCTGTAGATTCATCCTGGCAGTCAGTGGGCTCCGGTGAGGGAGTCAGTCCTGATGCTGCACCCCGTGCCCTGTGTCCACCCACAGGGGACCCAGGACTGTGAAAGTAGACAGGGTGTGTGCATGCATTTGCATGTATGCTTGCCTTCTGCACTAGGTGAGAGATACTGGTTGCATTAAAAATATTAGTTATTTCCATTTCTAAATGCTTTATTGCTTTAAACCTGGATTTGAGGTTCTATTTGTTTTGTACACTGTGCATTAGATAGATGTGCTACATATCTGTTTAAATAAGACTTCTATTGTAATGACCCATAGTTTTCTCAGGAATGTATCAATAAAAAAGGTTCAGTGGTCATTAATACAATGCGGGGATTCCAGCCACGTCCCCACTCTCAGAACAGCGATTCTGTTGAATGCCGTCGATTCCTGCCAAGTGTGCCGTGGCAGGAGGACTGCAGTAGGGTCGTCACGCTCTCCGCCCCCCGTCCTGAGCCCGCTGCCAGTGGCAGGCGCCGTCTGCCTGCCTTCACCAGCTAGGGAGGAGAGGTCAAGGTTGGGGAAAACCAGAGCAGCGGTCCTGCTCCTGCGCTTTCTCCTGGTTAGGGATCATGACTTCTCCCTGCTCTGGTAGGAGGTGAGCATGGAGGCGTGTTTGTTCCTTGTTTGGCTGAATCCAGGAGTTATAATTGGTTTTTGTTTCTTTTTAAGGAAATAAACAGGCTTGTCCATTGTGCCCTAAAGAAAAATTCAGAGCTTGTAATAGCCATAAGCTTCGTCGCCACCTTCAGAATTTACACTGGAAAGTCTCAGTTGAATTTGAAGGTAGGTATTTTTGGGTTTGCTAAAAGTGATATGTATGAAATTCTTGAATTGTATTGTGAACATAAAACAAATATTTTCAATGTGAAATTATGAGGGATTTAATATCCCCAATTTTAATGGTTGAAATAAAAAGTGCCATTCTACCGGAAAAGATGTGTGTGGCATAGCAGTTTAGGTCTGCAAACTTACCTAGCATAGTATCTCTACTGGGTGCTGTCTTGTATCCTGAGAATTCAGGATGCATATGGAAAACAGTTTTAGTAAGTTAGACTTCTGCAGTACAACAACTACTGTTTTACAAGTGTTTTTGAAAGCGTAGTAAAGGTAGTAAAACAAGAAAAAAATTATTGATGTGAATCGTGAAAGATTACATCTCTTTTTCTGCTGATGACCTAAAAAAACTAATGAAGAATATTCTTAACCATAATAGGTTATATGGTAATGAGGAAACAACACTCCAGTTACAGTAATGACAAAGATGACAGAATCTAGGGAAATGAGTTTAGGTAGAAGACTCACCAAGTTCAGAGAGAAAGAGAGAGAGAGAAAAGGAGAGATCACTAGAATCAGGCAAGGAGTTCAGGTTATTAAACAAATGGGAGGGTCAGGTCACCACCTGCCTGAGGGACATCTGCATGTTAGGGAGGGAAGGGGAGAGAAGTACCTGTGTTAAGAATAGGAGTGCGCCTGAGGAGAGTCGGGGTGGCGAGGACGTACAGCAGGCAGAGTTCAGACCTGGCTCTCCTGCTTGTGCGATTACGTGGGTCTCGTTCATCAGAGATGCGGAGGCTGAAACAAGTTCGTTCGAGTGATGTTGACATCACAGAAAAGGATAGTCACACTTGTTCTTCCCAAATCTGCCTGTAATTTGTAAGGAGACTTGAACCCATAAAGGACAGTGGTGTTCTTTGTCCTAGGTCACAGGATGTGCATCTGTCACTTAGCTTGTCGGCCTGTGAAACCGAATACCACTGGAGAGCAGGTGACCAGATCTTACACTCGTCACTGGTAAAGTCAGTCCTCGTTACAGGAAGTGCAGTGTTCACTGGGCTTTAATGGGAAAATGTGGGTATTGAACAATGCGATTTAAAATTGTGTGAATGCTTTCGGATTATCCTAATAGAAAAATACGAAATACATGGAAGAAAGGATTGCTGCGTTCACTCTCGTTATGGTTTTTAATTCCACTCAGATTATTCTTTATTGCTCAAAATCAAAATTAACCGGGCCTGGCGGCGTGGCCTAACGGCTAAACTCCTCATCTTGAACGCCCCGGGATCCCATATGGGCGCCGGTTCTAATCCCGGCAGCTCCACTTCCCATCCAGCTCCCTGCTTGTGGCCTGGGAAAGCAGTCGAGGACGGCCCAATGCTTTGGGACCCTGCACCCGCGTGGGAGACCCAGAAGAGGTTCCTGGTTCCCAGCTTCAGATCAGCGCGCATCGGCCCGTTGCGGCTCACTTGGGGAGTGAATCATCGGACAGAAGATCTTCCTCTCTGTCTCTCCTCCTCTCTGTATATCTGACTTTGTAATAAAAATAAATAAATCTTTAAAAAAAAAAAATCAAAATTAACTTACTAAGTTTGGAATGGAGACTTTAAACAGGGAGTAATTTTTTTTTTGTCTTTTGAAGTGCATTTTGATCATGGAATAGGAGGTTGACTTTATGATTTACTGAATATATTTCAGTGTCATATTCGTGTTTCTTTTGCCTTCATTTTATCTTGACAAAATCAAAAAACTTTCTGAAATATTACTAACTCTTAAAAAAAATCTTGACTTTTACAACAGATTTGGCATAACAGAATACAAACCAGACAAACTATTAAGCTTTTAAGTAACAATGTCCTGTATACTCATTAGCTTAATAACACCTCGCTCTTCATTTTTCTTTTAAATCACTGATAAGCAGTAAAGTGCTTGGGGAGAAGCTTTCCTTAGCAGGGGTCCAGCCAGTGCCTGGTCCAGCCACCCATTCTAAGACATGCTCAGTGGGATAGTGCCCTAAGACACCCTGGGTCACGGTCTTCCCTGTTGTCTGCTTGCTGTGTGGTCCCAGGGGAATCAAAACTACTAAAGAGCTAGTGGGTTAATCTTTGTGTGGAATGACAACTCTTTTTACTTGTAAAAATAGACTTCTCATTAGGTTGCAGCCAGTGGAGTGCTCAAGATTGTTTAAATTGTCAGAAGTTATGTGCTGGTTGTTATGTATGGCCGTCATTAAAAATTAAATTATATAAAAGTGAATTCAATTAGAAGTAAATGTTCTATCTGCACTTGGAATTATTTCCATCTGTCGTACCTCCATTGTGGCAAGGCTGAATCATGGTGTGGTGTTGTGCAGTCCTGTGCAAACTCGGTGATGTTGCTTAGTGCGCTGAATTTGGCCATGGTGGAGTGTTCAGGTCGCAGAGCATTGTTTACTCCGAGAGCCAAGAGGTGAGGATTCAGTATCACAGTGCTAGGAACATCTTGCCATTTGTCAGTGCTGCTCGCACAATGTAGAGGCAATTATTTGCTGATTAGACCAGGAAATTAAACTTGTGGTCTGCTGCAAATAAAATTGAAAGCATATATAAATAAAGGAGTTAAGATTCTTTTAGTCATGTGGCAAAATTTGTTATTTTATGTGCCATTAAACTCTGGATAAGACCAGCATGCTGAAATCTGCAACCTCAAACTTGTATCTGCTTATTGTAGCAACTTGCCTAACTGTACTACTCTGTTCGGTAGATCTCCAGTAAGATGGGTGCCCATTACCATTGCATCATTTGTTCAGCAACGATCGCCAGGAGAACCGATATGCTCGGACATGTGAGGCGCCACGAGAATAAAGGAGAGACGAAATCCAGCTATGTTGCTGGTAAGTTGAATAATCTCATTAATGTATTCATTCAGTTCTCAAGTAATTCCTCACTTACTCCTCCCAGACACCAGATTCACTGATTTTACCAATCTGTTTGATCCATTGCTTTGAATTTCACTTTCTTTGTGTAAGGTCTCCAACTGCTTTTTCTGCAGTTACACTTAATTCATGGTATACAAAAAGCAAATGACATCAAGTAAATATAGATGTTTTACAAAGATTCTAGAATTACTGTTAGCTTTTTGCACCACAAACCCACAGCACACACTAGCTAGGAAGACTCACTGCTGGTAGCCAGGGCCACGGCAAGGCTGTCTCCCTGAGTGGGAGAGAATGCAGGCTGCCAGTGGACGATGGAAGCGACTTATGGAGAGTCCTTTGCTTTGAGTAAAGGGCTTAGCTAATCAGGTGAGAGTCTGACAGGATTGGGCCTGGTGGGAGACAGCCCCGCCTGGCTGGCAGGGTGACCCCTGAGGGAAGTGGCTGCCAGGACATACAGCTCTCAGTGTTTATACAGCTCAGTTGTGGGGCTTTGGGCGGCAGCTCCTCAGCTGCACACGCTTGGTCGTGTCACCATGGTGGGTGTTCCAGGTTCCTGGGCGTTGCTGGCTTGTGATAAGCTCTCATCCTCCGATGCAGTCAACTCCTTCAGGAGGCACTTCTTAATTACAGCTTTTACGTCAATAACCATGTTATTATTGAAAAAAAACTTGCAAAAAGTTTTGAAATAAAGATCACTTATTATCCTGAAAAATATCGGATCATTTATGACTCGTTATTACTTAGGAAGCTATGTCAACAATTCAGTTAAGCCCTAATGACCTAAAACAGCAGTTGGATAAAATGATTAGCTTCTTTCCTGTGCCTCCATGTTCCATTTCCTTAAGAATTTCTTCTCTTTCTCTCTTTTTCTCTTTCTCCCACCCCCCATCTTTCTCTGTAACTCTGCCTTTCAAATAAATAAAAGCTAAGCCTCTAAATAAGTTTGGTCACTGAAATGATTTTCTATAAATTCCCACAGAATCTTGTTTGATCTGAATTGCGAGATAGGTGATATGTCTTTTGTTGGGATATAGAAGAATATATAACACAATTTTAGGAAAGATTACTGTTTTTTGGCTGTATAGAAAGAAATGTTTGTCATTTAGTTGAATTTTTTTTTTTTTAGTTAACATTCTGACTGTATATTCAGACATTGAAACAAAAAGGATCTGAATTATTTTCCCCACCATTATTATATATCACTTCTTTGTTATTTAAAACGCTGTATGTCTATACACATCAGTATTTTTTTTTTTAAGATTTATTTTTATTGGAAAGGCAGACTTACTGGCGCTTGTAGGAGAGGATTAGTCAGTTGAAGCACCACACCAGCTCTACACATCAGTATTTCATCTGAGTTTAAAGCTAGACGATTGCAATGTAATGCAGTAAAATACAGTAATAAAACTGTTGATTAGCTTGTAGCCATTTAAATGTGATTTTCAATGTAAAACTGCTGGCTAAGGCATAGTGTTCAGAAGCCCAGCATTTCTTATTGCCATCTTGGCCAACCATGCAGCCGCACTCCATCACAGTGGTCATTGGTGAAGCTGGGGGCACCTTGGGGTGTTGTGTTGGCACGGTGGTGGTTCGGCCTCGTGATCAGATGTGTCAGTAAGGTCAGCAGTCATGATCTGAAGTGACTAAGTTTTCAGGCCCACCAAGTGGCTCAGTGGCCAAATCCTCATGTCTCAAACACTGAGATCACCTTATGGATGCTGGTTCATATCCCAGCAGCTCTGCTTCCCATCCAGCTCCCTGCTTGTGGCCTGGGAAAGCAGTGGAGGACGGCCCAATGCTTTGGGACACTGCACCCGCGTGAGAGACTTGGAAGAAGCTCCTGGTTTCTAGCTTTGGATCAGCTCAGCTCTGGCCATTGTGGCCACTTGGAGAGTGGACCAGCGAGTGAGGGTCTTCCTTTCTATCTTTCCTTTGCTCCATAAATCTGATCTACTTTTCCAATGAAAAATAAGTAAATCTTTTTTAAAAAGTTTCTTTCTTTCAACAAACACTTGGCTGAGTGCTACTGTTTTCTAGAGACAACACCGAGTTGTGTATTTTTGGTTTGGTTTTGTATCTTTGCATTAACACAATAATATGTTTTTTAAATGTATATTGTGTCATATTTCCTGGTAATCTTTTTCCTCCCTCTTAGCTTCTGCTGTGAAAGCACCGCATGAGACTCTGAAGGAGACGGGCACGGATGTGCGAGTCTGTCCCAACTGTACTGTGCCTCAGAAAGCAGATTCCTACTTTAACCCCAAAATGAAACTGAATCGGTAAGAGACAGTGAGAGCCGGATTGTGGCTCACGGCGTCGTATCGTTCCAGATCCGCCTTCTCACCTTCTGTCCTCCTGCGATGAAGCTGAAAGCTGCATGTGCCATGAGAGCATCTCCTGGAACATTTCTTCACGATCTTTGGTCTTTTATTGGTTTCCTACCAGTACAGCTTCTTGATCAGAATGAAACAGGACTAACTTTATATAGTCACTCAACAGGCTGGTACTTCTGCTTGCATCGTTTATGTGCATGTAAATAAGTGCTTATTACTGGGGCCCATTAGAGTCATAGTTTAATTTCACACATTTTCAGTTATTGCACTATTTAATTGGAAATGCTAGATTTCCTTTCAAAGTGGTTTCTGTGTATAACTAGGCACTGGTTTCTCAGTCCCTATCAGTGACCTGACCTCAGATGACCCCTTTTCTCCAGGCAGCTGGTGTTCTGCACGTTAGCTGCTCTGGCTGAGGAGCGGAAACCGCTGGACTGTCTGGATGCCTTTGGAGCCACAGGTAAGGAGGCTGCAACCTGGCTTTACTTGTAAGATTTATCCAGTCTCTTTCCTTAGGTGTTTGGTATGGCCTTTGTATTTGGCAGAATATTTTGACATAAAAAATGCAGATTTAAGGTTAAATTTTTATTAGGAAATATTTTAAACATGCAAAAGTAAAAAATATAATAATCGACACATGATCGAACTTAGCAGTGAGCGGCTTTGGCTCAGTGTTGTTTTATCTCTGTGCTCTGTTCCTCCATCCTCATTAATTTGAGACAAATAAAGGTCAGTGTCTCAGCAGGGTGTCTAAACAATTCGGACTTAACAGAAATAAAACTGATACCAGCCACACCTAAAATATTAAAATAACTTTTTTTTAAAAAAAGATTTATTCATTTTATTACAGCCAGATATACAGAGAGGAGGAGAGACAGAGAGGAAGGTCTTCCGTCCGATGATTCACTCCCCAAGTGAGCCGCAACGGGCCGGTGCGCGCCGATCCGAAGCCGGGAACCAGGAACCTCTTCCGGGTCTCCCACGCGGGTGCAGGGTCCCAAGGCTTTGGGCCGTCCTCAACTGCTTTCCCAGGCCACAAGCAGGGGGCTGGATGGGAAGTGGAGCTGCCGGGATTAGAACCGGTGCCCATATGGGATCCCGGGGCTTTCAAGGCGAGGACTTTAGCCGCTAGGCCACGCCGCTGGGCCCTAAAATAACTTTTAATATCAAATTTTTTCGCTTTGCCCAGATGTTTCATAATTTTTTAAATTTTCAAAGCGGAAATCAGACAAAACCAAGGTATTGCAGTTGTGGTGCTGTGGCTGTTTTTAATCAGTGATGTTGGGGTCGGGGATAATCGTGTTGATGTAACACAGCTTACAGGTGTCCCAGCTCCTGGGCTTTTGCTGGTTCTATCATCATGGCTTGCCTGCCGTGGGCCTCTGGCACCCATGTTCCGCACTGTATTCAGCGGAGAACTTTCCTTTGAAGCATTCTTGTTTACTACAGTCAGGAAGCACTTGGTAGCCAGCTGTCTTGTGGTTGTTTGTTATGGTCTTGAAGCAGTAAAGGAGATTTTAAAGATTCAGAACACTTTTCTCAGTGAATTTACCAGTAGACAAAAGATTACTGGAAAAATTACAAATCACCCAAAAAGCTACTTGTGTCCACCCCAAGTCTTTCTTCTTAAAGATCATAGTACTCTGCTGAGAAGCTGGTTCCAAAGGGTGGAGCGTGCGTCAACTCCCTCCGCCCCCCCTGGGGAGCTGTGACTACTCCAGGCAAGCACTGTGGAGCCCAGGCGCTGGCTTAGCACGGGGGCGTTGGGGGACAGGGACCCGAGTTCTTCTCTGATAGTGCAGTTTGAAGTACATTGACATGTTTAAAGTACGTAGGACGGCACCCAGCACGTAAGTGCTGCATCACTGTGGTAATGTTCGCAGCTCCCGGCAGCAGGCTGGCCAGCCTCGGTGTGGGCGCACATTGGAGGAGGGAACCATCAGCTGGGATTCCTCTGTGTCTGTCAGTCACTGTGTTTCTCCGTCTTTCAAATACATTTTTCAAAGATTTGTTTATTTTTACTACAAAGTCAGATATACAGAGAGAAGGAGAGACAGAGAGGAAGATCTTCCATCCGATTATTCACTCCCCAAGTGGCCACAATGGCCAGTCTGCGCCGATCCGCAGCCAGGAGCCAGGAGCCTCTTCCAGGTCTCCCACGCCAGTGCAGGATCCCAAGGCTTTGGGCGTCCTCGACTGTTTTCCCAGGCCACAGGCAGGGAGCTGGATGGGAAGTGGAATAGCTGGGATCAGAACCAGCACGCATATGGGATCCTGGGTGTTCATGGCGAGGACTTTGATTTTTAAAGATTTTGGAACAATTTTTACAACTTAAAACTTTTGCTATTGTACTGTTTTTATCTGTAATTATTAACATTTAAAAGCTCATTTCTTGCCCTTTCTCCTAAGGGATAATGGGATTGCAGTGGGCAAAACATCTCGGAAGTGCCGTCCAAGTTACAATCAATGACTTGAGTGAGAACTCTGTGACGCTGATTCAGGAGAACTGCCACTTGAACAACCTGAAAGTGAAGGACAGCAGGGAGACGGGAGGGAGTGACGGGACTCTGGGGGAAGGAGAGGAGACCCTTGGTGACATCAAGGTGACCAAGATGGACGCCAATGTGCTGATGCACCTGAGGTCTTTTGATTTCATGTAAGTGAAAAATATTTGATAAGTTACTTTCTAGAGTAAACTAGAATTTTGGGTTGGGATAACTAAAAATTAGGACAGCCTTTGATATTAAATTAACATGGGTTTTAACATTGGCCTAAGATATACAGTGAGGGAAAAAATTTTTTTTGAAGGTTTATCTATCTTTTTTGAAAAGATAAATCAGATTTACAGAGAGAAGGCAAGACAGAAAGAAAGTTCTTCCATCCTCTGGTTCACTGTCCAAGTGGCTGCAATGAGCCGGAGCTGAGCCAATCTGAAGCCAGGAGCCAGGAGCTTCTTCCAGGTCTCCCACGCGAGTGCAGGGTCCCAAGGCTTGGGGCCGTCCTCGACTGCTTTCCCAGGCCACAGGCAGGGAGCTGGATGGGAAGCGGGGCAGTAGGAAATGAACAGTTGCCCACATGGGATGCCGGCACTTGTAAGGCAAGGTTTTAGCCACTGAACGAAGCATCATGCCAGGTCTGAGAAAAATTTCTAATAACGGGAATAAGATGCCTAGGCAGGACGCTTTTCCTCCAAGCCTGATTTATGTTGACAAGTCTGATGTGTCAGGCGTTCATTTTGTTACTTCCTTCACAAACAGCGTCATGAGGGTTAGCACAGCGGACTCCACATGGGATGCCCTGGTCTCCTGGCAGCCTGCCTGGTTCAGCTCCCAGCTGCACGCCCAGTGCCAGCTCTTTGCTTGTGCAGCTTTGGCGGACAGCAGGGGATGGCTCACATAGTGGCTTCCTGCCAGGCTCCTGCATCAGCCCCAACTGATGCAGGCATTTGCAAAGGGAAGCAGTCAGTCTGGAGATATCTGTATGTTTCTCTCTGTGGTTCAAACAGTAACAGTTGACAATTCAATGTTAAAAACATTTATGCACTTAGAATGTGTTTGCAGAGTACTTTTGAATTCATGGAGTTTTATCATTGGAATTATTAACACTGATACAGTTTTACTTACTGGTAAGAGTTTAATCAGGCCTGTGCTTTGTGGTTTTAGACACCTGGACCCTTTTGGAACATCTGTCAACTATCTAGATTCTGCGTTCAGAAACGTAAGGAACCTCGGGGTAGTGTCAGTGACTTCGACTGACACCAGCTCTTTATATGCCAAGGCGCAGCACGTTGCCCGGCGGCACTACGGCTGTACCGTCGTCCGGACCGAGTACTACAAGGAGCTCGCGGCCAGGGTTGTCGTGGCCGCCGTGGCCAGGTACGTGCTGCCCCCCGCGCCTCTGCGCTCAGCACACACGGGCTGGAGAGGAAGAGCTGCTCTCATTCTAAACACGCATGAATTATGAGTTTTGTTTTCTATCTCTATCCTTTTAGGTTGCTTTTAATATGTATTCACTTAGAATGTTATTTAAAAACTTATGTCTAAAATAGCCTGCTCTCCAACTTAATCAAAGTATTGTAATCATTAAAGTATTCTAAAAAGAAAAATGAAAGTTAATTTAAATCTGTTTAAAGGATAGTAATATGAAAAAAAGAACAAAAATTATTTCTAGATTCAGTCCAAGTCTTTTGCTTTACATGCATTTTGTCTCTATGTAACTTGAATAAATTGGTGACTTAAAAACTTGACACTATAAAGCGCTCTTACAGAACAACAAGTTCTGTACTTCTCATCTAGATTTTTTTTAAACAGTCTAGAAAACGGAGATTTTTTGGTTTTTGAGCATATATTACATGCAGAAAGTTATACTAAGAAAGTTATGGAAGCAGACATTGAAAGTGTGGCTGGCACGTGGGCACAGCTAGTTGACGACCGGCGCTAACACTGGTCTCCCAGCATTTAGCTGGAAGTTCCTACCTCAACAAGCCAGACCTTCTGGATTATTCCTAATTTCTGAATGTCTGATGCTATTTGTACATGCCAAGGGCAAACAGTAATGCTCTAAGTGTCCATGGCAGCACACTCAGATTGATGTGTGTGTGATGTGAGTGATGCAGCTGTTAGCGGTTGCTCCACAGTCAGTGCAATTCTGGTAGAAATGATTTTGACTATGTTTCACTGGCATACTATGTTGCGTATAGCCAATACTCAATAAATATGAGTGGCTTGAAACAACTTTTATGTAAAAATCAATCAATCAATCAATCAATCAACGGAAGAGGAAGAAGCTGGCGTGATGACACTGCCGTGGGTTGTGGTCGGGCCAGCCTGAAAGCAGACGGTGACACATGACATAAAGAAGCAAATTCAGGTTAAAGTTTTCAGGGTGGAGAAACCAGGAGTTGCTCTCTGCGTCCCAAGACAAGAGGCCCCCAAAGCCTGGTTTTCCTGGTGTTACCGTTTGCAGTGGCGTAAGCTGTAATATGCAGTTTTATGAAGAGCAGGGTCTTGTGATAGGAAAGTGAAACACAGTGAAACAAAGGACAATAGGGAGTTTCGTGCAAGAACGTGTTTTGAACACAGGGATGATTGATTCCTGAGAAACTAGGCGGGTGCCAATCCCAGCGTTGGGCAGTCTCGAGGTGTACGGGCCCGTGTGTTCAGCGGAATCCATGGCACCTCTTACCTGCTGCAGCACACATGCCAGCGTGGCCTTTGCCGTTGTCAGCGTCACACACTCGCTGACTGCTAGGCAGCTCAACCAGACTTCAGTGGAATAGAAGAGGGGATACAGGGGTGTCTAGGGGCTGGGTCTTCTCATAGGCCATGTGGTGGATCCAGATACTGGTCCTGTGGAGAGGCTGTCTTAAAAGGCCAATGTCCAGGGGCCAAAGACTCAGCTAAGTATTCTTTGTTTCCTTTGTTTCAATTTCTGTAAAAATTACAATAGTAATGATTTAGAAGCACTATGGCTAAGAACTGGTTCCCACAGACCCATCCGTAGTTGGCTGTCCAGCTTGGCCGTGGCAGTAGAAGCCCCATCTAACCACAGAACTCTGTTCCCAGAGCTGCTGCCCGCTGCAACAAAGGCATCCAAGTGCTGTTGGCAGTGGCCCTGGAGCACTTCGTGCTGGTGGCGGTGCGCGTGCTGAGGGGGCCGACTTCAGCAGACGCCTCAGCCAGGAAGATCCAGTACCTGATCCACTGTCAGTGGTGTGAGGAGAGGATCTTCCGCAGGGGTGGCGACATGGTGGAAGGTGAGCCCGGCCGCCCCGCCGCGGTCTGCATTGCAGCAGCCTGATCTCAGCCCCAACTGTACATGTTGTTTTTGATCTTGAAGATTACAGTGCTAAGTTTGTTATTTCTGTCCTGGATATCATGTCATCAACAGGACCTTCGTGAGTTTATTAAAGCTATCTACTCATGCTCTAGCCGTGCCTCCAATGAAAACATCCAGAAATAACGTAGCTTCCATGTCAACTAATTTTAGCAACAGAAATCAGATGACCTCTGTGTCTGTGCTGCTACCAATCATTAGTTTCATGAAGATGATTTTCATATTTCTGGCTGAATAGAAACAGCACCTATTATGAGAGTCACGCAATTAACATTGATTGAGCCTCCACTATATGCCAGGCCTGAGGATACAAGGAAAAAGCTATAGTTTATACCCTCATAATGCTGTTTATCTTGGCATTTGTGGAACACAGAAACAGTTGCCTGTTGTTTTAGATTCTTGGAATTCTTTATTTTTTTAAGACTTATTTAGTTTTATTGGAAAGTCATATATACAGGAGGGGAGAGAGAGGAAAATCTTCCATCCACTGGTTCACTCCCCAAATGGCCACAAAGGCCAGAGCTGAGTCGATCAGAAGTCAGGAGCCAGGAACTTCTTCCGGGTCTCCCACGCAGGTGCAGGGTCCCAAGACTTTGGGCTGTCCTCTACTGCTTTCCCAGGCCAAAGGCAGGAAGTTGGATGAGAAGTGGGGCCGCCAGGACATGAATTGGCACCCATATGGGATCCCAGCAAGTGCAAGGTGAGGACTTGAGCCACTAGGTTACCACACCAAGCCCAGAATTTTTTTTTAAGAGTTATTTATTTTTTGTTGAAAGGCAGGTTTTACAGAGCAAAGTAGGAGAAACAGAGAGGGTCCCCCATCCATTGGTTCACTCCCCAAATGACCACAATGGCCACAGCTGAGACCTTTGGATTTCCCACGGAGGGGCAGGGTCCCAAGGCTTTGGGCCATCCTCCGGTGCTTTCACGGGCCACAGGCAGGGAGCTGGATGGGAAGCAGGGCCGCCGGGACAGGAAGCTGTGTCCATATGGGCTGGTGGAGCTTACAGGTGGAGGATTAGCCAGTGGTCATCACTCCAAGCCCTGTTTGCCACAACCTCAGGACTCCTTTAAGTACAGCTTCACGTCGTCCATTTAGCTCGCTTTCTAAGTCTAATGAAAGCCGATAACTGGGGGCTGCGTTTCTCTGTGTGTGTCTGTGTATCTGTTTTTCAAGTAATAAAATAAATAAGTAACATATCAATGGAGGTAAAGTCCTCATCCAGAATTACATTATAGCATGTATACCAACAACATAGAAATACCAGTTTCCTTCTTTTATAATTCCTTCATTTTTGCTACTGGTAACTTGGAATGAAAGCCCTGACTCTTCAGAGAGGAAGTTTGCTAATGTTTACCTAGATCTGAGAAACACTAATGAAGTGGCTTGGGAAGTCATCAGTTGGTATGATGGAAGCATTTGGCAACGTGTGTATCAAGACACACATTAGTGTGTGCTCTGTGCCTGTGGAGGGCGAGCACAGCTCAGGAAAGTGGGGACCGCTGTCCAGCCTTGGGCAATGACTGCTGAAGATGCTCACGGCGTAGTGACTTAATGGTGCAAGGGACAAGTTGTGGGACATTCCGCCAGGTCTGAGGAGCCCCGTCTCGCCCCATCTGTCAGCAGTAAGAGGCTCAGCGGTCCAAGAGCCTGGACCAGACCTGGGAAAGAACAGAGAGGGACACTTTGCACAGCTCTCCTGAGCTCTCGCGGCTGCGCATCACGCCGCTTAGTTGCACAGAGTAGCTGAGAGATTGATCAGATAGCAACCCAGCACTTGGGTAGCTTTGTCCTATCGCTGCAGCCCTGGCTTCTGGAGTCCGTTCAGGCTGTTCCAAGGTAATGGTCAGCCCAGGAGTTGAGCAGCTTATTTGGAGAGAGTCTAGCTTAAAACGCCTCTTCTGGGCCTTGACGAGTCCCATGGGATTGGGTGGGTGTCCTCACTTTGGGACTTGAGAAAAGCCTGTCCTCGCATCCTCTCCTTGTCCTCCAGGCCACGTTAGGTGCCCGTGGCAGCAGGCGTTAGGGGCTCAGAAATCAGCTCTGAGAATGGAAATATTTTCTTTCCAATTACACAAAAGCAAATTGATGAGAAATGTCTGTGTTCTGAGATGCCAGTTATATAGGTATATATATATATATATTTTTTTCATACTTCATCAAGCTTTCTCAGAAGCAAATTCTATCCGTTAATTTTAAACAGGAGCAGGGTTACCTGCTCCTGTTTAATGTGGTGCAGTCAGGAAGGCCACTTCTCCTGAGCCCTAATCCTCATCTAGAGAGTTACGATTTTAACAGTATCTGCCGAAGACAGTTGTAAAGGTTAATGTTAGAAAACATGCAAGCTCCGCGCACAGTACCTGGCACATAGTAGGGCCTCCCGCTGTGTAGTAGCTTCGCAGTAGGACTGCTGCCGCCGTGGTCACGTTAGTCATCGCCCTTCTGCCTTCTTCACGTCGTGTTTTCACAGCAAACCCCTACAAGCAGCTGCCCTGTGACTGCCACAGAAGCATGCCAGGGAAGACAGCGATGGAACTTGGACCTCTGTGGTATGTTCATGGGAACGCACTCAGTTCAAGCTTGACGAAGTCTTGGCTCTATGTGGGAAAAGAGAAAAGTCTGGCCAGATCATTGGAATTCTTTTTCCCCGTGTACTGAGGGGTTTTCAACTTTCAGATTTTTTCCCTACTGTTTTTCCTTTTTGTGACAAAACTAATAGGAGGTAGGTGAAGAGAGGCTGGGGCAACCTGCCAACTAAATAACTCCAGGACAGGCATTTGGCACAGCTCATCTTCAGAGTGCCTGGGTTTGAGTTCCGACCTCTGTTCACTGAGAAACCTGTGGTGTCTGCCAAGACCGTGGCTCAGGAGGGGGACCTGCACTGGGGCCCCCGGACCCTAGCTCTGGTCTGGTCCAGTGACAGCCACTCCGTGCACTTGGGGCGTGAGCCTCAAGATGGGAGCTCTGTCCTTGTAGGTGCCTCTCCTCTCAAAAATATTTTTAAAAATTCATTTTTGAACAGGAAGAAAAAGACCTTTTTCAGCTGAGCATGATAGAACTAGTATGTGATTGCAAAATGATCCCAACTTATAAAGTCTGATAAAATCAGAGATCTTCAGGAAATGTTGAGAATGGGATGTAAAAGTATCTAGCTGTTATACATAAAACTGTTTAGAAGAACATAGGTGTAATATTGAATGTCTGTGTACTTGTGCACCATGGTAAAACTGCCCCCCATCAGAATCCTTGGTGAGGTGTGCTGTGCTGCAGAGCCTTGTCGAAGCTGGACGTTCCTGAGGCCGTTGTGCCGCACGTCCCCACACCGTACAAGGCCCAAGAATGAGCGGCTCGTGTAGCGCCAGCGTTCTCCACATATCTGCTACCTGCTGATCCGACTTATGGTCCCAGAATTTAGGAATAATCGGTTCCTGGGTCCAGAAAGATCTAGCTCAACTCATTCATTGCACAAATGAGTCAATTATGAGACGGTGATTATAGTTTTTGCTATAACTGACACAGAGAGATCTGATTCTCACCTCCTGATTTCCTCACTTCAGAGCCACCCAGACCGCCTCCCTCATCTCCCCATCCCCAGATATACAGAGAGGGGGAGAGACAGAGGAAGATCTGTCCGATGATTCACTCTCCAAGCGGCTGCAATGACCAAAGCTCGCAGATCCTAAGCCAGGAGCCACGAGCCCTTCCGGGTTTCCCGTGTGGGTGCAGGGTCCCAAGGCTTTGGGCCGTCCTTGACTGCTTTCCCAGGCCACAAGCAGGGAGCTGGATGGGAAGCAGGGTCCGCAGGGACTAGAACTGGTGCCCTAGTGGGATCTTTGCACATTCAAGGCAAGGACTTTAGCCGTTAGGCTACCACACTGGGCCCCGTAATTCCTTTTGAAGTTAAGCCCAAAATAATTCCTAATCAGCCTTTGATATATGTTTTATATATGTGTGTTTTTTTTTTTTTTATTTGAAAGAGTTGCAACAGAAAGAGGAGACAGAGAGCAAGACCTTTGACCTGCTCCATTCCAGCTGGCCCCTCATCTGAGCCTGTCCAGTGTGAGGCTAAGAGCTTCTTGCAGGTCTCCTCCGCTGCTTTCTCAGGCCTGTAGCAAGATGCTGGGTGAGAAATGGAGCACCAGGACACACCCCGTGCCCGTGTGCAATGTCCGGGCCCCAGGCAGAGACCTAACGTGGTGTCCCTTGGCACTGGCCCGTGGACTGTGTCTGCTCTCACATGAGCCGTGTCACGTCGCCCACAGGTGTGTTTGCGAGTCCTGATGACAGCTGTCATTATCGGGTGTGCACTCTGCTAGGCATCAGACATCTTGTGTCTCACTGAAGTCGCTTAGCAGCTCTGCAAGAAGCTTGGAATTCACTCCACGATGAGGTGACACAGGTCGTGAGCGGCAGGCCGGCCTGGGGTTCACTTATCCAGCTTGCGACTTCAGGGTTTGTCCAGGACATCTGTGACAGGTTCACCCGGGCCATGTGGAACTATACAGAAAGGGGCACTTGGGATGTTGCTCGTCCCGCCTCAGCCTCCACTGTGTGCACGCCGGGCTCACAGCACTGAGTGCTGTGCAGCACTGAGCAGAGACGCAGCCGAGACCCTGGCTTGCTCACTGCGCCCAGCTTTGGGCTGCTGTGCGGCCAGTACCGCCTCTGGCATTGGGCGTGTCCTCCAGCTGCCCCAGCACAGAGTCACACGGTACTGTGCACTCGGTGGGAGGCTCAGTACATTCGTCTAGATCTAATGTAGTGAAGCTTTTTTGATCAATCCTGCTTGTTTCATGACAAAAGGAGTGGACAAATAGGAACCTGTTTGTAATTAAATCTTCGAAACTTTCTGAATGTTAGTACTACTCCATTCTATAATTAATTGTATATTTTAGTTGTGACTAACTACTGTAGGTTTTTTTTTTTTTTTTTTTAAGAAAGTAACTATTTCGGCCCAGCAGCGTGGCCTAGCAGCTAAAGTCCTCACCTTGAACGCCCTGGGATCCCATGTGGGCGCCAGTTCTAATCCTGGCAGCTCCACTTCCCATCCAGCTCCCTGCTTGTGGCCTGGGAAAGCAGTCGAGGACGGCCCAAAGAAATGGAGCACTTTAGGACCCTGCACCCACGTGGGAGACCTGGAAGAGGTTCCAGGTCCCTGGCTTCGGATTGGCGCAGCACAGGCCGTTGCACTCACTTGGGGAGTGAATCATCGGACGGAAGATCTTCCTGTCTCTCCTCTCTGTATATCTGACTTTGTAATAAAAATAAATAAATCTTTAGAAAAAAGAAAGTAACTATTTCAAAAACCCATTTGTTGGTTTGTTTTCAGGTCAAGTTCCCTTTTCAATACTGGATTCCTCAAAAGAATGCTGTTTGAATCTTTTCACCATGGTTTGGATGATATTCAGGCCCTGCTCAAGACACTAATCTTTGAGTCAGAATGTACTCTGCAGAGCCAGTTTTCAGCTCCCGCAGCCGCCGGTGTCAACAAGCAAGGTGAGCACACCGCCTGTGTACAAGCTGAGTAGCACAAGCACTGCATCCTGCCACATCTGTTTGATTGTTGCCAAGGCAACATAGTCACATGGAGTGTGACAAGTAAATCCCCTCATTACCTGGTTCTTCATCTTTTTTTCAGTGTGTCACTTTTCAGAGTTACACCCAGAGTTGTGACGTGTATAATGATTTAAGGTGATCTCCCTTTTTCATTTTACTGGATTAAATGAAATAAAAATCCTCTATGATTTTATTATGCTTTTTAGAAAGAAAAGCGCTAGCTAGTTTTAAGAGTAGTATAGCCAAAGATTTTGCTCATGTCCACTAGGATACAGAATCTAGATTTCATGTTTATCACTCAGTACAGCAAAGGTTTGCTCCGTGATGGGAACGTCTCCTCGTTGTTGGTAAAAGGGGGGTCTGTTAAACATCCTGGCAATCTTCCAAGTTACTACAGATTACTGGAAACTGCAGTTGTTGAAAAGATTTATATTTATTGGAAAGGCAGAGTTACAGAGGGAAGGAGTGACAGACAGGAACATATTCCATCCTCTGGTTCACTCCCCAGGTGGCCACAACAGCCTGAGCTGAACTGATCTGAAGCCAGGAGCCAGGAGCCTCTTCTGGGTCTCCCCTGTGGGTGCAGGGTCCCAAGGCTCTGGGCCATCCTTGACTGCTTTCTGAGCAGGGCTGCTGGGACACAAACTGGCACCCAAAAATTGCAATTTTTAAAAAAGACTTTATTTTCAAACTCAGAGTTACAGAGGTAGGAAGAAAGAACTCTTCCCTGCACTGGATCCGTGTCCAGGTGGTGGCAAAGGCCCACGTGCAGCTGGCCCACGCTGGGCACTTCATCCAGAGCCCCCAGAGCTGACAGGGACTCTTAACAGTTGTGTCTCGTCAGCTGCTCCTCCCTGTCCATCAGCAGGGAACTGAGTCAGAGAAGGCAGCAGCCAGGAAACAAGCCAGCACCCACACGGGGTCCTAGTGTAGCGTATGGATGCCACAGCATACTGCTGGCTCCTCAACTCGATTCCTTTTGGTTGTTTGTTTTGTTTGTTTGTTTAAAATATTTAAAAGGCAGACTAATCAAGAGAGACAAAGAGAGTGCAATCTTCGATCCGTTGGTTCAATCCCTAAACTGCCTGCCACAGCTGGGTTTGTGCCAGGCCTACCTCTGGGGCCAAGAATGCCACGCAGGGCTCCTGCAGTGCTGGCAGACCCCTGGCCACCTGCTGCCTCGCAGGCACGGAAGCCAGAAGTTCAGAAGTGTGGAGTAGAATGGAGCCAAGCTGCACAGCCCAGTACCCACAATGGTACCCAACCCACTATGCCACAGTAAATACCCTTCCCAGATACAGTTCTTGGAGCACACATTTGTTTTCTTCTGTAAGTGATGCTTAAGTGTGGAGCCCTGACAGCCACGCAGGGGACCCAGAGTGAGTTCCTGACCTCCATTTCAGGTTGGCCAGACGAGAACCGGAAACAGGAGACCTCCGTCTGTCCATCTTTCAAGTTTAAAAACAATTTTTTTTTTAAGAAATACCATTGTATGGCCTTTTGTCACCAGAGAATCCTATATGGATTAAAGCCTGAGGATGGAATTTTTTAAGCTTTTACTTCAATTTTCAACTTGATTCATTTCATGATCTGAAATACTGTCTTCCCGTTTGTTTCTATTTTAGAAGAAAATGGAGTTACTAAACCTATGGCTGAAAGCCCAGCAGGTAATTGCATTGTGCAAGGTATGTGTGGGGATGCAGGCCCTCCGGCTGCAGGAGGGGCAGGAAGGAGGCGCCTCTGGCCCGCTTTCATGTTCTGCTAACAAAACAGCCAAATTCATTGGCATTCATAAGCCCCAAAATTCTGTTAACATGAGTTTTGTTCACATTCCCTTTGAAAGCAGTAGATCTTAACCATGTAGATGAAAATAAAATTAAATTATGCAGTTAAGGTTTTCTGATTTTTTAAAAGTTGCTCATCAGTTACAGTTGGTACCAATCCCACTGGACTCACTAGGAGAGCCAGTTCTCCAGCCGCAAGAGCCCATGTGCCCTCTCCGGGCATACACCGTACAGTATACAGAGTTCACAGGAAACAGATGCCAGAGCTTTAATATTTTAGAAACAATAACAACAAAAACAACTTTACATTGTAACTGTGGAAGGAAGCTAGCCCTGTGGAAGAGCCACAGTCGGAATGCTAGATGGCTGCCCTACATTTGACTGTTGACCTGGATTCAGAGATGGGCAAACTTTAAAGTCCTGCTAATTAATGGGGTGTGGCTTAATAAGTAATGTATCATTTTTCCAATAATCGTTCACTTCACATCTTATAATTTTGCAACATTCAAATCACTTAAAAGAATATATTTCAGTTAATTTCTCTGTTGGTGGGAAAACTGACGTTATATACTGCGAAGAGCTTCAGGTTTTCGGGTGTTACTCCATTTCTCTGTGTTGCTAGTTTTAGAAGTTCAAGAGCAGAGAATAAACTGGAGAAGTATTTGAGGGGCAGACACTGGGCATAGCAAGTGAGCCTTTGGTGGCGGTGCCTGCTGCAGCTTCCGTGTGCTGTGCTTCTGATCGGACTTCCTGCTACTGCGGCTCGGGCGGCAGCACACGACCACCCCAGTGCCTGGTCCTGGTAGCATTTACCTCCAGGGCCTAGAGGGAGTTCTGTCCAAGCCCCAGCCATTTGGGAAATGAGCCAAGGCATGGAAAATCTATCTGCCTTTCAGATAAGTTTTGAAAAAATTAACTGAGGGGCATGCATTGCGCAGTGAGTTAAGCTGATACTTGCAATCCCAGCATTCCACAGGAGATGCCAGTCTGAGTCTGAGCTGCTCCACCTCCCACCCAAACCCCTGCTGATGTTCCTGGCAAGGCAGCAGGACGTGAGGTGTGTGTGGGAGATGAGGGCGGAGTCCCTGGCGCAGTGGCAGCGAGGCGGCCACGTGGGAGAGGACCAGCACATGAACGATCTCCCCTTCTCTCCATGCTTCTGCCTTTTGTTAACGAATAAATCCTTACATAATGTTAAAATCGGAGTCTTTTTCATACATGAGAAATCAAAGAAATTAAACTGATGACTTGATCTATCAGCGCGTGCAAACCAGGTATGGCTCTCAAGTGTGTCTGTTCACTGAAGAGCATTCAGCAGAGTAGAGACACCGTCGCCAGGAGCCTGGCCATCTGCGGAGAGAACTCGCAGCACAAAGCAAGGTTGACAGAACCGCAGAGTGAGGGTGCTGTAGATCTGACAGCGACTAGCACAGCATCCCGGAGCGCACCTGCAGGGACTGCGCAACTGGCACCGAAGTGACAGCTCAAAGGAAGTCGATTCCAGTTGATGTTGTAACTGCCCGAGGACAGTGAAATGCGAGATCATATAGACTAAATGGTTAGCCTTCAGGGGACATCGAGCTGTAAGGACGTTGTGAATTCTGAAGACACTCCTAACTGTGTGTTTTTGTCTGTGTCCCAGGGAAGAGAAAAAGCAGTGAAGTCATCGCCAACTTGGCCAAGAAGCAGAAGAGCGATGTCAGCACGGAACATCCTCCCTTCTATTACAACGTCCACAGGCACAGCATCAAAGGAATGAACATGCCGAAGTGAGAAGCCCGGGGATGACAGTGTTTGAAATGTAAAAACATCACTAAACAAAAATACAGGAACCTAATGCTTTCTTCCTCTCCTTGTTGCAGGTTAAAAAAGTTTCTGTGCTATCTTTCTCAAGCAGGCTTTCGAGTAAGTCGGACTCACTTTGACCCGATGGGTGTTCGTACCGACGCGCCTCTCATGCAGTTCAAATCAATCCTTTTAAAGTACAGCACGCCCACCTACGCTGGCGGCCAGGCAGAGGGCCACGTCCAGTCAGCTCCTGAGGATACGGCGGCCAACAGGGCCGAGACGTCTGTGAGCGACCAGGCCGAAGCAGGTGGCTGCAGGAGGCGGTGACCGTCAAGAGGCACCTGCTGGAGCTCTGTGCCAGCTGTGCCAGCTGCAGGGCCTTTCCTGTCCCTGCACTTCTGTGGTGTGAGAATAAAGAGATGCTGTTTTCCTTCCGAAAATGAGCAGTTCCTAACTTAGCTGCTTTGGAAGCTTTGCTTTCAGGTTTTTATTTTACAGAAAAATCTTAAGGAGACATTTTGTATGAAACCAAAATTCTGACTGAGATCACCCTACTGTTTAATAACTGTGGAATCCATCTGTGTCGCCTCTCCACACTGACTCGTGATGCTCGTCTTCGCGTGGGCAGCACGTGAAGCCAAAGCCCTCTTCCTGTCCAAGTGAGGCTCGGCGGGCTTCCAGGGCGCTGGCCTATGTCAGTTCCAAAGGTGAACCATGTTCCCGTGTTTTTAAAAAACGGTACTTCACATCATTTTATTACCAGCTTTTAAGAAATTGAGTACTCACTGGAGCTAGAAATACATTTTTTCTTACAAGTTTATGGTCTAGTTGACTCACTCCAGAGCAAGATCCCGTCGCCCTGAGACCACTTCCCTCACCGGACACTTGATGAGTGCGGCAGTCCTGAAGAGCTGTCTGACCTTGAACAGGTCTGGGTGATCTCCCGTGCCTCGATCCGCACACATCCGGGCCTCACTCGCTCGGCTGTGCCGCCTCTCAGGAGAAAACTGTCACCCTTTGAGATGAAGGTTTGTAGTTTGAGGATTGGTTTATGATTTGCTATTTTGAAGTGAGTGTGTATGTGTGTAAACTTTTTGTAATGTAACCCAGGCTAACATAATCATAAAAATGGGAAAAAAATCTTGTTTCCACTGACATTCTCGCTTCGTTTCAATGTAAGATTCCAGATGCACTCTTGCTAGAGCAAACCTAGGTGACTTCCTGGACTTGACCGGAAACCCCCCAAAGCTGTGCACAGCGGGAGGCTCAAACACACAGCAGGTTGCCGTCTGAGGGTGTGCCTGTCCAGTAAGCCACCGCGGATCTGCAAAATAACCATGTGAGGGCAGCAACGGGCACGTGCCATCGCGACAGTGCAACAGGTAGACAGGGGTGGACAGAGGTCACTCAGTTCTGTGATCAGGGACATCCCAGGTGAACAGGTGCCAGGCTACACCACCAGACCCCATTCGGTCAAACACGAGCATCCACGCTGGAAAAGAACTGCTTCTAAGCCACAAGAAAATGGAATTCCAGAGAAACTCAAGAAACAAACACAGCTCTAGAATAAATTCAGCATAAAATATATGAAAAAAATTTTTGGTATCAAGGATTTTACATGTCATTACTCTGAAGTACTTCTCGGGGCAGATAACTGAGCACCGCCAAGCTTGCAGCACCAGTGCTCGGTGCCGCCTTGCTTCCCTAAAGGACAGGTCGCCCTCCAGCCGTGCCGCTGAGTCCCTCGGCCTGCTGGCTTCCAGGGCGTCCGAGTTTGGTTAGTTTAAAATGTCTAGCTTCTCCAGGACCACTGATCTGTGGCTGTTCTCACGATGTCCAAGATTTAATTCTGTAAACATCTGCAAAATTCACCAACACAGCCATTTGGTTAGGGCATATTTCTTAGATGTTTTTTAACTTGTAATGCAGATTTTTCCGGACAGACTTCCCCATCTATGGGTTTGCTCCCCAAATGACCACAAGAACTGAGCTGACCAGGAGCCTGGAGCCTCTTCCAGGTCTCCCACGCGGGTGCAGGGTCCCAAGGCTCTGGGGCCGTCCTCGACTGCTTTCCCAGGACACAAGCAGGGAGCTGGATGGGAAGGGGGGCCACCAAGACTTGACCCAGAGCCTTGGGATGCCAGTGCCACAGGGCAGAGGATTAGATTACTGTGCCAGCCCGTCATCACTAAGATAGTTCACTTTCCCAGATGGCCTCAACACCTCGGGCTGGGCCAGGCTGAACCCTGACTGGATCGCATCAGGTATCCCATGTGGTGACCTGTGCTTCCATCTGCTGTCGCAGCAGGCTGCATCCAAAGCACCATCCCGTATGGAGTACCAGCATCTTACCCGTTACTCCCGTATGGTGATGTGCACCTGTCTTCGCTTACCTGGGTAACACTGCCGAGTTCCTGTACACTGCTGTGTTCTCGCGTCCTTGCAGGGCCGCTCTGCTCTGTTACAGGCCTCCCCGGCCTCCCCTGCTTGCTGCACTCAGAGGTCTCCTGTGGCTGCCAAGTTCGTTTGGTGGGCCTTTGGACGGACTAAGCCACTAGGATGGGCAGTTACTTCTCCAGGCACTGTTCCGGCCCCTCTCCTGAAAACTGCTGCAAGCTAGTACACTTGATGGTGCCCCACACATCTGGGGTTTTGCTGTTTCCTTTCCCACTTCCTCCTCGTCCAGACAGAATATTCCCAATTGGCCTATTAATTTTAGCTCTCCCTTTAAGTCTCTCTTTGCAATCCTCTTCTGAATTTGTTGTTGCAGTGCTCTGGCGGGGCTTCTACTCCCCGTCCCAGCCCATCCTGTTCCTACTGGTACCTTCTCTTTGGAGAGACCTCTCTCATAACTGTTCATCAGACAGGACTTGAGCTCTTGGCTTTGCCTGGCCCAGCGTTTGTAACCATTTGAGTGAACTAAAGATTTCTGTGTAACTGCCTTTCAAATAAGTATGTAAATCTTACAAAGATACATGTGCACATGCAACTTAGTCTTCAGAATCACACTGCTGGACATCTGTTTTTAAGAGCAAGTGTGTACACTCTGCCAGGTGGCCCTGAAGCCTGGCAGCCAGAGGGGCTCCTGCAGTGCCAAGCTGGTCAGGCCTTCCCCTCCAGCATGGGGTGCAGGTGCGCCTCAGCCTTCATCTGCTGCCCACTGAGCGCATCAAGAACGGTCACGGGCGAGGTAGTGCCCTCAGTCACAGCCACGCACTTGGGTGGACTTCAACTCTGCAGAGTATGCCGGGACATCTCGGAGCTGCCGCCCTCCCCCGCTGATCGAAATACTTATTTTTATCGGGAAGGCAAATCTACGGAGAGGACAGACAGGGAGAAGGAAAAGCTGAAAGAGCCTGCGTCTGCTGCTTCACTCCCCAGGTGGCCACAGCGCCCAGGGGAGCCTCCTCCAGATTTCCCACATTAGCGGAGTCCCAGGGGCTTGGACCCTGCTCAGCTGCTTTCCCAGGCCATGAGCAGGGAACAGGATCAGAAGTGCAGCGGCCAGGACACACACTGGTGCCCATGTAATGCGGCACTCAGAGGCAGACGCTTCGTCTGCTCAGCCGTCAAACCGGCCACAACTCGGAGCCCTCCACAGACTGTCCATTTTGTCATCAGTCTCACGGTAGCCCCCTACTGTCCCCGACACCTGCTGCTGAGCCATTTTTTACAAATAATTCAAAGGGGGGGGGGGTTGCACAAGGGAGCCGAATTGGGTCAGAGAAAAGCTACAGCAAAGCTCTGCAGGGCAGTGCCAGACAGCTCGGGCAGTGCCACTTTTCTGGGGTGACGTCTAGCAGACGGTGCAGAGGTGCAAGTATCAAGATCATTCTGGATCCACTTCAGACTTGCTGTTGCTTCCCTGCTGTGGCTGGCAAGATGTCGACCTTCACAGGTGTCATGACTGACAATTTTCAAGGTTACCCCAAAACTAAGTGGGGGGAATAAGACGTTAAAAAATATCAATTTTCATTCACTTAATGTTCTGATTGCTGGAAACCTCTGGTTTTCAAAAATGTGACTATGACAACTTTTTGTTTATTTGTTTTTTTGCTTTGTTTTGTAGAACGGTCCTTAATCCACTAATCCAGGAGTTCTGGAGGGGATTTGTAACTGAGCTCATAATACAGCATAAAAAGCAACACAGAAACAGAAACTCAACTTGTTCTGAGTAGAAATACAATAGGAACTTAAAATACAGAGCCTCTGTTAATGGGCATTTCCACTGGCCAGAGCTTTATTATCTGAGTTGTAGTGCTGAGTCTTAGCTTTCTCAAATGCCCAGAGAAAAATACTAGCTCCCTCACAGGGCCCAGATAATTAAAAATAATGGAAACCCTATAAAGCTACAGTGGTCAAAACCGCTACAGGCAAACAGACCAATGGAACACAGTGCAGAAAAAAGCCACGAGTCTGCAAAGAGTTCGTGGGAAAGTTCATGAGAGAACTGCGTTGTCTTTAAGGAAAAAAAACAAAGTTATCTTTTAATTCTGCTTTCCATGAACTGTTCTGAAATATTCTCATGACATCAGTGGATGTTGAGCAAGGGTGCCCAGATCATCCCATGGACAACAGCAACACATCACACTGGGCATTCCAAGGGAAAGGGGTGAAGATGGACCACAAACCAAACCCTAAGTGCACCACATGTGAGAGTTAACTCCCCTAAACTGGGCAAACAGACACACTGAACCATTCTAACACAGCTCTGTGTACCACGGGCATGGTTCCATGGCACAGTAGCCAACCTTGCACCTGCTGTGCTAGCATCCCTCAAGGATGCTGCTTCATATCCCAGCTGCTCCCTGGTTACACCCTGGAAAGCAATGGAAGATGGCTCAAACACTCGGGTCCCTGCATCCACAAAGGAGACCAGGATGAAGCTCCTGGCTCCTGGTTTCAGTTTGTCTCAGCTCAGCCACTGTAGCCATTTGGCGAGTGAACCAGTGGATGCAAGATCTCTATTTCTCCTTTTCTCCATAACTCTGCCTTTCAAATAAAAATAATTTTTTTAAAGTTTTGTATATCAAAAGAAGTAGGGTAAAAAGAAAACAAATATTTTAAAATCATATCTGATAATGGATTAATATATAGAATATAAAATCACTCCTATAAGTCAACAACAAAGAGATCAAACAATAAGTGGGCAAAGAACTTAAATATACCATTTGTCTCACAGCAGATTCATGCAGGGTCATCAGAGCACACGAGACATCCCGGGGACCCACTGAGAAGTCACAGGCATGGCAGCCCACGGAGGGCGGGCAAGGACTGGAGCCATGCTCCCTGTCTGTGCTGCCACTGTCCACAACGGTCAGGAGGCTGGCTGTCCCCTCCCAGATGCCCACCGCAAGGCCACAACCACAGTGGGTTCAGGAACCTAGATGTTTATCAAGGGATGGCGACACAGAATGGCATGTGTAATACAGTCAGAAAAAGGAAATTCTGATACACACCACTGTAAGGGTAAACTATGAACAAATCCAGATTCCCTTAGATGAGATGCCTAAGACAAACTCAGGGAAAAAGCAAACTGCAGCTGGGGGCTGAGGAGAGCAGCACAGGGGAGTGCAGCTGGGGGCTGAGGAGAGCAGCACAGGGGAGTGGCTGTTCCCAGCTGAGCTTCCGGCTGGAATGGAGACAAGGCTCTGCAAATCCTGAGGGTCACTGCATCCCAGAACTGCACATTCAAAGTGGTCCAAGGGGCAGGTCCGTCACATGTTCCCGTAACACATTTCAAGAGATGGTGTATGCAAAGGCTCTTAGCACATGCGACCGGGACAGTGACCGCGTAAGTCACGCAGGCAGCTCTCTGGAACCCTAGTTGGCAGTTAGTCGGCCAACAGTTGCTACCCTTCCCCTGCCCCCAAAACATACACGTAATACACTCAATGCTCTATCAAATACCTATATTTGCAAAGGATTACACATCCAATGGCTTCACTAACGATGCATACTCCCATACTGACAGAAAAACACATTCTCTAAGCACAAAGCTCATATTAACAAAATACTTTCTGCTTAAAGACAAAATTTGAATCACAATGGAAATTTAGTTATTTATGCAATCACTATTCTAGTATACCAGCAGTTTTACCACAAAACCAAGGTTATATTCAGAGGACATGCATTAATAATCTATACAACTTAACATTACACCAGAAAAAGAATTGAATATAAAAGTTTCCTTGATTTTTGGTAGTTTTCAAATTTCATGACACATTACTAAAAAACCTGTAGAAACAGCTTTTAAATATTTTCAATAAAATGGTAAAAAAAAATTGAGTACATCTTTAAGATTTCATTTGGGCTGAAGATTGAAAACCTGAAGCTGGGCCTAGGCTGTGAGGCCTGACGGTGATTCCTCACAGGGCCCAGGTGGGCTCGTGACAGTGCTGCGCGAGGGCTGCTCCCTCCCAGGAAAGCCCTCAGCGCAGAGCTGCCCCTGCGAGCACACACCGTCAGTCAGAGCTGACCCAGCCGAGTGCCGCTGGCCAAGGGGGGACAGGCAGGCCCTTGCTGGCCAGAGGCTCGTGTGGCTGACCCTGCTTCGCAGCACAGCACCAGGTGTAGACGCTGAAACGGCAGCCCAAAATGCTAAACACGCATCTCGGAGAGGAGAAGATGCTTTCCAATGGTTAGTTTTATGTGCCATGTTACTGAAACTTCATGCGGCTACTGGTCAGAAAATAATTCAGGAAGCTTTGAACATATTATGTACTTTTTTCATCAAGGCTAAAGTGCAAAATATCTCCACATCTCTGGTATTTTAATAGGAAAAACATCAAACACATAATAAAAGAAGCGAGAATACTTGAAAGAAACCTCTTAAATAAACACTTGAAGACTACATATTTCTACCATTATTTAATTTTTCTTACTTCAGTGAAATCTGTCATTGAACCAAGTTCTCATACAACCTAAGATTTTATTTGATTCTCTTCCCCAAGACCAGGAATCCCAAAATACAGGGGGGAGGAAAAATAACATTGCATTACAATGGACACCAAGTTCATAACAAACGTCTGTGTAAGGTGAGATATTATGGAAGAAAATACCATAAAATAATAATCCTATGAGAATTGTTTTTCAGCACAGTAAATTTGAGCCTTGGTCTTCATGAAGATTCTGTAGCTTATATAGAAAACTATAAATATATAAGACGTCAGAGGGGGGAAAGTAGGAATACATATTAACATTCTAGAGGCCTAGGAAACTGCTGAGTAGCGGAAGAGGGAGGCCAACTGAATCTTAAGAATACAGAAACCAGAAAACTACGAAACTTCCTGGGTAAAAAAGTTGCTCCAAAATGGAACCACACATTGTAAAAGCACACAACTTAGGAATATTTTTTAAAGAAAAGCAAAAATACTGAGTAACGGTAGTCCCTTCCAAAAACAAAGTCTTAAATTAAGGGGAGAGATTCGAATAGTGTAAACGAGTCTGGCTCAGAGAGAAAACCGGGCGTCCCCACTGTCTGTCCCCAGAGCCCAGGCCTTAAGGTTCAAGTCGGGCTGTGGGACGCTCAGTCCCAGAGCTGCTCTGCGAAGCTCACTTGTGCTCCTTCGTGGGTGCGTAGTACAGTTCCATGGGCTTGTTCACTTTCCAGTACTTCTCACTGACCAACTCCAAAGAGAAGGACCCGTTTAAAACCTGAAACACAAACACACCAAGCACAGTAATAGTGAAACCAAACCAAAGAGAAACCCACAAAATACATTTTAAAAAATATCTTGGGAACATCTACCGATTCCTGTCTACTGATCTGCGCCTTTTCGCTATCTGTTCCCTAACAGAATAGAAACCACCACACCGGTACCCACTACAGGCCCGTTCCCCTTCCGCCAGTGGGCTGCCGGCAATACTCACGGTGAACTGGCCACTGGCTGTGGCGATGTAAATGGTGTACTGCTTCTCGCTGGCTGTGTCCAGGTTCATCTGATTGGACTCCCCCTTGCTTCGAAGTTCCTCTAAAGCTAACCTGACGGCCAGGTACTTGGACAGGTGATCCACGGTGGCATTGCCTGAAGTTTTTATGTATCTGGAAGGAGAAAATCATTACAAACTTAATTTTTAGAATATACTGAGAAAAAAATTATTGCGCTAATACGTTTGCTAAACTGGTAAGTAACATGAAAAATGTCTAAATTATTAATGAAATACTATAACCCTGTTGAGAACATCTCTTACTGAAAGGTTCCTTCTGGGGCCCAGCACAATTCCCTCCCTAGTGGCTGAAGTCCTTGCCTTGCATGAGCCACGATACCATATGGCTGCTCCACCTTCCTTCCAGCTCCCTGCTTGTGGTCTGGGAAAGCAATCTAGGATGGTCCAAAGCCTTGGAAACCTGCTCCCATGCAGGAGACCCCAAAAAGGGTCCATGTAGGAAACCTCGAAGAGGCTGTTGGCTCCTGGTTTCAGATCAGCTCGGCGCTGGCCGTTGTGGGCACTTGGGAAGTGAACCAACAGAAGAAAGATCTTTCTCTCTGTAAATATGACTTTCCAATTAAAAAAAATAAAATATTATCATATAAAAAGAGTTCCTTCTGTAAAATACGACATAAGTAACAAATCAAATAGGAACATGTGGAATCCTCAGAGCAAAGAACAGCACATGGCGAGCCCAAGGAGCAGGATTCGCCAGCTGTAAGAACACGCGCAATGTCTCCTTACGAGAACTCAGGTGTCTGGTTGTAACAGAGCACAGAAGCGCTCACCCGGCTGTTTAGTCTGGCGTTCGGCTCCCTCACTCCAGAACCGGGTTTACACAGCCCGCGGGGGCCGGGAGAACCTGTGCTCAGGCCTGGCTTCCAAGCCTCTGGCCACCTAGTACTGCGTGAGGAAACAGAATGGTCCACTTTGTGCCGACAATGACGGTCATTTTTTCAGATGTGGAACTTTGGGTGGGAAACACACCAGGAAGGAAGAAAACAGGATGACAAACACTCCCCCTTGTGTATGTTTGTTTGTTTTGTTTTGTTTTGTTTTAAAAATTTATTTATTTATTTATTTGAAAGGCTGAGTTAGAGAAGCAAAGACAGAGAGAGCTCTTGCATCCACTGTTTCCCTTCCTAAATGCTAACAGCCGGAGCTTCTGCCTGCTTTCCCACGTGGGTGCAGGGCCCAAGGCTGGGGGCCACCTTCTGCCGCGTTCCCAGGGCCGGATGGGACTGTCTGAACCGGTGTCCGTATGGGATGCCAGCCCGTTCTCTCCTTCATATGCAAAATTGACTTAATTCCGAATTATACCTTCCGAGCTGAGCTCACCTGAAACAAAGGCGCATGCTCACCTTGTCTGTGCACTGTCATCTTTTTCCATCAGCGTGGGATGAGGCCTGAATACTAATTCAATTTCACTGGCCCCGTCCATCACAGGGTCAATGGCCACCGAGGCGTTGTTGTTGTCAAGCTCAAGCCCTGAATCATCCGACGTTTTGGTCCGTTTGTTACTAGGGCCAGCCTCCTGATTGCTGTGGGTCGAGGCGTTACTACAGTGCGAACTGTCACCGTTATCTTCTGCCCCGCTACCGTTCTCGATCTGCTGCTTCTTGCCTCGCTGTAGTCTAGTCAGGAGAAAAGGCACAGAATTCACTCTCAGGCCTTCAGAGCATCCTGCCTGAAGCACACTCGCTACTCAGCCCTAGAACTGCAAAACCTCGACAGCTACTCTGCTCCCCGGCGGACAGTAACACTGTTCCCTAGGAAAGGCTAGGGCATTTCAAATACATACAAACATTTAAATGACTCAGACTGTTCCTATTTCTTTAATAATCTTTTTTTTTTTTTAAAAAAAGATTTATTTTATTTTTATTACAAAGTCAGATATACTGAGAGGAGGAGAGACAGAGAGGAAGTGGAGCTGCCGGGATTAGAACCAGCGGCCACATGGGATCAAGGCGAGGACCTTAGCCACTAGGCCACGCTGCCAAGCCCTTTAATAATCTTTTTTGAACAAAAAAAGGTAACAACTATTCGCAAATCCTTGAGCAGGTTTTGATCATTTCGTGTTTTGCAGTTCTGAGTCTATATAAAGAAACGACTTGAGGTTGGTGCTGCGCCACAGTGGCTTAGACTGCCCGTCCTGGCAGCAGCCGGGTGGGCACACGGCATGGAGTCCCCAGCTCATGGCTGTGGCTCAGCCCACCCCAGCTAAGGTGATGGTGTCCAGTGACCCCTCCACCCCACATCCTGCCTCTTCTACCTTTCAAATAAATAAGTTAATCTTAGAAAGGAAACCAAACCAAACCAACATGAATCAGATACAAAACCCTGACAGTTCAGGGCCAGTTGTGGGGCGCCCCTTATGACTCCAGCCCCTGTGAGACTGGGGGCTCTACTATGGCTGTGCCTGGGAAAGCAGCAGGCCTAAGCCCAAGTGTGTGGGAGCTGCTGATGCCAGCAGAAGCCTGCCCAGCCCCGACCACTGTGGCCAGAAACACTTGCCTCACCCGCACCCCAATCTGCCTTTCCAATGAATTTTTTCTCCCAAAAAAGACTTAGACGAAAAAAAACGAAAGAAAGAAATGTAACATTTCAAGAGAGCTTCTATGTCTTTTAAATTGAAATTCTTAAGAAACCAGTATTTTTTAATGAACGATGTTCTATCTGACACAGAAAGTGAACAATCCTACATCACTCTGCAAACAACCAGCAGAGCCAGGACAGGCCAGGGTCAAGGCCGGAACTCCATCCAGTCCCCACCCAGCCTCAGGCCCACGGCGGCGGCCCCCACGGTGCTGCTCACAGACGCCCAGCAGCGAGGACTCAGTGGGCACTCCAGCAGTGAGTCACCCCAAGGAAACAAGATGGGCAGGCATCAGACGCAGTCCTTCCCCGCTGCCCTCTCCCGTGCCAGTGAGAAAAGGGGGTGCAGTGTAAGTTATCCACCTGGACGCAGGAGCCATTTCTGACCACCTGCCGGACAGCACACAACCTCACTGACCTCCCCAAACAACACCCCTTGTTAACAAGTGAGGAGACTTGGAGACAAGGGTAAATGATTTGCCAAGAATTACATACTCAATGAGTTAAGTGCCCAGCAGGAGCTGGTGTCTAATTCCGTGATCCTCTACCTACATACACAAGAGGAGAGATACACGATACACAACAAGTATGGGAAAATAATACATTTTTAGAATAGTGTCATTTTTATTGCTTAGGAAAAGTAAATAAATCCTACTAGTTAAGAAAGATATTGAAGAACTTTTGCTTCAAAAAATAAGACCTGGGCCCAGCACAGTGGCCTAGTGGCTAAAGTCCTCACCTTACATGTAATCCCATATGGGCACCGGTTTGTATCCCAGCTGCCCCACTTCCCATCCAGCTCCCTGCCTGTGGCCTGGGAAAGCAGTCGAGGACGGCCCAAAGCCTTGGGACCCTGTACCCGCATGGGAGA
Organism: Ochotona princeps; assembly: GCF_030435755.1. Lineage (NCBI taxonomy): Eukaryota > Metazoa > Chordata > Mammalia > Lagomorpha > Ochotonidae > Ochotona > Ochotona princeps. The sequence continues at coordinate 1,507,716 of NC_080841.1, read as the reverse complement.
CCAGGAAGAGGCTCCTGGCTCCTGATCGACTCAGCTCTGGCCATTGCAGTCACTGAGGGTGTGAGCCAGTGGATGGAAGGTCTTCCTCTCTGTCTCTCTTCCGTAAATCTGACTTTCTAATTAAAACAAAAAATTAAAAATTGATATGACCTAGTTTACAAAATCTATACTTCATTCAAAATCTAAGAAGCAATACTTAAGAAGTTAAATAACAAAACTACATTACAGGGCCCAGTATGATAGCGTAATGGTTAAGGTCCTCGCCTTGCACACACCAGGATCCCATGTGGGCGCCAGTTCTAATCCCGGCAGCTCCACTTCCCATCCAGCTCCCTGCTTGTAGCCTGGGAAAGCAGTCGAGGACAGCCCAAAGTTTTGGGACCCTGCACCCGCGTGGGAGACCCATAAGAAGCTCCTGGTTCCCGGCTTCGGATTGGCGCAGACCGGCCATTGCGGCCACTTGGGGAGTGAATCATCAGACGGAAGATCTTCCTCTCTGTCTCTCCTCCTCTGTGTATATCTGCCTTTCCAATAAAATAAATCTTTAAAAAAAAAAAAAAACACTACATTACAAAGAGATCTAAAACACACTTCCTTAACATGGAAGGGAATTTTGTCACTTGCCAAGCATGGCTGAGCCTGCAGAGCGCTCCTCACGGGCAACCGGGCAGATGAAGTACAAAACAAGGCAAAAAGGTGCTAGGCCACAAGACCGGGGTTTTGCTTAATGGGAACAGTTTTAGTTTCCAAGCTAGAGTTCTGCAGATCGGTGTGTAACAGGCAAAGACGACACCTGGCCTGTCACCTCCACCCACATCCTACACAGCAGAGCTCAGGTCCAATGCCCAGGTCTGGCTCTTCCTCCAGGTTTCTGTCCACGCAGACCCTGGCAAACCGCAGTGAAGACCCCAGGAGTTAACCTTCTGACACCCAAGCAGGAGAGTTGAACAGTACTCCTGTCTCTGACCCTGGTCCCAGCCCCAGCCCCAGCCAGCCCCAGCCAGTCCCAGCCCAGGCCCCAGCCCTAGCCAGCCCCCGCCCCAGCCAGCCCCAGCCAGCCCCAGCCAGCCCCAGCCCCAGCCCCAGCCAGCCCCAGCCCCAGCCCCAGCCAGCCCCAGCCCCAGCCCCAGTCAGTCCCAATCAGTCCCAGCCCAGGCCCCAGCCCTAGCCAGCCCCAGCCAGCCCCAGCCCCAGCCCTAGCCAGCCCCAGCCAGTCCCAGCCCCAGTCAGCCCCAATCAGTCCCAGCCCAGGCCCCAGCCCTAGCCAGCCCCAGCCAGCCCCAGCCCCAGCCCTAGCCAGCCCCAGCCAGTCCCAGCCCCAGTCAGCCCCAATCAGTCCCAGCCCAGGCCCCAGCCCTAGCCAGCCCCAGCCAGTCCCAGCCCCAGTCAGCCCCAATCAGTCCCAGCCCAGGTCCCAGCCCCAGTCACCTCTGATCTCCAAGCATGTGAGGAACAAAGCATTGGAGGGTACTTCTGAGTTTCTGTCTTTATCTCTCTCAAATACTTTTTGTTTTTTAAAGATTTATTCATTTTTATTACAGTCAGATATACAGAGAGGAGGAGGGACAGAGAGGAAGATCTTCTGTCCGATGATTCACTCCCCAAGTGAGCCGCAACGGCCGGTGCGCGCCGATCCGAAGCCAGGAACCAGGAGCTTCTTCTGGGTCTCCCACGCGGGTGCAGGGTCCCAAAGCATAGGGCCGTCCTCGACTGCCTTCCTAGGCCACAAGCAGGGAGCTGGATGGGAAGTGGAGCTGCCGGGATTAGAACCGGCGCCCATATGGGATCCCAGGGCGTTCAAGGCGAGGACTTCAGCCGCTAGGCCACGCTGCCGGGCCTCTCAAATACTTTTTAACAGACTAATTTTAACTCAGTGTAAAGAAAGCACTCTTTCAAAGATGCGTGCACCCAGGGGCCAGTGTCACGGGAACACCACTGCCTGAGACGCCAGCATGCCACGTGGATGCCCATCTGTGTTCTGGAGACGCCAGCATGCCACGTGGATGCCTATCTGTGTTCTGGCTGCTCCATACTCCTGCGAGTGAACTGGGAAAAGCAGAGGGAGGTGCTGCAACAAGCTGGCCTGCCACTCACCACCTTGGGCCAGATCTGGCTGTTGCAGCCACTTGGGGAGGGAACCAGTGCATGGAAGGTATGTCTCCCTCTCTGTAACTCTGAATTGCAAAATAAATCTTTAAAAAAAATAAATTTATGCAGACAGAAATATTTATAAGTTAACTACCTGAAAAGAGCCAATGATACCCTCAGTTTGTATGGCAGAGAGCATCAGTGCCGTGCAGGCAAACCAAGCAGGGCGCGCCCTGAGCAATGCCACAGCAATGAGCAGGACCACCAAGAGGTCCAAGGCAGCAGTGTGTGCCCGCCAAGTCGCAAGGAGGAAAGGCGGCTGCAATCCCATCCAGTGACCCTAACGGGCACAGGGCCTTCCCGCTGTGATGCTCAAGCAAAACCAAGCAATGACCCACACAGCTCCTGGTAAGACTCGCCAGTCATTAAACACTCCCAACCCTCAAGGACGAGTCAGCCAGTAAATCTAAGTATTTTCCACACCGAACTTCACTGCCCTGAGAACAGAGTGTGTGTTCCACCCTCTGACCTAGTGGCTCCCACCTTGCTGCTCTCACAATCAGCCACGGAACTGGCAGACCGTACCTCTGGCCTGGTGACCTCGCCTGGGCAGGGCCACAAGCGTCCAAGTAGAGACGCTAAACTGGGCCAGCTCTGCAGCAGCACCGGCTGCTCTGGGCAGAGACAGCATAAGGTGTGCCCAGCACGTCACCATCTGACTGCCCCGGTTTTGACCTTAGATGGGAGCAAAGTCTAGCAGAGTGTTCTGCAGCACCGTGGCTGCTGTGCCCAGCAAAGCTCCTGCAGGAAAAGGCACAGCAAGTAGAAAGACCAGGTGGGAACCTGCGGGTCAAAGGACAGTGGTGGCCAGGAACAGCATGGATCAGCTACGGAAAAACAAAAGTACCTCGCAGAAAACACCTAGGAGTGACCCCACACTCTCGGCTTAGGCAAGCAGAATGAAGGAGATGCCACCAACTGACGTGAGCAAGCATGAAGAGAAGCAGGGAGAGCCCACAAGTCCAGGAACTGAGGGTACCGCGTCCCAAGTGCTGCTCAGACATGCCTCCAGGGCTCCAGTGAAAGCCAGGCGACCAATGGTTCAAAAGGAAACAAGAGCTCATCTGGGGCACTGCCCCTGTAAGAGTTAGCAAAGCGAAACAGAACCTACAGAAGAAAGTAAGGAGGAACCCTTACTGCCATGAAGGGAACCGGGAGGGGCTGTCCTGGCAGCTCAACAGGCTAACCCTCCACCTGCAAGCGCCAGGATCCCATATCGGAGCCAGTTTGCGTTCTGGTTGCTCCACTTCCCATCCAGCTCCCTGCTTGTGGCCTGGGAAAGCAGCAGAGGACTGCACCAACATGAAAGACGTGGCAAAAGCTCCTGGCTCCTGGTTTCAGATCATCTCAGCTCTGGCCGTTGTGGCAATCTGAGGAGTGAACCAGCGGATGGAAGGTCTTTGTCTCTCCTTCTCGCTGTAGTTCTGCCTTTCAAATAAAAGGAGAGGGAGGGAACCAGAAACATGTCACTTAGCTCAAAGCAAGTGAAGAAAACTTTCAGAGAAGGAGAATGAGCTGTAATAAAGTTGCTCAGACTGCCTTAAGGGAATCAGACTGCCTTAAGGGAGTCAGACCGCCTTAGCTGCACAGTGGGCATCAGACCGCCTTAGCTGCACAGTGGGCGTCAGACCGCCTTAGCTGCACAGTGGGCGTCAGACCGCCTTAGCTGCACAGTGGGAATCAGACCGCCTTAGCTGCACAGTGGGAATCAGACCGCCTTAGCTGCACAGTGGGCGTCAGACCGCCTTAGCTGCACAGTGGGCGTCAGACCGCCTTAGCTGCACAGTGGGCGTCAGACCGCCTTAGCTGCACAGTGGGCGTCAGACCGCCTTAAGGGAGTCAGACCGCCTTAGCTGCACAGTGGGCGTCAGACCGCCTTAGCTGCACAGTGGGCGTCAGACCGCCTTAAGGGAGTCAGACCGCCTTAGCTGCACAGTGGGCGTCAGCAGACGAGCGGGCTGAGCACCAGAGTCTCACCGGAGGGCAGCCACAGGCAAAGGCCGCAGGTGGACATCTGCTGCAGCAGGAGAGCTGCCTGGCGAGCCTGTAGCACTCCATACATGCCTCTCTCTGATCCCAGCTCCCTGCTAATGCACATCAAGTCCCAATGGGCCCCAGGCTCCAGGGCTCTGGCCCGTCTCAGCCCCAGCCACGGTGGACATCTGGACAGGAAACCAGAGGCCAGAAGACCTCAGGGCATCTGTCTCTACCTCTTTACCTAAACATGTCTTCTTTTGTGTTTTTTAAAGGAAATTTGAAAGACAGAGTCAACTCCTGTAAGAAGTTTTGTTCTAAAGAGAACACAATGGAACACGAGGAGAGCAGTGGGCGCCACAGAAGTCGAAGCTAAAGACATAGGCATGCACAAGAGTCCAGACAGCTTGTCCTGGCCTCACTGGCCATCCTGGCCTCCCTGGACGTCCTGGCCTCCCTGGCCGGCATGCCTCCTGGCCAGGCTGGCCTACCTGGCCTCCATGTCCGTCCTGGCCTCCACGCCTCCTGGCCTCCCTGCCTCCTGACCAGGCTGGCCTCCCTGGCCATCCTGGCCTCCCTGGCTGTCCTGGCCTTCCTGACCAGGCTGGCCTCCCTGGCCGTCCTGGCCTCCCTGGCCTCCTGGCCTCCCTGGCCTCCCTGCCTCCCAGCAGGCACCTGTTCATGGCCTGGATCTTGAGTCCCTCCTCGATGCTGTGGCTCAGCGCCTGCTGGTTGTTGTGCTTGTTGATCCTGGCCAGCACGCGCTCCTGGTGAGCTTCGTACTCGTCCCGGCTCGGGTAGATCTTGCTGATGAGCGCATCGAAGTTGGGGTCCGGCCTCAGGGACCTTTTGGAAACTAGCTTTTTCCGACAGGTAGGGCATTCTTTGTTGCTAAACAAGGGGAAAAAGAAAACATGAAACAACGCCAGCTTTGGCTATAGACAAAAATATCCAAATTCTGAACGACTCACTTTATCCCAAAACTTCTAATAATTCAAGGAATATAAACTAATTAACCCCAACTTCCTTAAAAATCTGACTAGCAGCTAAGCAATATTTTAGAAATCTTAAATACTCTCAGATACTTACAAAAAGTCTGACTACTTCTCAACAATGTACATGACTAGGAAACTAACAACCAGACCCTGCGCTAACATTCTGCCTGATACCAATGCCATTCAAGACAAAAAGCAGCCACTAGTGTTATTGCATGTTATCAATCATTTTATTGAAAAGGCATCTTCCTAAGAATATAGTTTTATATATTTAAGTAGGAAAACCATGGTTTTATGCTTATGTGCTTCAAACACTCATCCTAATAAAGTGCCTGAAAGCACGTACAGCAAACTGTTTGTACTAACTACAGAGTGGCTGCCACGCAGACGTGAGAACATGCCCAGGACTGCGCTCCACCTGAGGACACGGGCACAGGACCCCGGGCATGGCCCAACCCACCCGCCCCTGAGGGCACGGGACGCCCAGGGCGTGGCCCAGCCCACCCGCTCCTGGAGAGCACGGGCACAGGACCCACCCGCCCCTGAGGGCACGGGCACACAGGACCCACCTGCCCCTGAGGGCATGGGACGCCCAGGGCGTGGCCTAGCCCACCCGCCCCTGAGGGTTCTGGCACACAGGACCCACCCGCTCCTGAGGGCACAGGCACAGGATGCCCAGGGCATGGCCCAACTCACCTGCCCCTGAGGGCATGGGACGCCCAGGGTGTGGCCCAGCCCACCCGCTCCTGGAGAGCACGGGCACAGGACCCACCCGCCCCTGAGGGCACGGGCACACAGGACCCACCTGCCCCTGAGGGCATGGGACGCCCAGGGCGTGGCCTAGCCCAACCGCCCCTGAGGGCACGGGCACAGGACCCACCCGCCCCTGAGGGTTCTGGCACACAGGACCCACCCGCTCCTGAGGGCACAGGCACAGGATGCCCAGGGCATGGCCCGACTCACCTGCCCCTGAGGGCATGGGACGCCCAGGGCGTGGCCCAGCCCACCCGCCCCTGAGGGCACGGGCACAGGACCCACCCGCCCCTGAGGGTTCTGGCATACAGGACCCACCCGCTCCTGAGGGCTGTGATGATACAGTCCGCGCAGAAGCGGTGCAGGCACTCCTTGGTGGTCATGGTGTTCTTGAGCATGTCCAAGCAGATCGGGCACATGAGCTCACTGTGCAGACTTCGGGGCGAAACCACAATTTCCAAGCCATCTGTTATTGCCTCCTGGAAAAGTCACCTGAAAATTAAATACTACTCTTTTTTTGTAACCAGAGAAGTTAAAACAGATTACTGAAAATGTAAAATGCGATGACTGTACAGCTATCACAGGGTCACATCCTTCCAACTTACCAGGCCTGTTTCTGAGACAATCTGGTCTCTAATTCACGTCAGCCCTGTCACCACTGCACGCGATATGCATTCCTTACACCAAACATAATGTGTTCATACATTTCAAAGATATCATTAGAAAAACAGCCTAGTATAATAAACCCAAGTTCTTGTCTTGATTAGTTAGTTATGTGACATTAATTGGTTATGAGGACATTAGGGCTAAACGAACCCCAAGAATTCTTCCACAAAAGATTACACCACTACAGTGTTGGCGTGGTGGCACAGCATGTCAAGCCGCCACCCACAATGCCGGCATCCCGTGGGAGGGCAGTGGAAGATGGTTCAAGGCTCGCGCACTTGCACCCATGCGGCAGACTCAGATGAGGCCCCAGCTCCGGCCTACCCAGCACTGGCCACTGTAGTCATTTGGGGAATAAACATCTAGATAAAGATCTCTCTCCCTCTCTAATTGTGCCTTTCACATAAATAAATAAATCTTTTCTTAAACTGTTACACTATTTTGGGGGGCCCGGCACAGCATGCACCAGGATCCCATATGGACATTGGTTCTAATCTCAGCTGCCCCGCTTCCCACCCAGTTCCCTGCTTGTGGTCTAGGAAAGCAGCAGAGGATGGCTCAACGCCTTGGGGCCCTGCACCCACATGGGAGACCCCGAAGAAGCTCCTGACTCCTGGCTTCAGATCAGCTCAGCTCTGGCCATTGAAGCCACTTTGAGAGTGAACCAGTGGATGGAAGATCTTCCCCTCTCTCTCCTCCTCTATACGTGACTTTCCAAGAAAAATAAATAAATCCTTAAAAAAAGTTACACGATTTTTATAAATCATGTTTCCTACTCAAATTAAGATAAAAGATTCCAACAAAAGTATTCTCTTACAAATAATGTAACAGGACTTGACAATTACCTCTGAAGGCCACAACCCCTGGGTCTTTCTTCACACAGGGGTCAGGTTTTCTGTCAAATGCTCCAAACCGAGTGAAGCATCTGAGGTGTCACATGTAGTACTAACCCCCAGCAGCGATGGGAACTCCACCAGCCAAGTAGGGAGCGGAGTTAACCAGAAACTTGGGCGGTGAGCCTAGCCATAGGACTGCGAGTCCTGCCAATGTTTAATCCCAGCACAAGCAGCAGAGTGGCAGCGCCCAGGCAGGCAGGTGTGGGAACAGGGTGGATTTCATGGCCCAGGCCCCTACCAGTACCACATCAGGTGCCATTCTGTGAACCTGGGGAAAGGCATTGCAGGAGGGACAGCAGTGGCTGAGCATGCACTAAGCGGGAGAGAACTCACTCTGGGTCAACGCACTGCACTGTTCCCACCAGAACAACACCGACTCTGCATCCCACAGCCTCCATCCAAAACAGGTGCAAGCTGCACCCAGAACTAGCTGCCAGCAGGTTCTGGCAAGAGGAACCATGTGATTTAGGGCAGCTGGCGTCTGCCTAATCCTGAGTACAGAACTGCAAGCGGGAGAAAGACTGAGCAGGCAACAGGGGGGTCACAGCACAGAATGACAGGGGCTGGAGAGTGCTGACCCAGGAGCATCCCACGGGACGCGGGACTGAGCCTTGCTGGAGGAGTGGCACAAGTGACTGCCAACAAAGAACCAGGTACTGAGCGCCATCAGTGAAGTCCACCTGTAGATCTACCGACAACAACACAGCTAAAAAACCAGCTCCAAGGAGAAGAAAGCTCGCCAAGAGACAGAGGCATAATGAATACTATTAATGCATTAATGCTTCCCCCACAAATTAACAAAAGCCTCTGTAAACTTCAGAATTAACTGAGGAAGACACAGAGGAACCAGGGTAAGGAATTTTTAAAATTGTTACGATGCTTCTTATCAACGAGAAGCATTTACAGGACAAGGAGTTTAAGAATATGTCACACAGGAAATAGTAGCAATGAAACAAAATGAAGCCCAATTACTGGAAATGAGGAACACAATGCAGCAATTATAAATTCAGTGGAGAGCCCAGCAAAATAGCCTAGCGGCTAAAGTCCTCGCCTTGCACACACCAGGACCCCATATGGGCGCCGGTTCTAATCCCGGCAACTCCACTTCCCATCCAGCTCCCTGCCTGTGGCCTGGGAAAGCAGTCGAGGACGGCCCAGAGCTTTGGGACCCTGCACCTGCATAGGAAGGAAGAAGCTCCTGGCTTCAGATCAGCTCAGCTCCAGCCGCTGCGGCCACTTGGGGGGTGAACCAGCAGATGGAAGATCTTCCTCTCTGTCTTTCCTCTCTCTATACCTGACTTTCCAATAAAAATAAATGCATCTTTAAAAAATAAATAAATAAGTCACCCAAAGCACAGGTAAAGTCAAAATGAACAAATGGACTATATCAAACTAAGAAGCTTCTGTCCAGCAAAGGAAAGACCAACAAAGCAAAGAAGTGACCAACAGAGTGGGAGAAAATGTTTTCACACTACACATCAAAAACGGGACTAAAATCCAGGGTTTACAAACAACTTCAGAAATTCAGTGACAGCAAAACCACCCTGTGAAGACACAGGTAAGGAAATGAGCAGGCACCTTCCAAAACAACAAATTCAAATGGCTAAAAGGCGCATGAAAAGATGCTCAGGCTCCCCAGCCATCAAGGAGATACCAATGAAACCACACGGAGGTTCTAATCCCAGCAAGACTGGCCTACCTTCAGAACTCTGCTAGCAGCACCTGCTGGCATGGGTATGGGGAGAAAGGCACCCTCCTTCACTGCTGGAGGGAGGGGTGAGCATGGGCAGTGCTAAGACAGCTGAGAGTTGAGCTACTGTATGAGCCAGCCGTCCCACTGCTGGGAATATATCCAAACCAAAGAGATGTACAGATGGGAAAGTGACCTGTAATCCTACACTGACACCAGCACAGCCTACAGTAGCAAAGACATGGAAACACCCAGACGCCCGTCCAAAAAAGGAATAAAGAAACTGCGTGTACATCTATTCCGTGTTATACCACTCAGTTATCATCAAATATGTAAAAAGTAACAAAAATAAAATTTACACAATAAAAAATGGACTAAAAAAATTTTTTAAAGAATGAATTACTTCTATTTGCAGCAAAATAGCCAATTAGAGACCATTACTCAGTACAATAAGCCAATCTCCAGATATCATATGTTGTCTCTGATAAGGCACTCTTCATCCAAAATGCAAGATCAATAGATATACGTCAATATGTATGTGCGTATAATCATCTGGAGGAACCGTAAATGGAGGCAAGTCCATCGTGAAGACACACCCATCTGCACTTCTCAATAAAAGATGGACTTCCAACGAAGCTGTTACAGAAAGTCATGATACACTTTGAGTTACAATGACGGACTTGTAGCTGTTGTTATACATAGAGGAAAACTGGGGGTGGGAGGGGAAATCCCTGAACCTAAGGAACTATATCATGAAAAATAAACATTTAAAAATCAATGAAAAAAAAAATCCCTGGGGGAGGTAGCGAGACACACAATGCTGCACTGAGGGTCATGCCTAAAAATGCCCCCAGCAGATGCCAACGGCCCCCTCCCCTCTGGGGGCCTGGCTGTGAAGGACCAATGCCCACCCTTCAGTCGGCAGCCAGCAGGCAGACCCCAGCTTCCACCGGCTCTCCACGCTCCTATGCCTGCTCTGGGCTCAGAGCTGTCCCAGTACAAGACCAAGAGCCACACCTATCAATAAGCACCTGTTAGCTTTCAACCTCAATATATCCTTCCCTGTTTTATTTTACTTAGCTTACACCTATACAAACTTGACCTAGGACTTGGACAAGTGGGGGAACTGCAGTCAGAGAGAATGCCAGTGACCCCTAGATGGCAGCCTGTTAAAATCCCTACCCAGACACCTCAGCCACACCAGCCATCCTCAAGTACAGCCTGGGTCCTCTCTCCCACCCCCTCTCTCCTCCCACTTTCTCTCTTCCCTCCTCCCACTTTCTCTCTCTCCTCCTCTCTCCTCCTCTCTCCCTCTCTCTCCCTCCCTTCCATTCCTGCGCGCTCTCTCTCTCTCCCTCTCCCCTCTCTCTCTGTCCCTCTCTCTCCCCCTCCTCTTCCCCTCCCCCTTCTCTCTCCCTCTCTTTCTCCCCCCTCCCCCTTTCCCTCCCTCCTTCCCTTACATTTTTTCCTTCCTCTTCTCTAATATTCCCTCTGACTCCTTCACTGGCTGCTGTCCCATGACCTAAGTTCTTTTTCAATTTTATTATTTTTACAAAATTCAGTTATGTATTTGAAACTTAGAATACACAGAGCGATCTTCCACCCACTGCCTCAGTCCCCAGATGGCTCCAATGGCCAGGGTGTGGCCAGCAGTGTCCCTGTGTCTCCTACACGGATGGCAGCACCCCAGTACTTGGGCCATCTTCCATTGCTTTTCTCAAGCTGTTATCAGGAAGCTGGACCAGAAGTGGGCAAGACACACACTGGCGTCCATATGGAATGCCAGCGTCACAGGTAGCAACTTTGCCCGCCAGGCCACCAGCCCCTGACCTACTTTCTATGGAAGCCCCGGCCTTCTCCTGTGCTTTGTGGTGTCCATCCTTGCTGCTCAGAATGTGTGGCAGCCCCTAGATTTCACGTTTAGCCCGGCTCACAGTGACGCCTGGGCCTGCCTGCCTGCCTGTCTTTGCAAGCATCTCAGTCCACAAGGTCAGCGCCCAGCAGATGCACAGCCTCCACACCCACCCCGCTCCTTGAGCCGCTTCACCCTGCCAAGCTCGTCAGGGAGACCCTCCCACTTGTCTGCCTTCAGGGACACTTTCTTGTCCCAGTGCCATAAACCCTGGTGCTGGCAGAGGTCACCAGCCATCTGCTGAACTGAGTAACAGCCAGAGTCAGGCCTACTTAAACTGTCATAAAATGTTATAAAATGACAAAACTTCATCTTCTAAACAATACCTTGCTTTACATGTCTTCTACATCACTAAGTTTCCTTGTATTACCTGAGGTGTCCGTTGTAGTTCATATAAACTGAGTTCCCACGTTTTGCTTAATGGCTGGGTTCCATTTGTCTGCACGGCCTGAGACATTGCTAGAAGAGAGGACAAATGAATTTAGTATTTGCAGAGGAAGTACTAGGACTTGTGCATGCATCCACCCCACCCCGAGTTAGCAGCTGACATCACTGGGGTTCAGGAAATCAAGGTGTCAAACTGAGCAGCCAGGAGGGGCTTTCCCTGGGGCTCCCCGTCCACCAAGAGCAGAGCCACCTTCCCCTTAAGGCAACACCACCAACTAAGAGGCAGAGGCGGAAAGCGAAACACGGAGACCCGAGGAGGTGTTGTACACCTCAGGCTCTCCCCAAACATCTTCGTGCAGGGCCCGGTCTCCCAAGGGTTAACTCCACAGCTTAGCTTGTTTCTAAGAGGTAACACAGTGGGAAATCTTGGCCTAATGCATTTAGCCCCAGGCTTGACTGCAAGTTCCCTCTTCTTTACTTTCCTTTTGTTAAGATGCCCCCAGGGGAGCTTAGGTGTTGCTTGAACATTGGGATAATACTGGGAGGGACTAAGCAGACTATAAAAGATGTAGGATACTTGGAATAAATTTGGCATTCTGTGTACAAGAGTGACCCACTGCATGTTGTCTTGTGTGTTGTCTGTTTGTAACCCTAGCCCCTCCGCTCGGCTCGGGGTACACGGCGACGCCGGCGTTGCTGACATCTGCGCACTACTCCGACACTTCCAAAAGCCTCCCCCGCCCTCCGCCTACAAGAAGGTGCTCCAGCCTCGAGCCGCGGGCCCCTCTGTGAGCCGCTGGCCCCTCTGTGAGCCACATCATCTAGCGTGGCTCCCGTGTCCGTGCGTTTCACGTCAAGGCTGGGCTCCTTCCCTCCCATCACCGCCCACGGCCACTGCGTTTCAGGAAGTTCCATGACTGAAGCCTCAGGGCAAGCAGAAGTTCCCCATAAACTCTAGTCCCCTGTGGCGACCCTCAGGGGCCTGCTGTCCCCAGGGGCCTAGCTGCACGAGAGGCTAGAGACGCCCTGCTCCCCTCCCATGGAAGGACACGCCAAAGACTCACAACCCTCTCCAGACACCAAGGCTGCTGTGCCTTCCTCTGGGACGTGCCAGCCTCAGCGAGCTGTGGATCTGCGTCACTCTGAATATAAATCTACAGGCAACAGACTTAGATAGGAAGTAAATCTCAAAGCTGATATTTATAAATTGTTAATCCTGACAATAGTAGAAACCACTTATATAATGGGTCCTCAAAAATTAAAGAAGTTCAAGAATCTTTACATTTAAAAATATAAACTATTTGAAAAAAAACATACAGCTGGCCCACAGGAAGTACATAACAATATCAAAAGTATTTTGTTATTATTAAATATGTGCAAGTCTCTTTACCCTCAACAATAAACATGTTCCTGAAACTCAGGATCACAGAACTTCCAACTAAATCAGTAAGCCCCATAACCTTCCAGCGCACCCAGCCCTGCAGTCCACCTCTGCCCCTGCACAGAAATAATGCCATCTTCCTACGAACTCCATGAAGTGCCCTCACACATGTGGGGAAGATGACCACAGACAATACACCATTCTGTAGAACACGTCAGGGCTCCACAGATTTCACAGGCACCTACACATTACCAGCCAGAGCGAACGGCCCCGGAGACCTCGCTTGTGAACTGACAAACTACAACTGGACAGCACGATATTGAGGGGGGGGGGGGGCTGCAGTGACAGCACGGATACTGAGAGGTGGGGGTGGGGGGGCTGCAGCCGAGCTGAGGCAAGCCTCCTTCAGGCAGCTCAGCAGTGCCAACAGGCTCGAGGCAGAGCAGGGGCCTGCTGCTGCTGGGAAGGCAGTGTGGCCCCCCGTGTCACAGGAGCACCAGCATCCCAGGGGCTGCTCCATTTCCTGCTAAGGCACCTGGGAACGCAATGGAAGATGGTCCTGGTTAGGCCCCTGCACTCACGCGGGAGGCCCAGATGAAGCTCCTGGCCTCAGCCTGTCTCAGCCCTCGTTACTGCAGCCATTTGAGAAGTGAATCAGCAAATATTAGATCTTTCTAACTCTGCCTTTCAAATACAAATACAGAAAGTGAGACAAGTGAGGAAGCTGTGGCAAACCTGACATTAAACTGGTCAAACCGTCCCCTCCAAGCAGTGCACGGGAACTCTGGGAAGGCCCCAGCCCTCACTGCGGCAGAAAGCCCAGAGCGCAGGCACTTACTGACCACTGCGCCGTGGGTGGCCCTCCTCAGACAGCCTGCCCTCACTGCCACACTGTGGCTAGAGATCACCACACCATCACTGTGTACGCATCAAAGGAAAAGCCACACATTTCTCCAGACATCACTCCTGGACTGTTCTCCTAAATGACTGTGCCTGCTAGGCTAAATGGCACAAGGTCCCCCGGGATGATCTGCAATTACTCAGCTGCCATGGGCAGTGTGGGGCAGGTTAAGCACAACGGAGAGAAGCTCTGGAGAAGACCCCCAAGCAGCGCCGGCCAACGATCAGCTAGCTGAGGCCAAAAAACAAATCAGCATCCCTGCGACATTTTCGCACAAAAGGCACAGCACCCAGATCCTGCGCATCTGCCCTCCTCAGGCGCCTAGATCCTGCACACCTGCTCTCCTCAGGCACCCAGATCCTGCACACCTGCCCTCCTCAGGCACCCAGATCCTGCACATCTGCCCTCCTCAGGCACCCAGATCCTGCGCACCTGCCCTCCTCAGGCACCCAGTGTGCACCTCCCTCCTCAGGCACCCAGTGTGCACCTGCTCTCCTCAGGCACCCAGATCCTGCACACCTGCTCTCCTCAGGCACCCAGATCCTGCACACCTGCTCTCCTCAGGCGCCCAGATCCTGCACACCTGCTCTCCTCAGGCGCCCAGATCCTGCACATCTGCCCTCCTCAGGCGCCCAGATCCTGCAAACCTGCTCTCCTCAGGCACCCAGATCCTGCACACCTGCTCTCCTCAGGCGCCCAGATCCTGCACACCTGCTCTCCTCAGGCGCCCAGATCCTGCACACCTGCTCTCCTCAGGCGCCCAGATCCTGCACACCTGCCCTCCTCAGGCACCCAGTGTGCACCTCCCTCCTCAGGCACCCAGTGTGCACCTGCTCTCCTCAGGCACCCAGTGTGCACCTGCCCTCCTCAGGCACCCAGTGTGCACCTGCCCTCCTCAGGCACCCAGATCCTGCGCACCTGCCCTCCTCAGGCACCCAGATCCTGCGCACCTGCCCTCCTCAGGCACCCAGATCCTGCACACCTGCCCTCCTCAGGCACCCAGTGTGCACCTCCCTCCTCAGGCACCCAGTGTGCACCTGCTCTCCTCAGGCACCCAGATCCTGCACACCTGCTCTCCTCAGGCACCCAGATCCTGCACACCTGCTCTCCTCAGGCGCCCAGATCCTGCACACCTGCTCTCCTCAGGCGCCCAGATCCTGCACATCTGCCCTCCTCAGGCGCCCAGATCCTGCACACCTGCCCTCCTCAGGCACCCAGTGTGCACCTCCCTCCTCAGGCACCCAGTGTGCACCTGCTCTCCTCAGGCGCCCAGATCCTGCACACCTGCCCTCCTCAGGCACCCAGATCCTGCACAACTGCTCTCCTCAGGCACCCAGATCCTGCACATCTGCCCTCCTCAGGCACCCAGATCCTGCGCACCTGCCCTCCTCAGGCACCCAGTGTGCACCTGCTCTCCTCAGGCACCCAGATCCTGCACATCTGCCCTCCTCAGGCACCCAGATCCTGCACACCTGCCCTCCTCAGGCACCCAGATCCTGCACACCTGCTCTCCTCAGGCACCCAGATCCTGCACACCTGCTCTCCTCAGGCACCCAGATCCTGCACACCTGCTCTCCTCAGGCGCCCAGATCCTGCACACCTGCTCTCCTCAGGCGCCCAGATCCTGCACATCTGCCCTCCTCAGGCACCCAGTGTGCACCTGCCCTCCTCAGGCACCCAGATCCTGCACACCTGCCCTCCTCAGGCACCCAGTGTGCACCTCCCTCCTCAGGCACCCAGTGTGCACCTGCTCTCCTCAGGCGCCCAGATCCTGCACACCTGCCCTCCTCAGGCACCCAGATCCTGCACACCTGCTCTCCTCAGGCACCCAGATCCTGCACATCTGCCCTCCTCAGGCACCCAGATCCTGCGCACCTGCCCTCCTCAGGCACCCAGTGTGCACCTGCTCTCCTCAGGCACCCAGATCCTGCACATCTGCCCTCCTCAGGCACCCAGATCCTGCACACCTGCCCTCCTCAGGCACCCAGATCCTGCACACCTGCTCTCCTCAGGCACCCAGATCCTGCACACCTGCTCTCCTCAGGCACCCAGATCCTGCACACCTGCTCTCCTCAGGCACCCAGATCCTGCACACCTGCTCTCCTCAGGCGCCCAGATCCTGCACATCTGCCCTCCTCAGGCACCCAGTGTGCACCTGCCCTCCTCAGGCACCCAGATCCTGCACACCTGCCCTCCTCAGGCACCCAGATCCTGCACACCTGCCCTCCTCAGGCACCCAGTGTGCACCTGCTCTCCTCAGGCACCCAGATCCTGCACATCTGCCCTCCTCAGGCGCCCAGATCCTGCACACCTGCTCTCCTCAGGCGCCCAGATCCTGCACACCTGCCCTCCTCAGGCACCCAGATCCTGCACACCTGCCCTCCTCAGGCGCCCAGATCCTGCACACCTGCTCTCCTCAGGCACCCAGATCCTGCACACCTGCCCTCCTCAGGCGCCCAGATCCTGCACACCTGCTCTCCTCAGGCGCCCAGATCCTGCACACCTGCCCTCCTCAGGCGCCCAGTGCACAAGCAGCAGCAGGAGTATCAGCCTGGCCTCCGTCTGCTCCTCTCACTCCTCAGGAGCCAACTTTCTCAATGCCATCCCCAAACAAAAACCAACGACCCAGGAGCACACACAACCATGACAAACACTGGGCAAGCTGTACTGGAGTGCAGTGTAGAGCTGAGCAAGGTCAAAACTTATTAAAGAATGTGCAAGGGGCCGGACGGTGGTTCAGAAGACTAACCCTCAGTCCGCAGAGCCAGCACCCCACACGGGCACTGGTTCTAGACTCAGCTTCTCTAGTTCTGATCCAGCTCCCTGCTTATGGGCTTAGGGAAGCAGCTAGGGATGGCCCAAGTCCTTGGGACCCTGCACCTACGCGGGAGATGTGAAGAAGCTCCCAGTTTCAGACTGGCTCAGGATTGGCCCAGCTCTGGCCATTGTAGCCATTTGGAAAGTGAATCAGAGGACGAAAGAGCTTTCTGTCACTCCTTCTCTCTGAAATCTGCCCTTTAAAGAATATACATAAATCTTTATAAAAACAACATAAAATTTGTGTACAGCACCCTGCTGTCAGGATGAGGCCCTGTAGCCCCAGCTTCCTCCTGCCCCATGTGCTCAATGACCCAACTTCTCCCAAGAGGAATGACTTCCGCCAGCCTGAATCAAGTGTCACGGGGACCCGGCGAGGCCACCAGGGAGATGAGGGACAAGACACGGAGGCCCAGGCTGCCCCTGTGCCCTGCCAGCACACACCAACTGAATGAGAAGCTGTGCTCCGAGCTCCTCTCTGGGCAAGCAGGGCCAGCTGGTGCTGGTCTCATCTCAGCACTGGCAGAAGCAGTGACCCCTAGGATCCTTGTTAAGAATCAAGGCAGGCAGGCTAACCCACAACTCAGAAGCTCCCAGACTGCCCACCAAGCCCTCGCGGCGGGATCCCCGCCCGGCCATGAAGCCACACTCCCACGTGTGAGCCCCGCTGCTCCTCCCGCTCCAGCACTCTTCCCCTTCCCCGGGAGGCCCTCCTGCCACTGTGGCAGCTGACTCTCCCTCTCTCTGCCTCTGCTCCAGTCCTCAAGATCACCATCATCCCTGCTGCATTAACACTTCCTGAGTGGTTTCGGTGGCAAACTGGGAAGAGCTAAGGCCCTGGGGGATACTCAGTAAGAGGAGGAACTGCAGTGAGGAAAGCCTGGGGACGCTGAGGTGAGGCGGCACCTGGAGGAAGGGGCCAGCGACCTTCAGGGGGAAGCTGACAACTTCCCAGCAACACCCCAGCCCAGCAAAGGAACCCGGGGTCTGCACCTACATACAGCATACAAGTTAAGGCTGGACTAGCAGAAGACGTGAGAAACCGAGAAAAAAACAGACCCAAAGTTCACATGAAAAGAATTCAGTCTTTTCCTGGTACATGAGACTTCAAAAAAATTTTTTTTTTATTACAATAAAAAAAACCCTGGAAGGTAAAACTACAAATTTATTAAGTCTCAAACCTGTAGGCATAAGCAAACTGATAAAACACAAACAAGCACAAAGCCTTTAGATAAAACTACCAAACACAAATACGGAGTCTGAATCCTCCAAGAATCAAGGATCTACTGCTAAAGAGTGTGGCAGGTACAGCAGAGAGCCAGCCTAGAGACGCCAGCACACTCACAACCAGAGGGAGGCCCAGACAACTCCACGGAAACGACCGATGAGCATAAAGACCAGCTTCTACAACACAATCGCTCAGGAAACAAGAAGTACTTACACAAAAACAAGAAGGATCTATTCACTTAAAGGTAGAGTCACAGTGTCACAGAGCCAAAGCAGTCAGGGAGATGGGGAATCCCGGTGCACTCCCCAATGGCCGCTCAGGAGGGCTGGGCCTGCACCTCACCTGAGTCTGCTAGCGAGTGCAGGAGCCCCAGACACTTGGGTTATCTTCCACCGCTTTCCCAGACAACCGAGAGCCAGCTGGACTGGAAGTGAAGCAGCCAGGACACAAACACTGGCATCTCGGTCTGTGGTTTAACCCACTGCACCACAGTGCCTGACCCAACTGGTTCCTTCAGAGTTAGCACAGAGGGGCCTTCCTCATTAGAGGAGCATTTATCAAAGGGACCCCATTCTGGCTTGGTCTGGTCTGTGGGCACAGTGCAGGTGGCCAGCCACGGCAGTGGTCTCCCACAAAGTGCATCCCAGACCTGCTCAGTAGTCACAGTCATAGCAAGTCAGCCATGCCTCTGGTGACGCACAGAAATGTTTCACACAACGCAGGGACTCAGCTCTGCGGAGAATGTGTCAATGAGCACTGGTCTGATCGGGCAGCTCCAGTGGCGGGAATGCCAGCTTCAGGTAAGCCACAGGAGACGGCACCTCAGTCACTGCACGCCGACGTCCGCGATAAGGGACGAGCCACACAGCAGAGACGGACATTGCCTCCGCATTCATGCTGAAAACATTACACTCCACAAGCAAAGACAAAGTGAGTGCCGCGGACTCCGTCACTCAGCCGTCTGCCCACGGGAGCCAACCCGCCAGTTCCTCGCAGCTGCAAGCGAGCCTGCACCACAGAGACTGGAAAAGCAGAGCCCTACTTCGTACACAAGCCTGTGTGATTTCCACTGAGGAATGCTGACATTGGGTCCCCCCGGCAAAGCTGTGTTCGTGTTGTTGAAGAGCCTGACCCCAGCACATGCACAGGCCGAGCAGGGCCTCAAGGACTGCACGACCTACGGAAGGTTGTTCAGTGGCTGCACGCCACCTGGCTGGCCTGGGAAACCCATTTCCACTTCTCAGTCTCCCGGAAACACTGACCAAAGCTGGCCTGCCTGAAGACCACTGCGGGGCTCTCACACAGGCTGACTGTCCCTGATCCTAGTGCCAACACGCTGCCACACGCCCGCATGTGCTGGCACAGTACAAACACAGCCTAGGATCACCTTCAGGCTAGACATGAAACAGAGAGGAACTGGACTCCCCACCCCCAAGGTGGCCCACTGTGAACGTGCATTTCAGACAGAGGGCACTCAACCTACACTCTCCTAGGCTGGCTCTGGGTCCCAGGGCCTCCAAAACCCTTGGGATTTCCCAACAGGAAAGAAGCTTTTCTTACTTGTAACTCCCTTCCAACTGTAACAAACTTCACACTAATCAGGTGATTCTTATTGGGTCCGTGAAACCAGTCATGTGGTTACAGAATTGGGAAAAGAAAAAATATTAAGGCCTACAAAAGTCAGAATGACGTAAGGAGGAGACGGGGAATTCTCCATCGTCTGCTTCACCACACACTGTCACACACAGCCACGGCCCAGAGCCAGGAACTTCTCCAGGGCCCCGCACAGCGGGGCTCGAGTGCCTCTCAGGCTGGACTGGAAGCTCACAGGATTCAGGACTCCAGCCAGCAGTAAGGTCACTGGACACAGGACCATCACGTCAGCCCTCCTTCCCCCACCTTTGGGAATGCCGGTGGGAAGAGAGACATTAGAGACGGAAACACCAGTGGCCAGTGACATTTACAGTCACACCTGTGGAACGGAAGCCCCTTCTAAGTCCCACGTGACGGACTTACAGCGCACTCCCTGCCACACCCCTGCACCTCCTGGTGACTCTTCAGCTTTCTGTTTAATTGCTAGATGGGCTAGGAAAGCTGAGTGGGACCGTGGGAACCCTTCCTGTGAGGGAGGAGCCAGTCTTTGGGGTCTGATGCTAACTCTGGGCACTTTGTGTCAGAATTCCATGAACTGTTGGTGGTGTCCGGGAAGCACAAAGCCCTCAGTGCTGAGTCAGAAGTGCCGTGGGTGGAAACATCGTAAGAGCAGATGTAGTCAGTACCTCCTAAATTATCTTCAGCCAACATACAAGAGTTGAATGGCCAGGTCCAGAATGTGGCAGAGTTAAGACACCAGAGTGCTGGATTCCGGGCTTATCACTTTCCACTGAGCTCCCTGCTAACGCACCTGCCGTTCATGTGGAAGACCGGGTGGAGTTCTGGGGTCATGTCTTCAGCTTGGACCAGGCCACCTGGGAGTGAACCAGTGGGGGGGAAAGCTCGTGACATGACTCTACCCTTCCAGCCAATAGATCAATTGTAACAGGCTTCCTGGCTAGTGTGATTATCACCTCCTTTCCAAGTTGGAGAGTAGACATAGCGCTTCTTAGAACTACATATATACACATACCCTAAACTCCAGAATAATCAGTCTTTCTAAAAAAAAAAATCCAATAAAATTAATGGCTGTGAATCAAGACAGTCCTTGAGAAGTGGCTGCTGGTGAGAGAGTAGCAGAACAGCCTGGAGCCCTGCCTGAGACCTGTCCAGTGTAACAGACGGCAACAGTCCACTGCAGGGGCCGCTGCTCCCCTCCGGGGGGTGCCCAAGTCAGGCAACGGGACAAGGCACTTCAGAACTGGCCTAAGGCTCTCTTAGGAAACACACCCCCAAAATTCTGATGCAAGTACATAACAAATGTATGCATAGGGACAGCCATGACAGCATAATGTTATAGCCAAAAAATCACAAAGGCTTGTCAACAGCAAATGGCTAGGGGATACAGTCAGAGTACAGGAAACCACGGCTGTACCTAACGACACAAGATGATATCTCAAGTTCTAGGGCAAAAGTACACTAAGACCCTATTGAACAATTAAACAGAAATCCAAATCCCCAAACGTGGCTGCAACTTGGGTTTGTTCGTGCTTGGAGCACACTGGTCATCATCTTTATTTTCAATCTTGCTTTATAACCTTCACAAGCTTGTCTTCTACCTGCACAGAACTGCTGTTACCCCCAAGATTCTGCAACACACACACACGCAAACGTGAGAAACAGACTTAACCACCGATCCGTGTTCCACATGCAACACTACCCCGCTTGTGCATGGCCAGGCCGAGTAAGCTACAAACCAAAGGCCAAGGGCCTGACAACGAGCTTGCCTTCAGATGATGGACACGACAGGGGCTGCAAATCGCCGAACCTAGCTGATCACCATCTCCCCAAAACATTCCTACACATTGCCAAGATGAACAAATAACGATCCTCAGGATGGCCAGCAGGTACACAGAACCTGAGAGATGTTTATTCTGGCAGTAAAAAATCATCAAAATCCTTCACACTTTTTCCATAGTGCACACGTGTCCATAAAATTTCTGAGGACTTCTCATTCAAGTTCCCAACTTACTCTCTCTCCAGTTCCTCACCTTCCTCAACCCACCAAAGGAACAGCCAGCCCTCAGCCGGGGGAAGGACAGCCCTCACCCGGGGCAAGGACAGCCCTCACCCGGGGCAAGGACAGCCCTCACCCGGGGGAAGGACAGCCAGCCCTCAGCCAGGGGCAAGGACAGCCCTCACCCGGGGGAAGGACAGCCCTCACCCGGGGGAAGGACAGCCAGCCCTCAGCCAGGGGCAAGGACAACCCTCAGCCAGGGGGAAGGACAGCCCTCAGCCAGGGGGAAGGACAGCCCTCACCCGGGGGAAGGACAGCCCTCAGCCAGGGGCAAGGACAGCCCTCACCCGGGGGAAGGACAGCCAGCCCTCAGCCAGGGGCAAGGACAGCCCTCACCCGGGGGAAGGACAGCCAGCCCTCAGCCAGGGGAAGGACAGCCCTCACCCGGGGGCAAGGACAGCCAGCCCTCAGCCAGGGGGAAGGACAGCCCTCACCCGGGGGAAGGACAGCCCTCACCCGGGGGAAGGACAGCCAGCCCTCAGCCAGGGGCAAGGACAGCCCTCACCAGGGGAGAAGGCCACTGACAAGGCTGTGACCCGAATAATCCCTTCCTGTTGCACAAACTTTACATCTATTTTCAGATAAATTTCAAAGTACAGCTATTAAAAACATATGGCTGTAACATATATAATCTGATGTATTACTGAACCTTTATCCTGGCTTTAAGAAAAGTAAAAATGTTTTTAAAAAATAAAACCAAAAAAATTTTCAGCACAAAAATATCTTAAGTTTCCAATGAGAAATCACATTTTAAGTCTTTCCATTAGAAACACATGAGGTGGCATCCTTGGAACGATGAAACCAACAGCATCACAGAATTATCAAAACCAGGCAAGCAGCACCCTTGGAACACGCTCGCCATCGGGGACCATGGGGTGACAGCCAGTGGCTGCCCCCATCCCCGGGTGCTAATGCGGTGAGGCTGCTTGTAGCACCCTCTCTCCTTTCCTCCCCATCCTACTCAGTGTCTACATGGGTATACATCCCCCTCAACTATGCAATAATATGAAAAATAAAATAAATTTAGGGCCCGGCAGCGTGGCCTAGCGGCTAAAGTCCTCACCTTGAAAGCCCCGGGATTCCATATGGGCGCCGGTTCTAATCCCGGCAGCTCCACTTCCCATCCAGCTCCCTGCTTGTGGCCTGGGAAAGCAGTTGAGGACGGCCCAATGCATTGGGACCCTGCACCCGCGTGGGAGACCCGGAAGAGGTTCCAGGTTCCCGGCTTCGGATCAGCGCGCATCGGCCCGTTGCGGCTCACTTGGGGAGTGAATCATCGGACGGAAGATCTTCCTCTCTGTCTCTCCTCCTCTCTGTATATCTGACTTTGTAATAAAAATAAATCTTTAAAAAAATAAGATAAAATAAATTTATATAAAAGAAGAGAAAAGAAACACAGGAGGTGGATCTGCCACTGTGACACAGCACGGTACGCTGACACCTGCACCCCTCAGAGGGGCTCCTTCAGGGCCCAGGGCTCCACTCTGGAAACTTCTATTCATGTCCTAGCTCACTTACACAATAGTCTTGTCAAGATTAACCCAGGGAACTAACCACAAATCACTGCTTCTACAAAAATGCTCCTTTATTTCACAGTAATTGCAGACGCAGCAACGTCAAAGCTGTCTGACATTTCTCCAACCCACCTGTAAGCTGTCATCCTTAAACTGCTGGAGTGAAGAACGGCTTCCATGGGACACACGGAAACCATCCAAATACAGGCCACCACTTGCTCCTGACACCTTCGGGTAACCGTGAGTGGGTCAGCACTGAAGTCCAGGGACTTGCTTTGGGGTGGCCTTCAGGTCGCCCAGCCTCAGTCACTGGAACACCTCTCATCTGCAGAAATCCAGTTATTTGCGTAAGATGCTCATACAAAGCACCCAGCACATTCCACAAGCGGTAATCATAAAATTGAATTCCACCTCCTCTATTTAATTCAGGCTTTTTTGTTTTTTGTTTTTTTTTTTTAATTGGAAATTCAGATGTACAGAGAGGAGGAGAGAGGAAGATTCTCCGTCCAATGATTTACTCCCCAAGTGGCCACAACAGCTGCAGCTGAGCCAATCTGAAGCCAGAAGCCAGAAGCTTCTTCCAGGTCTCCCACGCAGGTGCAGGGTCCCAAGGCTTTGGGCCGTCCTCGACTGCTTTCCCAGGCCACAAGGAGGGAGCTGGATGGGAAGCGGGGCCACCAGAATACCAACCGGCGCCCACATGGGATCCTGGCGCGTGCAAGGCGAGGACTTTCACCACTACACTATCGTGACGGACCCTTAATTGAGTTTTTTTTTTTTTAAAGATTTATTTTTATTACAAAGTCAGATATACAGAGAGGAGGAGAGACAGAGAGGAAGATCTTCCGTCTGATGATTCACTCCCCAAGTGAGCCGCAACGGGCCGGGGCACGCCGATCCGAAGCCGGGAACCTGGAACCTCTTCCGGATCTCCCACGCGGGTGCAGTGTCCCAATGCATTGGGCCGTCCTCAACTGCTTTCCCAGGCCACAAGCAGGGAGCTGGATGGGAAGTGGAGCTGCCGGGATTAGAACCGGCGCCCATATGGGATCCCGGGGCTTTCAAGGAGAGGACTTTAGCCGCTAGGCCACGCCGCTGCCGGGCCCCTTAATTGAGTTTTTAAACGCACTCATTCCTTGGGCCCCAACACACAAAACACTAAGAAAAAATTCAATCACTGTCTAAATTACCAAGAGTTGGCACATTAATTACCCTTTCCAAAAGAATGATTTTCAGGAAGACGTAGCAGGATCTTTCTGGTCACGAGGAGGCTGATACTATCCATTTAAGTCTCACTCTAGAACCAAAGCAAGCTTGCCAGAAGGCATGGGCTTGCCAGTGGCCTGCTGTCAGCAGCCTGTATGTGGGTCAACAGTAAGTGTAATGCCTAGAAGCCAAAATAAACACACTGAGATTATGTTCTGTGTTCGTGGTTTGTCTGACTGCAATCTCTGCGGAAGTCTGTGGAGTCTTCCAAAGAAGGGCTTGGGGTGACCTGCTCCCTCCCTCAAACACACCACCTTGGGGGGATGGCAATGACCCACGCTGCGTACTCCGCTGCCCGAGGAGCAGGCAGGAAGTCCTAAACCCAGGCTCCCAGGAGGGTGTGGCAAGAGCTGGGTCACCGGGTTCTTAGATGGCAGCATCGGCGCTCTAACTTCCTATACAAGGAGGAATCCCTTCAAAATAGCAGACAGGCAAGCAAGAGCTGGCTCTGTGCTGGAAAGTTCCAGGCGTCTAGTAGCACAGCCCTAAGAGGGCAGACACAACGGAGTCACAGGCTGGATGAACTGTTGCTCAAAAGAGGAAAATCTCATACATTTTGAGCAAAATTCTCAAGAGCTGTGTGCGCAACAGCTTTACTGGCTGTCTTCATTATAAAAAGTGCCTGGAATATTCTCAGCACCTGAAATGAAGCTAGCCTAATGTGCGTGAGCCGCATAGTGTACACCCAAAGAACTGAGGCGAATGGGGTTCCTCCGGAGTACCTGTTTACACTTCAAGGGGGACTGCAGTAACGTGAGGTCAGCAGGCAGAGAAGGGCTCTCCGTGCTGGTGGGGGCCACTCCTTCCCACTTCAGCTGGAACTCCTGGTCCCTAACCAGTTCAAGTCTCTGCAAAGAGCCTTTCTCCACGGGTGGCACTCCCAGGTCCCGGGGCTTGCCAGGTGGACATCTTTTGGGGGCTATTTTAGCCCGTTACTCACAAAGTAATGAAACCACCTCCCCACCAACTACACTTAAGTCTCTATTCTGGGTATGACTTGCTTCCTTGATTTGTATTTTACAGTGTGAAACAGCCACCAGAAAATACAATCTTTATAAAATTAGATAATCCCATTTTCCTGTAAGACATTTTTCTTCATTTATTTGAGATGCTTTTCTAAACTAAAACTAAGAAGCTTCTGCTCTTTCAAATAAGATATTTAGCTTTTTGTTTCACATTTATGGTCCCTTCTGAACAGGCCAAAATAAAGGTTGCATCAAATTAACTCCATTTTTAGCAATTTTATTTTCCTCTTATATAATGAGCATGCAAACAAGCAATTTCTCCCTCAATTATAACACTGCTTACAGGCACAGCTGTGAGATTTATGAAACTTACCAGGTGAGCCAGTGGGCAGCAGCAGACCCCGAGGAAGCAGGTCCGCAGCCCACGGCGCCCAGCACCTGCAGTCTTCCTCACCGTGTAAAACCCACCGGCTGCAGCGGGATCTCAAAGGGCAGCTGTGCCACTTACGCCAATTCCTGAGCTTCTACACAGTGTTCTTTCAAAAAAAAATTATTTTTACGTTTGATCATTTTTACCTAGTTGATTAGGGTGATTAGGCTCAAGAACTGCAGGAAGGTGGGTGAGATCACCGTTTCCACATTCTCTTGTCTTCCTTCCTGTATCTGGGGGGTGAGGGAGACAAGGAGAGAAGCCACTTACCTAGACTTACCTAGACTCCACCCACCATGCCTAAAGACATGTTCTTTACTGAAAGCTTGTCACTGTGCTAACCATCTGGAATGCCCATCTAAATTACTTTTGGTAACCTAATAGCTTTATCTAAAAAGGCAACAGAATCATTTCCTGATTGGATTATATATTTCTGTGTTACAGAATAGAGCGGAACCCACTCAATGGTGATTTGCCACATTTTCATTATCCAGTCTTAATTAAGTTGTTGAATACTAATAGCAAATGTAATGTTTTCTAGGCTCTATAATTAAGTTATTGTTACAAGGAAAATCAATGTTTCCAAGATCCCGAAGTGTCCCTTGCAGTTAAGATCTACACAGTCATCTACCACTGCTGCCACCTGCTCGAACCCTGCCTCCCCACCCACGCCCACAGAGACCCTTCTCTAATGGCCCTAATTCGGCCTCCTTCCTCTTGGGATTCAAATCTAAAGTTAGTCATTTTGCCAGTAGCCCTGTTTTTCTTCTCTTTGTCTATATTGGAAGCTAACAGATTCACAGGAAGAAACAGGGTGGAAAAGACATCAGGGAAAGGGAGGCTCAGCCCCAGCCCGGCACACCACATCTCACACTGACAGAGTACTGTATCCCAGCTACTCAGTTTCCAATCCAGCTGCCAGGAATGGGACCAGCAGGCAGCAGATGCTGTACCAAGTACTTTCCTGCCCCTGGAAGAGATTTTGGCTTCAGCCTGGCCCAGTCCTGGCTATGGAGGCCATTTGAGGAATGAACCAGTGAATGGAAGATCTTCTACTACTTTCAAATAAATACATAAACCCCTAAAAAAAGTGAGTTCAAGAGTTTAGGAAAGTTACTGAGGTTACCATGTGAAGTAATGGGGAATCCAACCTGGCTGGCGATGGGTACTTAACATCATTAAGCCACATACTACGAAACGGCAAACTGTGGGCCTGGCACAAAGGTTCAGTGAATGAATCCTCGCTTTACACACACCAGGATCCCATATGGATGCTGGTTCACATCCCAGCTGCCCCACTTCCCATCCAGCTCTCCCTGCTTGTGCCTTGGGAAAGCAGTGGAGAATGGCTAAAAGCCTTGGGACCTGCATCCATGTGGGAGACCCGAAACAAGCTCCTGGCTCCTGCCTTCGATTGGCTCAGCTCTGGCCATTGTGGCCACTTGGGGAGTGAAGCAGCAGACGAAAGATGTTTCTCTCCTCTCTGTAAATCTGCTTTTTTAATAAAAACAAATCTTATTTTAAAAACTGGCAAATCTTTTTTTTTTTTTTTTTAAATATTTATTTTTTTTTACATTTATTTTAATTACAAAGTTAGATATACAGAGAGGAGGAGAGACAGAGAGAAAGTGGAGCTGCCAGGATTAGAACCGGCGACCATATGGGATCCTGGCACGTACAAAGCGAGGACTTTAGCCACTAGGCCACGCCGCCAGGCCCAAAACTGGCAAATCTTATGTTGCATGTATTTTACAGCACAGAAGCAGTAAAGTCCATGAATAATCCAGTTTCTAGGGAAGAAAACACGAAGTCCTTTTGGACTTGCTGCAGCTCTGCGCTCAAGTCCATCCCCAGAACCAGCACAGCCACAGCACAAGAGGGAGGCGCCAGGCTCCGCAGCAATGCTGACGGGACAAACGGGGAGACATCTGCTCAGACACGTGTCGGGCACCCTCAGGAAAGGGAGGTAAGCAAAGGATCAGACCAACATGCAGAATCTGCACGGAAGACGGGTCAGGCTGATGGACGCCAGCGAGAACGAGGGAGAGGACGCTCTGCCGGAGTGTCTGGAAAACCCCAACAAGTGCATCCCCACAACCAAAAGGATGTTCACCAGACTCAGCAGCTTAGCTGTAAAGAGCTGCTGATTGACCGTGACTTCTCACTACCCTACTGGTTACAAACCACAACCAGCCTATGTACGCCACAACTCATATCACAAATGACAGCCTTGATTCAATTAAGATTGTTCTGTGCGATTAAACAAATCTGGTTGAGTTTATTGAAATGTTGATAGCAATTCTTGCAAATATCCTGTTTTCTCCTTCTAAAAATACAACTGTACTTAGCTAATAATGTTTAACTTCCCCCCAAAATGGTGACTGGCATCTTAAAACCTGTTGGGAAGTTAGTTCTACACTAAATCCTGGCGAGATCTTCATCTCAGAATCCAGCAAGCCTGTCCAAGGTAAGAACTTCTGTATTTGTGATCTTCACTGTGTTGATCTAATTAGAATCTTCCTCTAATGGGCAGCCTTTCACTTATTTAAAGGCATTTCAGTGTGGCTTACATGTATCAAGTATATAACACTATGATCTGTAAAGTCAGGTGACTTGGAAAGTCAGCTGGGAGCCAACACCATGGCTCAGTGTGCTACCCACTGGCCTGCAATGTCGGCATCTCACAAGAATGCTGCTCCTGTCCAGCTCCCTGCTGATACCCCTGGGCCAGCAGCAGAGGGTAGCCCAGGTGCTGGGTCCTTGTCACCCACACGGGAGACTTAGCTGGATTTCCAGGCCTCTGATAGTCCTGGGCGTTTCAGTCCTTTGGAGAAGGAGCCAGCCAATGCAAGGTATCTCTCTCCTCTCTCTCCACCTCCTTCCCCCAGCTCAGTGACTCCTGTCAGTTGGGGAGGGCAATTTCTCCTTCTCAGCAGCTCTGAGCAAAGCTCTGGATCCCGACACTGGTCTCCACAGCTATCTGCATTCAATGCCCGGCTGCCCTGGCCCAGGACCTCTGCAGCACCTGCACTAGCCAGCCGTGCCGAGCACATGCAGCACTGCACAGAGGACAAGGTGAGCCCCAGAGAGGGGCACAGCAATCGGCAGCTGGGGGGTTTCACTTCAAGTGATGTGCAGCCGGTGACTGTGATGCTGTGCCAGGCTACAGGAGCACTGGGTACACGAGTCAAGTAAGGTCTTCCACGTGGAAGGTGTGCCAGGCTACAGGCGCACTGGGTACACAAGTCAAGTAAGGCCTTCCACGTAGAAGGTGTGCCAGGCTACAGGCGCACTGGGTACACAAGTCAAGATGAAGCCTTCCACGCGGAAGGTGCTTTGAACCATGTCTTCATTCGGAACTTACCATTTCAAAGTTCTCAGCCCAGGGTTTTCAGGATCAAATTGGGTGAGCAGTGGTTTTCCTTCCTAAAACCAGAAGCGCTTACAGGAAAGTTGAACAGGGATTTCCTGGAAGCTTCTTCAGGCCATCCTGTCAACTGTGTGCGAGGCCCTCAGTGCCTCGTTGGGTCAAGCTTTCCCTGCACAAAGACAAGGGTACCTCCGCCTGCTGACAGGGCCACACACGTACTCCTTCCAGAAGCCGGATGACGCGTCAGCTAACTTCTTAGTCCCAGACCGCCAGGGACGACCCAGGACTCCGAGGACTTTGCAATGTCATTTTCAGAACTAAGATTTCCTAACAGTCCGGAAAGAGATGGTAAAAAACAAGTCCCTGAAACAACTGTGGCCAGCCAAGTCCTGCCACCCAGGCGCCAGAGATGGGCCCAAACGTTCTGCACTCTCAGCACACCCAATTCTGGAAATGCCGCATTCTGCCCTTCACAATGCCAGCATGTCACGAGGCCTTCCCTATGTACCGGATTAATCCCAATTCAGCCACTGCTGGGGCACCTGCAGGCGAGTAGGCGGGTTCTGAGCTGCGCGATCCAATGGCGCGTGCCCCCAGCCAAAGGCAACAGACGGCATGATTTGTGTGATGTCTCGCAGCTTTGGCCCACATGGCGCCAAGGACCCGACTGTCAGGCCATCACCATACCTACTATAACAAGCCTCCTATCTAAAGACCAACTCGGACTTATCAGCCATGCTTGTTTGGGGAATCTCTGCATGGAGGGTGCCTTGGACCATTTCCAGGAAAATTCTGCACCCGGAAAAATGCAATCCTTTAAAAATTATGCCCTGGGGACTGGCGTGATAGCGTAGTGGTTAAAGTCCTCGCCTTGAACACGCTGGGATCCCGTATGGGTGCCAGTTCTAATCCCGGCAGCCCTACTTCCCATCCACCTCCCTGCCTGTGGCCTGGGAAAGCAGTCGAGGACGGCCCAAAGCCTTGGGACGCTATACCCGTGTGGGAGACCTGGAAGAGGTTCCTGGCTCCTGGCTTCGGTTCGGCGCAGCACCGGCTGTTGCGGCCACTTGGGGAGTAAATCATCAGACGGAAGATCTTCCTGTCTTTGTCTCTCCTCCTCTCTGTATATCCGCATTTCCAACTGAAAAAAAAAATTACGTTCTGTAGCCTCCATACTTCACGCAAGATATTAGTTTTCAGTTAGATAAGGAGAAGTGGTTTGATGAGCTGGAGTTTCACACTGTGGCCCCAGCACTCAATCATTTTCAGCACCCGAAGCCTCTGCTACAGACTGAGCCACCAAGGCCAGAGGCAGTCGTGGTATAGGAAGCAGACTCGACCATAGCTACACTCTCTTCCTTGGGAGTTCTTCTGACAGCATGGTCCTTCCTCAGAGCAGGTGTGGATGCAGAAGGCCAGCATGCAACTGGCTGTCCTTTCTGGACTGCGTCTGTGAAGTCTCGCACTCTGTGATTACAGCAACTGTTGGTTGACCCTAATGACACCCGAGACTCTGTTACTAAAATTTACCAACTAATGCGCTTTGAGTTTCGGAGTCATGTAGTACATTGGTCCTGAGGAATGATCAAGATAACAGAAGACATCTTGAACATGAGATGCTCTGTTCAACAGGCGGTGAAAGTGAGTATCTTATCAAATACATTGATAAAATTTTTTAAAAGCAAGAAATATATATACATATACACATAAAAAATTATACAACATAACTCTGTAAGCATAAGCTTACACACTAACACTTCCCACACTACCACCCAACTCAGGGTCACAGTTATGAAAGTCAGCACAGGGGACCAACAGTGCCAGCGTTCACCTCAGCACAGGTCTGCATACCAGACACTCCACTTCAGCCTGGGAAGGCAACACATGATGCCCCAGCTATGTGGGTCCCTGCCACCCACATGGGAGACTGGGATGGAGTTCCAGGCTCCTGGCCCAACCCTGGCTGTCATAGCCATTTGGGGAGTCAATCAGCAATTGGAAAACCTATCTCAGGCCTGGTGCAATAGAGTAGTGGCTGGAGTCCTTGCCTTACATGCCCAGGATCCCACATGGGTGTCGGTTCTGGTCCCGGTGGCTCCACTTCCCATCCAGCTCCCTGTTTGTGGCCTGGGAAAGCAATGGAGGATGGCCCAAGGCCTTGGGACCCTGCTCCTGCATGGGAGACTGGGAAGAATTTCCTGGCTTCTGGCTTCAGATTGGCTCATCTCCAGCCGTTGCAACCACTTGGGGAGTGAACCATCAGACGCAGGATCTTCCTCTCTGTCTCTCCTCCTCTCTGTATATCTGACTTTCCAATAAAATAAATAAATAAATCTTAAGAAAAAAAACCTATCTCTCCTTCTAACTCCTTCAAACAAGCAAATCTTCACACACTCAGGGAGGGAGAGAAGGTGAGATAGAGAAAGATTGAGAGCCAGCACTGGACACACTGCTGCCATAATTCTCTTTGCAAAAACAACACAACAGAGGCCATGCTCCTTCTGTTCTCTGAACAGTTAACAAAGCTCTGTGTCCTGTCCCGGCAAGGCAGCTTCAACCACTGCCTGTAATGCCAGCATCCTGTATAGGGGCCAGTCCAACCTCCAGCAGTCCCAATACTGATCAAGCTTCCCCTAACGTACCTGGGGAAGTAGAAGACAGCCCAAGGCCTTGAGCCCCAGCGGGAGCTCACAGAGACCCAGGTGGACGCCCAGCTCCTGGCTTCAGCCTGGCCCAGTGCCGGCCACTGCAGCCACTTGGGGTGTGAACCAGCAGAGAACATGTCTCTCCCTCTGCCTCCCAAATAAATACAATTTTTAAAAACAAACACATCGGGCCTGGTGCCGTGGGCTAGCGGCTAAAGTCCTCACCTTGAACGTGCCGGGAGCCCATATGGGCGCCGGTTCTAATCCTGGCAGCTTCACTTCCCATCCACCTCCCTGCTTGTGGCCTGGGAAAGCAGTCGAGGACGGCCCAAAGCTTTGGGACCCTGCACCCGGAAGAGATCCGGAAGAGGTTCCTGGCTCCTGGCTCCGGATCGGCATAGCACTGGCCATTGCAGTCACTCGGGGAGTAAATCAGCGGATGGAAAATCTTCCTGTCTTTCCTTCTCTCTGTATATCTGACTTTCCAATAAAAATAAATAAATCTTTTTTAAAATAAATAAATAAAAACCATCAAAGTTACTCCTAACAGTTGGCTCCTCTATTTGCATACTGCCTTTGCTGTCAACAGGTGGAAATAATTTACTGACAGCAATACTGGTTACTCAGGAGTGACCACAAATTTTGTAGACACACTCTGAAGGTAAAGAAACTCTACTTCTAAATTCCTGGGTGCTGTAGGGCTGGATACTCCAGCTGGAGATCCCCTTTGCTCCTCGGTAAACTTCAGGCTTTCTAAGTAGCTCCAAGAGCCCTCTTAACCCTAACGTTCTGTGGCTCAGTTTGCTTAAGCATTCTGAACAGCACCATGTCCAAGGCGGGCCTTGACTCTAAAACCAACATGGTCTGCTTAACCACTTCTCCAAACTCGAATACTTCACCTTATCATAACCAGCTGTTTCCTCCAATTTCTTTTGTCTTTTTAAAGTCAAAGAGGTGTATTGCACATAAAATTCATACACTCCATTGCCCAAGTCACAGCCTTATTCTTGGAGAGAATAGCCAATTCCACACTCACCAAGTCCATCTGCCTTCACAGTGTATGTCCTAGCATGCTGCAAAAAGTTCATGGAAATGGAATCAAATCTCATTTATGTGGAAAAAAAGCCTGAAATCCATGCGGACTCACATTTCAAAGAGCGAGCCAGCTCTAGGCTTCATACACCCAGGCTTTAGAAATGCTTCACTCCTTTCTTATTCTTACTTTTTCCCAATTTGGTCCAAATCCTTGATTTCTTTTTTTCTCCCCTGGAACACGGCAAAGACAGGAGCCAGGAGTTTCATCCGGGTCCCCAGATGAAACTATGGGGGTAGCAGGTTGTCCCTGGATCCGTCTTCCGCTGCTCTCTCGGGCCACTGGCAGGGAGCTGGGTGGGAACTGTAGCCACCTGTAGGGGGATGCCGGCAGCAGAGCAGGCCACTTTAACACGGCACATCTCCTAATTCTAATTTTCTATCCCTCTGACAAGACTTTATTTTTTCTTAGTACTTACTTTTTACTTGAGGGCAGATTTACAGAGAAAAGGAAAGACAGAGATCTCCCCTCTACTGGTTCACTCCTCAAATGGCTACAACAGCCAAAGTTGGGCCAATCCACAGCCAGGAAGTTCATCTGGGTCTCCCATGTGGTGCACAGTCCCAAGGCTTTGGACCCACAAGCAGGGAGCTGCACGGGAAGTGGAGCAGCCAGGGCACGAACCAGCGCCCATGTGGGATGGAGGTGCCACACGCAGGATTAACTCACCATGCCACCACAGTGGCTGCACTTCCAGTTCCCGCCTGTCAGCTGAGGTTTTTACCTCTTACAATAACATTGCAACTTGTAACTCGTGTCCACAGACAAGTCCAACTATTACATATATTGCAGGGTCCTCTATTCCACAACAAAAGTCAGCAATATAAATACATTAAAACAAGAAAAGATGGAGAGGGAAAACTTCTACCTGTTGTTCGCTCCCTCAACACCCGCACGACCAGCCGGGCGGGGCAGAAGCATGAGCTGCAGGGACTTGGGGTGCTGCCTCTCGGGCTGCACCCCAGTGGGAAGCTCGAAGAGGGAGCAGGGTAGGCTTGGGACCCAGACCTGCCTGCCCCACACTCTGTACCTGCAGTGTGGGGCAAGGCTGCCTTCCTAGGACACAGCAATCCCTGCCAAGGCAGTCGGTTACAGCAACACCTTTGCAACGCTAAAAAGAGACTCCCAGATGCTGTTTTTCTGGGAAGCATAATCAGTTTAAAAATTAAATTTATGGTAAGGGAGCAACATACACCAGTGAATAAGAAAAAATGAGAGGAAAGCCGTCAAGGCTGTTGCCTCTACATTGTCCTAACAAGCAGAACAACCCTTATCAAAAGCAGCCCAACAAGTCATTTCCACATGTTTTAAAAAGTCATGTTCTTTGAGCCAGTAACTCCAGTCCTGGCAACAGTCACAGAGTAGCTCAGCATCTTCTATGAAATTGAGCTTAATTCTAGCAACTTCATAAAGTAGACGCTGTAACTGCCCCCACCTTATAGGTAAATTTGATCAATGGAAAGCGAGATCTTCACCAAAAAGGAGACAAGGAATTAAGGCCACCGAGCGGCTCAGTGGTCTCACCACGCAGTCAGACACAATCAGCCGCCAGGCTCAAAGCTTGGCTGTCGGAGGCCAAGGCAGCGCCCTGACCACTACCAACCCCGGAGGGCACTTCACAAAGTTCACGAAGAAGCGGAAGTAACAGCGTCCAGTCCATGCAGTGTGCGTGTTCTGCAGGTGTCTCAGCCGGTTATCCCTGCGACTGCTACCGCAGAAACCACAGGGTAGCTCACTAAAGCGACAACAGCAGCAGAGGCGGAGCCATGCACACTGCAGGGCCACAGGGATATCATCAAATAACAAGTGTGCTGCAGTGAGGAGGCAGTCACCGACAGACTGCCACTTTGTAAGTCTCCATGTTTCAACTCCAGTCATGGCCACCATCCCACACGAGGCGCGACCTCAGGCTTCCAGTTCTAAGGTAGCAGAGACAAGGTAACAGGAGTGGAACGTGTTTCTGCCATGCCTTTGTCATACACAGATTGTTTTGTGGCAGCTACCCCAAGGGGATTCAAGATGCCTCAACTCTCTGTTCCTGGAACACTCCCAAAAGGCAAACCAACTTGATCTCCCTCTGGCTTTCCTCTCCCACGTTCTGCAACTGACATCAGAAAACCTGAACACTGCGCCTGGCACGATGCCTGAATGGGCTAACACTCCCCTCCCAAAGCCGGGATCCCATATGGCAGCTCCACTTCCCACCCAGCTCCCTGCCTGTGGCCTGGGGAAGCAGTCGAGGACGGCCCCAAGCCTTGGGACCCTGCACCTGCGTGGGAGACCTGGAAGAGGCTCCTGGCTTCAGAATGGCCTGACTCTGGTTGTTGCACTTGGGGAGCGAACCAGTGGACAGATCTTTCTCTCTGTCTCTCCTTCTCTGTAAATCCGTCTTTCCAACAAAAATAAATCTTGGCAGAAGCCCTGGAAGTTTCAAAAGCTTAAAGAAAGCTGGGCTAAACCTTCCATAGGCTAAAGTCTACAGGACAAGGAATCTAAGGAATATGTCACACAGGAAATAGCGGCACTGAGACAAAGTGAAGCTCAATTACCAGAAATGGACACCATGTAGCACATTATAGATTCAGTGGAGAGGGCCCGGCACAGTGGCCTAGCAGCCAAAGTCCTCTCCTTGAACGTGCCGGGATCCTATACGGGCAACGGTTCTAATCCCGGCAGCTCCATTTCCCATCCAGCTCCCTGCTTGTGGCCTGGGAAAGCAGTTGAGGATGGCCCAAAGCCTTGGGACCCTGCACCCGCGTGGGAGACCTGGAGGAAGTTCCTGGCTGCTGGTTCCGGATCGGCGCAGCACTGGCCGTTGCGGCTCACTTGGGGAGTTAATCATCGGAAGGAAGATCTTCCTCTCTCTCTCCTCCTCTTTGTATATCTGACTTTGTAATAAAAAATAAATAAAATCTTTAAAAAATAATTAAAAAATAAATTCAGTGGAGAGCCTGGTAAGGTAACCTGGCGGTAACCTAGCCTAGCCGCTAAAGTCCTCGCCTTGATGGCGCCAGGATCCCACACGGCGCCAGTCCTAATCCCAGCAGTCCTGCTCCCCAGCCGCCCTACTGTGATCCAGCTCTCTGCTAGGAACTCGAGAAAAGCAGCCACCCCTGGGGGAGACTCAGATGACCCTGCGGCTTCTATCTGGCCCAGTCCAGGCCACTGCAGCCACTGGGGAGCGAACTTGCCGAGCGCTGATCAAGGGTATTTCTTTCTCTAACTCTGCATTTCAAATCAAACAAATTAATTTTTTAAAATCTGGTAAGAAACTCTCACCTCTGGGAGAAGAAAAAGACATCTAAAAGCACATATGTACACAATGTGAGCAGGACATGGGAATGACCCTGAAGGACCCCTGCTGCAAGCCGAACAGGTGCCCCCGACGCTGACAGCATGACCCTGAAGGACCCCTGCTGCAGGCGGAACAGGTGCCCCCCACACTGAGGGCGTGACCCTGAAGGACCCCTGCTGCAAGCCGAACGGGTGCCCCCCACACTGAGAGCATGACCCTGAAGGACCCCTGCTGCAAGCCGAACGGGTGCCCCCCACACTGAGGGCGTGACCCTGAAGGACCCCTGCTGCAAGCCGAACGGGTGCCCCCCACACTGAGGGCGTGTCCCTGAAGGACCCCTGCTGCAGGCGGAACAGGCGCCCCCCACACTGAGGGGAACACCAGCTCTCTCCTGCCTAGTGTTCGGGGCCATCAGATTCAAGCTCAGAAGGTAAAAGCATCAAGACCACAGGAGTATCCAGGGTCTCACCTGCTGGTGTCCCCCTCAGTGTGTGGGATCCAATGGACACGGACACTGGGCCTTCGCACCATCCACTAAATACAAAGCCAGGGGAAGTCCAGTCAACCACAAGGAAACGATTAGATACATGGTGGTACATTCCCCTACTTGTAATATTATGCACTCACCAAAAATGTCACCTGACAAGTTAGGCATACAAAAATATAGGATGCTTCAGGTTGAATTTCAAATCAAATAAGTTTAACACTACATGTAACTAAAACTGTTTTAAACCACACAAAAAAATGCATAAGCACAGATGATTTAATTGAATAAATCAACTACAGAACTATTCAAAAGGTAATTGATTTAATTATGTGTAGACTCTCCCCTTTCTTAGCTCTTAAACCACTGCTGAAAGTACTAACTGAACATTACATTAAATGCAGGAATTAACAAAAACAATCCATTATGGATAATTACCTCTCTAATTTTTTTCTTACCAGCACACCAATATTGTCTTTTTTTTTTTAAAACATCTTCTTCTTTTCTTTTTATTTATTTATTTATTTATTTATTTATTTTTAATTTTTATTACAAAGTCAGATATACTGAGAGGAGGAGAGATAGAGAGGAAGTGGAGCTGCCGGGATTAGAACCAGCGGCCATATGGGATCAAGGCGAGGACCTTAGCCACCAGGCCACGCTGCCGAGCCCCAATATTGTCTTATTCTCCAAAATTAATTACACCAGATGATCCAAAAGGTTGCAGGACAAATTAAACTAATATTAATAATGCTGTCTATATAACACATAAGTAATATTATCTTTTCAAAGGGAATGGAAATTTCTGACAATAAAAAATATTTGGAGACTCTTCTAATAAGTTATTGGCTAACCCAAAATGGAAAATGAGACTTATATTCTGAAACAACTGTTAACAATTATTATAACATCAAGAATGGAGAAATGTGGTTTTCATATTTTAGGCAATATTAGCATTTAATAACACATTTTTGTGGGGCCAGTACGGGCTCAACTGGCTAATCCTCCACCTGCAAGTGCCAGTACCCCAAATGGACAATGGCTTGTATGCCAGCTGCTTCACCTCCCATCCAGGTTCCTGCATGGGAATGGGGGTGGGGCGGAAGAGGAGGATGGTCGCAAGCTTTGGGGGTCTGCACTATGTGGGAGACCTGGAGGGAGCTCCAGTTTCCAGGCTTTAATTCGGCTCAGCTCCAGCCATTGTGGCTATCTGGTGGAGTACACTAGTGCACAGAAGATCTTTCTGTCTCTCCTTCCCTCTGTAAATCTGTATTTCCAATAAAAGTATATTAAACCTTAAAAACACACACACACGAGCTTTCAGAGGCATTGTGGGGCACAGAGAACTGTCGCTCTGAGTGGCTCTGGGAGGGACAAGTGGGCGCGTCGTCAGCCCGCATCGCTATCCTGCGGGTGCTGTGTGAGGACTAGACTGGAGCCTCCCGGCGGCGTCTGCTCGCTAACAGCTCATCCCAGGAGCTGCCATGGAGCGCTGGGCCTTGTGTTTCCAGCTGGGGGGCCGAAGCAGGCAGGACCACGCCTGTGGTAGTACATTAGGTGTGTGTACCTGTCCCCTGGATCCTCGTCCCAGTTGGGAGGCTGCAGGTAAGCTCTGCATTTAGTATCTGATGATAGCTTTTCATCTTATGTTGAGGATAGAATTGTGAAAGCTGATAATGCTGAAGCTACCCAGTCTTTTCAAGCTGTTCTGCTTGTAAACACAATCTTTGAGCGGTGCCTTTGTGGGGAAACAGAATTGGAGTTCTTTGCTACTTGAAAAAACACACACACACACACACTCATTTTTGTAACTTAACAGTCACGTGAAGAAAAGTTCCTGAAGGACAAAACCTGTAGCCATAAAAAGCGCCTTCCACTCAGAGAGGTGTGTTCTCTGCAAATACAAACAAGGATAAAACTAAAATGAAACCGGTACCGTACTCGACCTTGCTAGGTCTATTATTAAAGTAGACTCAAGGCAAACGTCACAGCCAGGTGAGTCAGCCTGCTGCCACCATCCCAGAAGCGCACGGGTTTGAGTCTCAGCTGCTACACAGAGGACGGCCCAGGGGATGGGGCAAACAGCTCTAGGCGCCCAGCTTCCCGCTGGAGCCACAGGAGAGATGAACCAGCATCCAGAGAGCTCTCTCCCTTCCTGACCCCAGAACTCCACCTTGCACGTAAGGAAGTAAAAATCAACTTCTCACTCTCACTAACGGCCCAAGCAGCAACAACATCTTGTCCTTACTCTCTCAGGCCGTGACTACTCCCACAGTCCATGCAAAGTGGTAGCTACACATCCACACGTAGAATGAGAGTTTAGGGCGTCATCTCAGGAGAGAAAAGCGTATCGCCAGAGTGGAGTGAGGAATCTAGCCATCAGACTTGCGAAAATTCCGTATATAAGGTTCCCACAACTCCTCCTACAATCCATTCTCACTTAACACTTTTTATTATTATTATTTATTTTTTTATTGGAAAGTCAGATATATAGAGAGAGGAGGAGAGACAGAGAGGAAGTTTTTCCATCCGATGGTTCATTCCCCAAGCAGTTGCAACGGCCGGAGCTGAGCTGATCCAAAACCAGGAGCAGGAACTCTTCTGGGTCTCCCACGTGGGTGCAGGGTCCCAAGGCTTTGGGCCGTCCCTGACTGCTTTCCCAGG
Organism: Ochotona princeps; assembly: GCF_030435755.1. Taxonomy (NCBI): domain Eukaryota; kingdom Metazoa; phylum Chordata; class Mammalia; order Lagomorpha; family Ochotonidae; genus Ochotona; species Ochotona princeps. Next base: position 1,468,572 of record NC_080841.1, on the reverse strand, counting down.
CCACAAGCAGGGAGCTGGATGGGAAGTGGGGATGCCAAGATTAGAACCGGTGCCCATATGGGATCCCGGCACGTTCAAGGCGAGGACTTTGGCTGCTAGGCCACTGCGCCGGGCCCACTCTTAACACTTTAAATGTGGAAATTCAAAACACACAAAACTATTTCCAGCATCCAAGCAATCAATGGGTCTTTTTCTCTCTTCATATATTTTCCTTAACTTTCTAATGTGCTTGGTGGCTTATGAAAATCTTTTACCTACATTACATCACGGCTTTACAAAAAAAAAAAGTCAGTGAGGGGGATTTAAGAAATACTAAAAAATCCCTCAGAAAATCCAAGAATCTTGTTTGTAATGGAAGCAGAGTGCCCTCAGTTCTCCAGCTCCTTCTGGACCACCCAACACTAGCCCTTCTGTGAACGTAAAGCTGGCTACAAAACAGCGGGCTGGGCGCCCAGCGTCCCCGCCTGGGACACTGCAGAGAACAGGGCACCCAGTCAGGATCTAAGCAATTACTAGCAAGAGGCAGACATCTTTCAGCAAGCGACGAATAGTTAGCTTACGTCACATCAACATGGTGCGTCCATAACACTCCCCTGAAACAGAAGGTGCCCAGTCCAGCCCCACACCTCAGAACACTAACACCAGTGGCAAATACCCAGTCAGGCACAACAGCAGCGTAGAAAGAAACCACAGGAAACCAGTTCAATGTCTTCCTCCCACCACAAACTGCTGCGAAATGTTACAGCATTGGGTTTTTTTTTTTTAAGATTTATTTACTTCTTATTACAAAGTCAGATATACAAAGAGGAGGAGAGACAGAGAGAAAGATCTTCTGTCCAATGATTAACTCCCCCAAGTGAGTGCAACAGCCGGTGCTGTGCTGATCCAGAGCCAGCAGCCAGGAACTTCCTCCAGGTCTCTCACGTGGGTGCAGGGTCCCAAGGCTTTGGGCCATCCTCCACTGCTTTCCCAGGCCACAAGCAGGGAGCTGGATGGGAAATGGAGCTGCCAGGATTAGAACCGGCGCCCATATGGGATCCCGACACGTTCAAGGCGAGGACTCTAGCCGCTAGGCCACTGCGCCGGGCCCCTAAAGCATTGGTTTATAAAAAGAGAGAGGGGGGCAAGGACTTTATCTGGCAACCAAAAGGAATTCATGCCAAACTAGCTGGCTCTGGAATACAACAAATTAAAAGCCCCAGTGTTACTTCCAGCCCTAATGAACTGTTTTGTCCTTTCCAACGTTTGTTCTGATGAAGTGAGAAGACAATGTCTACACAATCCACAGTCACTATTTTATCCACTGGGAACACAAACATTTACTGAACATCTACGTACACAGTACTAGGCTAGGCTAAAGTATAAAGAACGCGATGGGGTTTGTAATCCACATTTAAAAGAACGCTACGATGTGAAAAAACCGAAGGCCCTCAAACAGCTTCTGCAAGAGTTGGGCAGAACACAGCAGCCAGAAAGAATCACGCTGGGTTTAATCGGGATGTAAGATAGAAACAGCCATCGCTAAACTCCGCTAAGCAGCGGAGTAGCAGCAGCCACACGTGGGCCAGGATCCCAGCACGCAGCACTCAAGTGTGGCTGCTGTGAACTCCTCAAGGACAGTGACCCTGCCTGCCTCCCTGGCAGCCCAGGGCTCTCTGTGTGAGCTGTGCATGCTAATCATGCGGGTCACCTTCCCTCCACTTTGAAGCCACGAGCACTCTGCTCCCCAGGGCTAGAACCAGCACTGCAACCATACAAGCATTTTCCCAGCTCCTTGGCAGCCAAGTCACTGCCAGTTTTTGCCAACGGAAGTAGTAAATGCAGACTGGGACGCAGGTGGATGGAGACTCACTCCCCAGCTCCTGCTGGTCCTTCTGGCCACGGCCACAGGAGCAAGGCGGAGCTCACCAGAGGGCAGCGCCAGGTCCCTGGGACCTCTCCACTCTGCCTGCGACAGGTGCCCGTCATCCCATCAAGCTCCTCTGTTCCAAGTGCCACTGAAGTTTGCTCTCTCTTACACACCCGGACACGAAAGCAAACATGGTGATGCCCTCTGCCACAGCATGCTGCTTCATTCAAGAGGAAAGAGAAATCATACACAAAACGTTCCTAAATCCTCTAAATCCACATCTAAGTCACACCAAAAAAGCAGAATTTTTGTGACTTAGACTATCTGGCTTTGGAAAAAAAGAAAAAAACAAGCAAATCAAACCATCCAGGCTGGCCCAAGCACACCCGCCTCCACCTCAGACCCGGTGCCCAGGCCCCTCACGGCGCGCCGGACACACGCACACTCCTCACCGGACACACGCCCAATGACTCCCGCAAAGGCCTTTCCTTTTGCTGGCATGGAACACGGCCCCAAGATGCAAGGCAACAGTCTTGTTTGGCATTCAAGGTGAGAAACCAAAGCAGAGCTACAACCACCAGCGCATCGTCCTGTCTTCGTGAGGGATTTGAGCCTTTTAGTACATGTGATTTCCATTTTACACACTTACTTCAAAATCCCATCTTTTCATAAAATACAAGAAATCCCCATCACATGAAAGCCCGAAGGCAACGCATCCTTTGAAACCAAATGACCAAATGTTGAGCTGTTTTTCATTCACTTACCTCTTCTTTCTTATGCTCTCATTAGACAACTTAATCTCAGCTCACTTCAGAATTCTTCAGTACTGTACTTAATATACATAAAATGGGTTTTGTCTGTCAAAATTATGATAAAAGGCAAATCTGAAGTTTCTGGCACTACACATAGCCGCCCAGCATCCACCAGGCCCTGGGGGTCCCCAGCTTGCCCATGGCAACCCCAGGAAGCCCCGCATCCTGTACCTGCTGCCTGGCGCCCACTCACCACGCCAGGAGCCCCGAGAACACTGGCAGGGAGTCTACGATCAAACCTTCACCCAACACACCCGGAAGACGGAGGGCCGGCAGAGGGCAGATACTAACAGCCCAGCCAGGGAGACCCTGGGCAGGCCAGGTGGGCAGCACCGCCCCTGGCTGCCCCGAATCCTACCAACCAACAGGTCACAAAGTAGCGCCTTAGTGTGGGCCCTTCTGAGAAACGAAGAGATTCAACGACAGCGGACCCAATAAACACCTTCAACACAGGCGCACGTGTCCATGGGCCTCGGCTTCAGCATGCCCTGCATGAGTCATTACAAAACCATGAAGGGCTTTAAGTCATACTAGGAACACTGCCATAAGCTGCGCGCTTTCCCGTTCGTTCCCGGCTCGGGCTGGGGGCTCCTCACCAGGCACCCATCACCTCCACGCAGAAGACGGCCTAAGGCAGGGCTAGACCCGACCCCACAAACCAGAGGTCGGGAACAGGTGCAATCCCAGCCGCATGGGCAGCGGGAAAGGGCAGGGTCCCAGCATCTCCGCCGTCCGCGCAGCCCACTCGAGGGCCCCAGGCTGCGTGTTCAAATACCACCAATTCCCCGTTCTCCACCTACTTCAAGGGCCCTCCCACGCGGATTCCACCAAAGTCCTGGAGGGAAAAGGCGAGGAGCCGCAGGTGCTGTGCTACCCCTGGAAAACGGAGCCTTACAGACGCACACACTATCTTGCTAAAAAGTGGGTGCGCTGCACGCAAAGCTACCTGCTGACAAGCAGACCTGTCGGGGGCGGGAGGGGCATACCCAACAGTCCCACGGCTGACATTTAAGTTCCCCGTAAATGCGACGACCCAAGCGCACTCTGGAACAGCTCCCACGGCAACCCACGCTGTTCACGCAACGGCTCGGGCGCAGCCGGGGCGGATTCCCCACAGCCGGGCACCCCGTCCCTCCGGAGCGGGGCCCCGCACAGCCCTCGGGGGACGGCGCCGCACGTGACGGCTCGCCCCGCGGCCCCGCGGCTCCACGGCCTCGCCACACGCGAGGCTGCCGGCGGCCGAGCCGAGGCCCCCGGCAGGGAAGGCCGGAGCAGGCCCGGGAGGCACCCGCGCTCCCGCCGCCCCACCCCCGCCACGGCCCTCGCAGCGCCGCGAACAATGAGAGGCCGCCTCCCCGCCATCGCCGCCCGACAGCGGCCTGGGCGGCGGGGTCGAGCCCCGCTCCCGGCCCCGCGGCCCCGCGGCCCGGCCCGGCCTCAGCCGCCGCCGCCACTCACCGGCTGCCGCCCCCGCCCGGGCTCCGCGGGCCGCGGCCGCAGCGAGAAGTCGCGCCCGAGCCGCCGCGGCCGCCGGCGCCGCCGCTCAATATGGCGAGCCTGGGCTTCCGCAATGGAGCTCGGGAAACACCGCGGGGGCCGCTCAATATTCATGAGAGGCTGAGGGGAAGCGGCCGGCGCGCCGCGGGGAGGGCGGGAAGGAGAGCGCGGCGAGGGGCGGCGGCGGCGGCGCGCGGGGCGGGGGCGCGCACGGCGCGGGAGGCCGGCGCGGGAGGCCGGGGAGGGGGCGCCCGCGGGCCCGCGCCTCGGCGCCCCGCGCCCGCACCCGCGCCCCGGCCCCACGGCCGCCCTCGCGCGGGAGACGTCCCTGGGCCGCGCCCCTCGGCTTGGCCACCGCACCTGCCTCCCGCGTCTCGGCGTGGAGCTGCGCCGTCGGGTGGCCCAGGCGCGGGGTGTCTCGGCTCGGGACGTGCAGGCTGGGCGACGCCGGTCACCTTGGGCCCCGGCCTTCTCCTCGCCGCTGCCTGGTCCGAGCCCTTCCATGGCGGCGTCTGCTTCCACCGCTGGACGAGAAGGGACGGCGGACGTGGTCGGCGTCGTTCCCCGCACACAGCACGGGCTCCGGCGCGGGGTGCGGCAGATCGCGCCTGCAGAACAGGCGGCCTGCCTCGGCCCAGCCCCGTTCTGACAAAGCAGTAATAATACATAATAATAGCCAGCGGAGCCAGACGTTAACTGAGAATCTCTTGGGCTGCCAGGAAACTTGGGCAGATGGGCTGGGCGCCACCCACTGTGCCCGACTCAGGCCTTTGGGTGTTTTGGTCCTTCCACTCCCTGAACTCGCTAGAAGTCTCTCAACAGTTCTGAAGGGAAGATGGGAATTGGGAAAAGAACAGCACCGATGCCAGCCGATGTTTTCAGGGACGATTTCCTAGGCGCTGAGATTTGCGTTGATCTTGGACAATACTTGTTCTGCAGGTTTTTAAAATATTAAAAGACAGCACTCGATCACACAGCACCAAAGCGTTGTCAATGGCTTAAAAACTTCTGCCTGGAGCGGTGGACACAGGCCCTGTTGTAAAAGGAGAATATGGCAGCACATTTGGTGCTGTAGTAGTAGAACAGAACAAATTAGACGGCTGCCCCGGTCAAACGATGGCAGCAGAAGCCTCGGTGATCGGACTTGAGGCTTTCTATGGCAGCCGACGGACATTGGGAGGGTGACATCATCCTCGGATCGTTGAGAGCGGCAGCGTTTCAGAACCATCCAAACCACCTGGACAGAACCCTCGGAATATGTGCACATTGAGACTCTGGGTTGATATGAGGTGGCGGTTCCTCATCCCTGGGACTGGGACGTGTGGGAAGTCATGTGTGGCTTCCCCCTTTGTCTCTCCCCTTCCCCCAGAAACAACGAGAAGAAACAGAGAAGTTGGAAAGGATGAGTTCATCCAGATTTCCCTAAATCTCTATCCTTTCCACCCTGATCAACTATGTAATCATTATTAAAAAATAAATAAATTTTTAAAAACCACTCAAAAAAGAAAAAGCCTTCCACCTCTGCTCCCTGGTGTCCAGCAAGAGAGGACAGCTCTTCAGTCCTTCGAGGTTAAGCTGATCTCTGAGATGGGAGAAACAATCGAGGTGTGCAGGCTCTGCCTTCCCCTCCTGTGGGAGCCGCCTGAGACGCCTGTCCCTCCCCGTGACCGTCGCAGGAGTGGGCACTCACAGGAGCACAGGACGTCCGTAATCGAGAACCATTTGCTCTAGTTTAAAGTGCTTTGAAAATCATAATGTTGTGGTTAGATTAAACACTGCATTTGATGTTAAGAAAATGATCATTTGAGGAAAGCATGGCAATTTTACAGATGAAAGTTAAATATAGTACTTTTAAAAAAAGATTCACAGGAGAATTAGTGGAAAATGGAAAACTTAAGGGATATCTAAATTACATGTGATTAAAAAGCTAGACCTCAGGCTAGCTAACATCCTTAATATGAATGGTGCTACTGACAAACTGACAGAACTCTTTATCTCTTACTTAAAAGCATGACACTGACAGCCGTCACTCACCGATGGCGTGTGACCAGCTGGCGCGTGCTTCTAGCCTCTGTGAATCTGGCAGACACCACCACCTCCTGGGTAACCAGGAACACAGCGGCCCATTCTCCACAACAGAGGAAGCGAAGGGCCGGAGTGACCAGGACATTCCAACACCCTGACCTTGGAATGGAAGCAGGTCACTGGCCACAGAGCATTGCCCGGAACAGGTTCCAGAGCCTTCCGACATGGCCAAGGGCTCTGGGGCTTTAAACTGAATTGGGAAAGGAAGTGGAAGATATTGGTGAACATCAGTAATACCACCCACCCTGACTCCATTGGCCACTTCCTAGATACTATGGGGAAAAATCCAGCAAGTTTTATTCCATGAGTGACTTTTTAAAAAGTTACACTTTTGAAAGACAGTCCCCTGTACTTAAAAGTTGACTGCAGCAGAAATAAAATGAACCTTCTATCTTCTGTCCTTTTAATTGTTTAATTATAGAAGCGTATAAATTAAATCAGTGTGAACTCGATAGCATATATCTTGCAATGATTCACCTTGCCCAGACTACACTCTTTGCTCATGTTTTACTTTCGATGAAAGAAACCTCCTGAAAAACATTTTGTAATAACACTCTGCATAATAAATGAACTGATTACAAATGATCTCCACAATTTAATAGGAGCTAATGATACAGCACTGCATGCCAGTGCACTCTGCTTAGAAAGATTGTTTTCTCTCAAGCCTTCAGGAAGAGCACCAAGTTGTCGACACAGTGGATCCATAGACACACCCGTGTGTGATTTTGCAAAAATTACCTCTCGGTTGACTTTTTGCTACAGTTACATCACAAAATCAAAAACACGGGTTCTCCCGAGGCAGTGTTTGTTAAGTGGTATGTGCTGACACTCTTATTACACACTTGGAGTAAGAATGTTGACATGACTGGTGTGTGTGTTCTTTGGGAGCACCACCGATATACACCCAAGACAGGCTTAACGTTCTTAGCGTATGCTCACTCAGTATTTAAGAGATTGTGCGATAGAATTCTTTATTCCCAGTGAGTACATAAAACATAGCACATATGAGTTCTGTTTGCCTCACTGTCCTCTATTATCATTTTTTTAATTGAAAGGCAGATTTTGTAGAGAGAGGAGAGAAAGAGAAGCTCTTCTATCTGCTGGTTCACTCCCCAAATGACCTCACTGGCCAGAGCTGAGCCAGTCCAAAACCAGGAACCAGGAGCTTCTTTCAAGTCTCCCATGTAGGTGCGGGGTTCCTAGGACTTGGGCCATCCGCTACTGCCTTCCCAGGCCATAAGCAGGGAACTGGATAGGAAGTGGAGCAGCCAGGACACGAACTGGTGCCCGTCCATACAGGATGCCAGCGCCACAGAGTGGAGGATTAGCTTGCTGCACCAGTGCAACAGCCCCTCTCTTTCCTCTAAGATTGCCTTCAATCCCTTCAGCAGCTTTCTCTATTAGGCGGTGCTTCTAAAATGGAAACCCGTGCCTGTCTGTTCTGTATACACCACGTGTGGTTTCTTGCAGTAGTGTTCCAGGCACCTAACTGTCCATTTGAGGTAAAGGCCACAGACCACTGGCAGTCTGCTAATTCTGAATTATGAAAATATCTCAGTTTTGTAGAGCCCTCTTTGAGTCACTGTTTCATGGGATCATCCAAACCACCTTCACAGGTTTTATTCTTACACCCTGCATGAGAGAACTACAACTTGCAGGGCTCACAGATGCTCCGAATGCTAGGTCAGCACATGGCTGTCCTCAGCTGCAGCCAGCCCTGCCGCGCCGCCCGTGTCCCCCACATCCCTCCGTCAGGACACCCCTCAACAGTGGTGTTCGTTACACTCCTCAGCAGGCAGTTTGCTAGATGCTAGAGTTGGTGTTAAATTAGAGTCTAGGAACCTGATCTGCTGACATCAAACCAGGTTCTATTTCATTTTCTTGGAAAATTGCTTTCAGAAAACAACACAAAATTGAAGTAAAAGGTAGGCAGCTGGAAGACTGAAATAGCTTGGGATGTAGCCACTGTCTCTGTGTGGACTGCTGTGAAAATGTCCTCTCCCAACATCTGTATTTGCCATATTTAGCTGTGTCGGGCTTTATGTGACAGCACCATGTTGAGCAGCCTGCCATTCCAGATGACTTTGGGAAGCAAGCCACTCAGGATTGATGGTGTCTGCAGCAGGTGTAGCAGGGCTGTGGTCCTGAGTGCCAACATGGGTTGTGTTATCTGCACCTCAGTACAGCACATTCTGTTCCGGAAACTCCCCTCAGTGTTCCCAAGACAGACTGAAGAATTGCTGTCTCCCCAGTGTTTATAAGAGTTAAACCTATGGGCCCAGTGCCATGGGCTAGCAGCTAAAGTCCTCGCCTTGAACGTGCCGGGATCCCATATGGGCGCCAGTTCTAATCCTGGCAGCTCCATTTCCCATCCAGCTCCCTGCTTGTAGCCTGGGAAAGCAGTCAAGGATGGCCCAAAGTGTTGGGACCCTGCACCCGTGTGGGAGACCCGGAGGAAGTTCCTGGCTCCGGATCAGCATAGCACTGGCCATTGTGGTCACTTGGGGAGTGAATCATGGGATGGAAGATCTTTCCCTCTGTCTCTCCTCCTCTCTGGATATCTGACTTTCCAATAAAAATATATATAAAAAAATCTTAAAGAAATAAATAAATAACAGAGTTAACCCTAAAGGCTGAGTGTGATGGGCAAGACAAAAAGACAGAGGAACATTGCTGCTTCTTTTCCCTGGAGACCAGGACTGGTATGTTATGGCTCACGTGTAGCCACATTCCGCTAACCCTCTGCTGTGCATCTTATGAAGACGGCACGTGCTTCAGAAGCCAAAAGGATGAACTGAAGCTTTCATTCTGCTGCAGCATGACCAGTCATTTCTTTATGGTTAATACAGGAGTTTATAAATAGGAGATCTTGTGATATCCATCCTCAGATATGAAATAAAACATGATCTATCCATCACTGGCTCTTGGCATCCTAATATGGAGAAGGTAGGCTTCATTCACAAATCTTTACAGGTTGTTTTTATCACTGGAGGACTCATTCCAGGGGCAGAATGGAGGTTGAGGTGGGCACTTAAGACTCCTGTTGCCCAGTTCCATGTGGGAATACCCAAATTTTGTTTCTGTTTCTGTTTTAAAGGCAGGGTTACAGAGAGGGAGACACAGAGCTTTTCCATGTACTTCCCAAAGGGCCACAACAGCTGGGGACCTGGTCCTGGACTCAGCCAGGACCTTGCCACCGTTCAGGCCACGCTCATGAGCAGCAGGAGCCCGAGGAGCTGAGTCATCCTCTGTAGCTTTCCCAGGCCCATCGGCAGGACTCCGCTCAGTGCTCTGACAGGGGTGCCAGCATCAACTAAGCTCAGCAATGAGCCCAAGCTCCTGAATCCAGCTCCCTGCTAATGCAGACCTGCGGGAGCAGCGGGCATGTCTCCAGAACCTGGGCTTCTGCCATCCTGCTCAGCAGTCCCAGGTACGACCCTGACCCAGTCCAAGCCACTGTGGGCGTCTGGAATGTGCCCCAGTGGGTGGGAACACCCTGTCTCCTAGATACGTATCTTTCTTTCTGGGTCTCATTTTTTAATGTTAAGGTTTCATCCTGGAAATTAACAAGGAATAACTGACTTAGGTGGAAACTCAGGACAAAAGTGGAAGTTCTAGCGGTAACAAAGGAAGAAGATCCCGATGGGAAACTGTACATGAAGAATGCCGAATATTTAAGTCCAATTACAGTTCAAACAGCCTTTGTGGACATATGTTGCGAGAACGGTTTTGTGGTTGTGGTGGTGGAGGACTGAGAGCATGAAGAATAAAAGCATCTCTTACCTAGCATAGCTAATAGAACGTTTTTCAGTAAAGAATTTGGAAGAGCGGGTTAGGCGGGATGGCTCAATGGCTAAATCCTCACCTCACAAGCTCCAGTTGGTGCCCTGGCTGGTCCGCTTCCCATCCAGGTCCCCGCATGTGACCTTGGAGAACAATAAAGGGTGACTCAATACCTTGGGACCCTGCACCCATGTGGGAGACCCAGAAAAAGCTTCTGGCTTCTGGCTTTGGATCAGCTCAGTTCTGGCCATTGAGGCCACTTGGGGAGTGAACCTGCAGACAGAAGAAATTTCTCTCTGTCTCTCCTCTCTGTAACTCTTGCTTTTCCAATAAATATGAATAAATCTTTAAAAGAAATGAAGACTTTGGAAGAGCGTATTGAGAAGTGAAGATACGTTGCAATATGCATCTCTACTCCCGAATAAAGGGACTTCCAATGAAACTGTTAAATACATCTTGACAATAAGATCCTGGACTTCCTAACATCACCTACACCTACAATGACATGATACATTTAAATAGCAGAATGACGGACTTGTTTCTGTTGCTGGAAGAACTATACTATTGTAATAATATGGGGGGAAACAGTGAGGAGGTGGGACAATGGCATCAGTGGAAGGAAAAATCCCAGAGCCTATGGAACTGTATCACGAAAAATAAAAATTAAACAAACGAAAAGAGACACCAATGTTGTGGCGCCACAGGTAAAGCTGACACCCGCAATGCCAGCATCCCATATGGGCACCAGCTTGTGTTGGGGTTGCTCCAACTCCAATCCCACTCCCTGCTAATGGCCTGGGAAAACAGCAGAAGATGACCCACGTGTTTAGGCCCTGTCACCCACTTGGGAGAGCTGGACCAAACTCCTGCACGCTGGCCTTGGCTGGCCCGGAGAGCTGGCTCTCATCTGGAGCGTGAACCAAGAGCAGATGGAAGATCTGTGTGTGTCTTTCCCCCCTCTGTAACTCCTTCAAATAAATTAATAGATCTTAAAAAAAAAGAATTAAAAGGGCCTGCCAAATACAGCTATATAAGAAAATGTTATTCTACTGGGGACTGTATTTAAGATTTAGAAAACCCTGCAGTGTCCAAATGCTGAGTCTTTGGTCTTTTACCCTGGAGGGTCATTCATGCCCTCACTGTCAGAAACGTAGTAACGCTACCACTGTGAAAGAGGAGCATGAAATAACCTTGAAGCCCGAAAGACGCATGCTGTGGGGGTGACGTGATGCTGATCATGCCCCCAGAGTGCCACACTGAGATGGAACCCAGGGTCCTGCCACTTGGGGCACATGGGGAGGAGACAGCACAGAGGAGTCCCTCTCCCCCGGGGCTGGTATGGAACCAGTTGGGAGTTGCTGCCGCCCTACACACAGCTTTCAGTGGACCACTCCAGAACTGCTGGGCTAGTGGACACAAATTCCAAGGAGAGTGGATAACACCTTATTTGGAAGGTGACCTATTTTGGTTTGTATTGACTTGTGGGCAGCAGCCAATGACCTGGCCATACACTCAGGCAGAGACCATGGATGCCTCGCCTGTGAAATGTCCTTGTGGGGCACAGGCCTGTAGGAATTTGACCTGCCATTGCCCATCAGAAGAACTCCCTCCCAGGATGGCTAAGGAATTGTCATCCTCAGTTAGATGATTTGTGATTTTGCTTAACGTGATTACCTTGATCCACAGCAGGTGCATGCAGACACAGCAATCCATGGAGAGGTGGTCTAATTTTGAGGTGTGTTTCTCTTCTATCTCTTCCCCACCCCTGCACATGTTGCTGATGAGAGCTGTCTTGTCTGCCATGGAAAGGAACCAAGGTGGCACAGAGTCTGTGGCAATGTCCCTGGTGGGATGGTCCTAGCAGGAAGGGAGCATGATTGGTCCTGATGGCTTGGTATGCACACTTTCAGGGCACTCTACTCGGAGCAGAACAGAAAACGCTGCGTGGGCTTCCCCACCGAGCCTCATCCATGCAGGCCAAGGAGCACACCATCTAGCCCCACAGTGTCCATCGGGGGTGGGGAGGACCCCCTTCACAGAAGGAGCCCCTGGTGGCTGTCTGGACGCCAGGGAAGATCACGTCATATGGGGTGCTCCGCGCCCTCCAGGGCAGTGGGGCCAGGGACAACCCTCCTGTTCCTCCCTCTTACTCTGCTGGATCTAGGAGGCAGGGTAGGGAAGGCTGCACAGGTGTGACCTAAGTCCTTGCCAAGGAAGGAGTGTTCTGGTACAATAACTGCAATTTGTCCTTTGTTTCCACATCACCTTATGTTTTTTTCTCCTGCCAGTGTCGCTGTCACAGACGGTATGTGCAGTGACAGCTGGAAATAGCGACCACTCCTAAGGACGCAGGTCCGGAGGGCCTGATGGGGATCGGGGCGCTTCATCCCAGCTGGCAGAATTGTAGACAGTGAATGCACCATCCAGCCCAATAGCAAAAACGGCACATGCATCCGTACTGTACTAGCCTTCCCTGTCTGGCTGGGAGTAGACTTTTGGGGGCACTTGCTGGACAAGGCTTGCCGCCTGCACTCTAGACAGGCATGGTAGCTCGTGGGGGCATCCGCTGCCCATGAGAGAAGGCAGGGTGGCAACTGAGGGCAAAAAAGTGGATAAGTGAGCTGTGAGCTAGGGAGAACCCAGCATGCCATCATCTGAGTGTCTGCACCAGGTGTCTGAGGGTGCCTGAGGGTGTCTGCAGGGTGTCTGCAGGCCAACTACACTGGCCGAGACCGCAGCTGCTCCTGGAACCAGAGGGGCCAGACCGGCAGTTATGTTCATACAACACGATAGACTGGACTAACTGGTAAGGACTGAGTGTGATCCAGTAATGAACGGCACCGTTTGAATTGCAAGTCCTTCCATTCAAGGTGTCTGTGCCCAAAGACAGGCGTAGACTGTGAGACATATCTTTGATCTTTGTGGTCCCATCCTTGGACTTTTGAAAGTGTGAATTGTCTGGGCCCATCGCAATAGCCTAGTGGTTAAAGTCCTCACCTTGCATGTGCCGGGATCCCATATGGGCAACAGTTCATGTCCCAAGTGCTCCACTTCCCATTCAGCTCCCTGCTTGTGGCCTGAGAAAAAAGTTCAGCGCAAAGCCTTGGGACCCTGCACACATGTGGGAGACCTGAAAGAAGCTCCTGGCTCCTGGCTTCAGATTGGCTCAGTTCTGGCTGTTGCGGCCACTTGGAGAGTGAGCCAGCAGATGCAAGATGTTTCTCTCTCTCTCTCTCTCTCTCTCTCTCTCTCTCTCTCTCTCTCTCCTTCTCTCTATAAATATGTCTTTCCAATAAAAACAGATGAATCTTAAAAGCAAGTGTGAAGTATCTGTGCTATGGAGCCGACTGATGTCTGCCAGCACTGACTAACTTCAGGGTAGGGGCTGGAGACCAGAATGCCAAGGTAAGCCTAAAGACTTGAGCCCTCCACCTCCAGGGAGCAGCGAGGGAGGAGACTGAATCCATCACCGATAACCAGTGATGTCATGGTACCCTGTGCAGCGAAGCCTCCAGGAAAATCCACAAGGTTAGAGTTCGAGAAACTTCTGGCGGACTGAAGCCGCCGAGGTTCCTGGAGAGTGGCGTGCCCTGGGAAGGCAAGGAAGCCCAGGTTCCCCTCCATATATTTTGCCTGTGTTTGTCTTCTTCTTTTTTTTTAAGATTCGTTTATTTTTATTGCAAATTCAAATATGCAGAGAGGAGTAGAGACAGAGAGTAAGCTCTTCCATCTGATGATTCACTCCTGAGCGGCACATGCAAGTGACTGCAACGGCCGGTGCTGCGCCGATCGGAAGCCAAGAGCCAAGAATGAACATTTTAGCGCAGATCTACGTGTTGTTGCCCGCCAGATTTAGTAAAGAAAAGGGCTGTTCCGGATCTGGATGGGTATCAATCACAACCGACAGAAACACTAGAACCCTGGAATTCCTGATGGCGCTGCGTATGGGTTTTGCAAATCAGGCACTCAGAGGTTTTCTGACTAGACCATAATCTCCACACCTAAGCATCCCTAGTTCTATTGAGTATGAAATTAGGCTAATCAGAGACCAAACAGCGCTTCCAGGTCCCTTAAGGTGCAGTCAACTGCTTGGTCTCGGGCTCAAAGCTCCTCATGCTGATTTATGTCCACAGGCTTTGTGGGGACAGAGCAGATGTTCCGCACTAATTAGTCTCCTAACATTCCCTCAAGAAATCCCTCCAGCTGACTGCAGGACGAGCATTCCATGTTTAAAGTCCTACCCTTTTATACCTCTGTTGCAGGAAATGTTTATTTTCCAGACACTTTGAGCTCACCAAACGGTGAAAAGCAGAATCCAAACTCGACTAGAGACAGAGTTGGCCTTCCTCCAACGCTGGCTTAAATGGGCCCCAGGAACCCAGCCAGGACCCCAGCTGCTGCCACGGGGATCAAATGGGTGGGCCTTTGCAGGGGCAGAGGGTGCAAGGACTGCTGGGAAGAGCAAGCCACGGAGCTGGGGCAGGTTACAGCACACCGCAGGAAAGCAGGAGGCAGGTAGCATCAGTGGGTCCAAGCCACCTCCCTGATCCTGAACCAGGGAATCTGAAGACAAGATCTCCAAGAGCGACTGTCCCCAGTCATCCCAGGAGACCTGGTGACCAAGCTGGGAACATGGGAGAGCTACAGCTTGGCTGCTGGGAGCTGAGACTGGCAAAGGGAGACCCCAGACCCAGATGCTGGGTCGTACGGTTACAGAGACCCTGGCCCAGCCAACAGTGACTGACGGAGGGAGTTGGGCAAGCTGGAGATGGGACCCAAACGCTCCCTGTCCCCGGGATGGAGGGCAGGCACTGGGCTCCAGCGGACGGGAGCCAATGGAAAGGCACGGTGGCCAGTGCGGACTGTGGCCACACGGACTGCGTTCTAACTCCTCTGACCTCCTGCAGCTCCGGCTCGCCTGAGGTCTCTCACGGTTATTCTAATGTTGGAGCAACACAGGCTGGGGTCTTAGGGTCTTTTCCTCTTCTTAACTGACACCCTCTCTCGGTGACCCCATTCCGTCGTGTGCCTGAGCACCACTTCAGCAGGATGACGGGCCCCTCCACAGACGTCCCACACTTAGAGGTCCTCTCCAGACTCCTCACTGCCCCTACAGCCCGCCCTGGAAGTGCCTCAGGGGCATCCCAGGCAGACAGCGCTCAAACCCGACTTCCGAGCTCTAAGTTAGAGTGGGAGCGTCTGTATCCTAACATCTAAGTCTCTTTTCCAGACCCAGGGCCGATTAAGACAAGCTGTTCTTCAGGATTACGCGACACTACAGAACAACTCACAGACGCATTTGCGCGCCCATTCTTTCACTAGTTCTGGTTCAGAATCCACTTAGTCATCCAGAGGCAACAGTTACTCTGTTCTCCAAGAACCCAGGCCTTTGAGGGTTCCGGGGTGAGGAGCGCAGTGGAAGCACTGCCCCGCGCCAGCCCGTTATGAATTACGCACGAGGGACTCGCAGCTCCCAGAGGAGCCCCATCACGGCCACTCTAGCTTCCCCCTGGGAATTAGAAAAACTACGGAAATTCTCACTGTGCTAACAGCCAGCAGCGTCCCAACTCTGGTAGGTACTGTAGGCCACAATTTGTGAGAATTATTTCGCTTAATTTTCACAACAGCCCTCATGGATGACAAAACTGGAGGTCTGAAGCGTTTCAAGACTTGGCCTCAAACAGCCGAGCGTGCAGACCCGTGCCTTTGCCCGCTCGGCTAAATGGGCTTCTCCAGTCTGCTTTTCAAGCGAACTCAGACTCCATTTGTTGGCCTGGAAGTTGGTGAAACGTCTGGCTTTTGAAATACAATTATTTTCATGTTCAGAAAGACTCGAGCTCTTCTGAGTAATTTTTACTTAATCTTAAGCAAAACGTTCTTAGGAAATACAGCTCTGATATATAAATATTAACATTTACACACCCCTGTTCCCTCCTTCTTCATCTGGAATTTATACATCACATGCTGACCACGGCTGGAATTAAGTCACACATCTTGGCCATCTGCTTCCTGTTAACCAAAGCTTTAAAACAATCTATCTTTCCAAGTCACATTGAGCTATGAAAGAATTTCATTCTAATGATGTGTATCCAAGAGAAAAATTCTTTTTTCCACATTTAGCCTACTAGACAAGTTACAGTTATATGGTTATATAACCTTTCTTTCTTAAAAACTTTTAGTTACTACTGGAGAAAACAGTGCTAATAATAACTGCTTTAGCTGAAGGAAAATCTTGGAAACAAAAATGTGCAAAATGGAATTAAATTGCAGCTGTTTCTAAAATGAGATTATCTTGAAAATCATGTCTTTTTCTAAGCTACTCATATTTTAGCTTTCAGTCTGATTTTACAATATGTTTATGTAACAAGATTAAATTTTAAAAATAAATGCCGGTTTGGACATTTTGTGTCACGGGAGAACAGCCTAGACAATTGCTTGGCTTTTTGACTTGTGGAGATGTGCACCCACGGGCACACGGTGTGACTGGCCATGGAGTGGTCATTGACAGCCGCCGGGCAGCTCGGGAGGAAGTCGCGTCCAAGAGCAGCGGGACCCTGTGCATGGTCCTGCTACGGCCTGATGCCCCGTGGCAGTTCCCCCAAACACATAACTGGATTCTTCATTTGCTCTGGGCGCTCCTCTAGGGTTCAGGGGCATAAGATACAAGATGTATAAACAACAGGTCTTATTTGAACAGCTTAGGGTGACTGTGGAAACAGCGTATAAAACATTTCCAGAAAACATCTATAATGAAAAACTGCATTCATGGATTTCAAAGCACCTTTGAATCAAAGTAAACTTACTTTCAATTCAATGTTCCAAAAAGTTTGTGAAATGTGTTTGTAGGGTCACGTGTCTTTTATTGAGATCCAGTTTATGGGCAATCAAAAGCACAGCCTCCAAGTGTACAACTGAAAATGCTTTAGCAAATTTATACACACATGCAGCCAATGCCCCAATCCAGTTAAAGGACCATCTTGTCACCCTAAGAAAGTTTCCTTGAGCCCAGTCTGTTACCCTAGCTCTGCCTCCATTTCCATGAATTAGTTTTTTGCTCTCAAAGGCCACTTCAAGGGGATTATATGGTGTATATTTTTTGACCCCTTGTTAAAATTTTATGAATTGGGTCCAGCATAATGGTTTAGTGGATAAATTCTCGCCTTGCGCATGCCAGGTTCCCACAGCAGTTCGTGTCCCATTGCTCCACTTCCCATCCAGCTCCCTGCTTGTGGCCTGGGAAAGCAGTGAACCCTGCACCGCATGGGAGACCTGGAAGAAGCTCCTGGCTCCTGGCTTCAGATTGGTTTATCTCTGGCCTTTGTGCCCATTTTGGGAGTGGACCAACAGGCAGAAGATCTTTCTCTCTCTCTCTCCTTCTCTCTGTAAATCTGCTTTTCCATTAAAAATAAATAAATCTTAAAAAAATTCACATACTGTTTCAGAGACTCAAGATGCTGTATTAGTAGTTCATTTGTTTTATTACTAGCATCACTTCGCATGCTATGCCACAATTATTTAAATTTTTTTTTTAAAGATTTTATTATTATTGGAAAGCTGGATATACAGAGAGGAAGAGAGACAGAGAGGAAGATCTTCCATCCGATGTTTCACTCTCCAAGTGAGCCGCAACGGGCCGGGGCACGCCGATCCGAAGCCGAGAACCAGGAACCTCTTCCGGGTCTCCCACGCGGGTGCAGGGTCCCAAAGCATAGGGCCGTCCTCAACTGCCTTCCCAGGCCCCAAACAGGGAGCTGGATGGGAAGTGGAGCTGCCAGGATGAGAACCGGCGTCCATATGGGATCCCGGGGGCATTCAAGGCGAGGACTTTAGCCGCTAGGCCACGCTGCCGGGCCCTATTTTAAAATTCTAATCCTGTTGATAGATGTTTGGGTGCGTTTCTAGCTTTTTTGATATTAGGAATAAAGTCATGGCTAACACCCTTGGTCAAGTCTGTGAGCACATGCTTTCACTCTTGTGTAAGTAGCTATGAATGGAAGTACTGGCCATGAGTTGGGCATATAATTGGTGAGAGGCTCTCAGCTGGTTTTCCTAAGTGGCTGTATCATGTAGCACTCCCACAGGCAGGGTGTGAGCGCTCCACCTGTCCCTCAAGCTCACCAACACTTGCTGTTACTACTCTTAGTTTTCACCACTGTAGTGGATGGAAAGTGGACTTCCAGAATGGTCTTAGTGAACGTTTTGCTGATAACAAATGATGGTGAACACCTCCTTATGTGCTGACTGGCTGTTTATTTATCTCTTTTTGTAAAATGTTCAAATCTTTTGCTTGTTTCAAAATTGTGCTGTTTTTCTATTTTTTAGTTGTGGTTCTTTATATATTGTGATACAAGCTTTTTTAAAATCAGATATGTGTATTAAGAATATTTTCTTAAGGTTTTGGCACTGCGGCTTCATAGGCTAATCCTCCATCTGCAAGTGCCAGCATCCCATGTGTGCGCCATTTCTTTTTATTTATTCATTTTCTTACTCATTTAAAGTTTGAGAATAGATTGAGATCATTTCTGCCCCAAGACCTCTAATCATTCGATTTACCAGATAAAACTGCGGGGTTGCAAGAGCGCTAGCTATCCTGAGGGAAACTACGGAGGGAACCAGTTTCTAGATTGTTCCATCAGTCTTTCAGCCCTAAACCCAGGTCGGACGACCGATATGCATGTCAGGACTGCTATAGACCTCCGCCAGAGCTTCCTCTGGCTTCACCCACCCAGATATAGTTCACCAGCTCTCGGGTCCTAACAGAGGCGCGTGCTCCACCTCCCTGACGCAGCAGGCGAGATGGGCCGGTGGCACGGCCCTGGCAGACTGGAGAGGGCTTGGGATCCCACCTCATTGCAACATGGGGGTTATCGCTGGAGACCCGATTTGCGCACATTTTTCTAATACTGGCTACCCCACTTCCCTTCCAGCTGTCTTCTTATGGCCTGGGAAAGCAGCAGGGAGGACTGAAATCCCTGGGACAACGCACCCATGTGGGAGACGCAGAAGAAGCTCCTGGCTTCAGATTGCTTCAGTTCCGGCCGTGGCAGTTTGGGGAATGAACCTGCAGGTGGAAGATTTTTATCTCTCTCTCCTCTCTCCAGATCTGTTTTTCAAGTAAAAATAAATCTCTTTTAAAAGAATGTTTTCCTCCCAGTTTGTGTCTTGTATTTGTTATTAATTTATTTATCTGTGTTTATTTGAAAAGCAGAATGACCCAGAGAAAGATCTTCCACCCACTGGCGTCCTCTCCCAACGCTGCAGCAGTGGCGGCTTTGTCAGGAGTCAGGAACTCTACCCAGGCTCCCCGAGTGAGTGCCAAGGACCCAAGTGCTGGACTCTTCGCCTCAAGCCACCTCTTAGGATGTGCGTCTGTAGGCGCCTGGATCAGAAGAGCAGGTGGGGCTGGCGTGCAGGCACTCACTCCAACATGGGTGCGGGCAGCATTAGGCTCCTACCTGCTGCCGCAACACCAGCCCCTACTTGTTAATCTGCACTTTCCCGACAACATGGAAACTGAATAGCTGACATAAAGGTAGATCTGCTTGGTCTCTATTCTTAATCGTGTATCTGCGTGGTTTTGATCTTGCTAGTGTCCGTTTGCCCTTGGCCTTGCAATAACAGGTGGGCTGCCTCTGAGGAGGAGTGGTTCTGATGAACAGGTTTGGGGTTGAGGGAGGCCCTGCTCCCTCCTCGGCTCCCTGTCCTTAGAGTTCTCCGGCCTCTCCTGTCTTGCAGGGAGAAAACTCAGAAATTCAAAAGATGAATGAGAAGAGCCATGCCAAAAGCCAACCGCTTCCTCCTGTGTTTTAAATAAATGGTGAATATATCCACTTGAATGAAACAGCTCAGGGTTGATTGATGAATGATGAGAGGAAAGCTGAAAAGGACGGTGTAGTACTGGCATCCCATACAGAGACCCGAGTCAGCCCGATCAGGACACATCCCGTTGAGACACACTCTAGCGACTTGCACAGTCCTGTCGCCAGCTACTCTGGATGAGTTTTTGGAGATGCTGAGGTGTTGTAGGCTTGTACCCACGGGTATTCACCTGTGTCAGCATCACAGCCTCACCGCATTGCTCACTGTGCTCTATCTGATGGCCGGTGCCCCTCTGTACAGTGGCTACGGAGTCTGAGTATTGTGTGTGTTGATCAGGGCAGGATGAGCTCTGCTGCCAAGAGACAGACACATCCTGAACTCTTGGGAGTTTGCCATCATGTAATCGTGTTTCTCCCCCTTGTGGATTACAGTGTGGCTCCAGCGTCTCTGCTAGGAGTCAGCAGACACCAGGCAGTGCTGAGCTCCCATGGGCAGCAGGGCACGCTTGCCTGAGGTCAGAGGCTGCAGCCAAGAAGTGACGAGATCCCATGCCACAGCGGGGCCAGTCTGGGAGCCTGAGGACAGGGCAGCCCCCTGGCTCCGAGTGAGGTGCCACCAGGAATAGCCTGGAATGCAGATGAGGCCGGCCCTGGGGAAGGCTGGGAACACAGCTGCTACCACCCAGGAGGGGCACAGGAGAATTCCAATCAGTAGGCTACACTGATCGTTGTAACCAGTGTCTGTATGTTAATCTTACATTGTTGGCATTTTTCCATATTGTAAAATAACATTTCAAACATGATTTGTGGTTCACAAAAATAATACTTGCAAGCGTATACCAAACATAGAGTCCAGCATCTTATTGTCCCGCTTGCAATGGGGAAATCTCAACTGAACTTGAGCTGTGGTTATGCAATAAGGTGGAGGAATCCACCATGGTGGGAGGGTTTGGGGAGGGGTGGGGAGAACCCAAGTATCTATGTAACTGTGTCACATAATACAATGTAATTACTGAAGTTAAATAATAAATAATTAAAAAAAAAAACATATGCAAAGATTTGGACACTAAGATGTACTTCACGAATAAACCAGTATCAATAGCAAAAAAAAAAAAAACAAAAAACAAACAAACAAAAAAAAAATAATACTTTTCAAGCGCTAAAACACATTCTTTCACCATTTTATACAAAATGGGCAGTATTATCACTGCCTTAGCTAGACATAAATACGAGGCTCGGGGATGCTGAATCACGTGGCAGGGAACTGCTGACCGCCGTGAAAGCTGATAGTCCGCTCTGAAGCCTGTCTCGGACTGCACCGTCCTGCCTTTGCTGGGCACGGCAGGGCACCAACTGGCACCAACTACAGGTGGGTCACCTACGGCCCAACAGTGAAGCTGCTCCAAAGCTCTTCTTTACCGTTCGTTTTGCTTTTTAAAGAACAGATTTATTCTATTTGTTTGAAAGGCAGACTAATAGAGAGACAGAGAAAAGGGCTCTTCCACGCACTACGTCACTCCTCAACAGCTGCAGCTGCCAGGGCCAGTCCAGGCTGGAGCCAGGAGCTGCATCTGGGTCTCCCTCATGGGTGGCAAGGGCCCAAGTATTCAGGTCATCTTTGCTGCTTCCCCAGGCGCTAGGAGGGGGCCAGGTCAGAGGCAGAGCAGCCGTCCTGCTTGACCTGCTCCACCACACTGCCTCCTCAATGTTCATGTTTGTGAACACCAAAGGAACTCATTTAGGTACTTCTAAGTAGATCTCACGTGTTCCCCGTCACTCACAGAAACAGTGACTGTGTAAGGTGAGGGAGACATTAGCTTGATTGTGGTAGATATTTCACAATGCATATGCAAATCCAATAATCACATTGTGCACTTAAAATGCATAGACGCGCCCTCTGTCAGTTATAACTTCATATAGCTAGAGCACAGTGATTTGCAGAGAGCACCTTCGCACGCTAAGCCTTGCACGCGCGCTTGCACACGCGTCTGTTCCTGTAGACTGAACACATCTGAAAAGCAAGCGCTGTCGCCAGAGTGAAGGCGTATCGAGCTTTCCAGCTGAAAACTTCCACCAACCACATCAACCAGCGGTGTGTAAAGTGATTAGTCGCCACAACTGCCGTCCAGTAAGTCTCATAACTTAAAAATGTTGTTTTTGAGTCCAAAGGCAAGCCCCCACGGGCACAGAGCCCCATTAGCTGCCTGGGTTTGTTGAATTCTCATTGCTTTTTGGAATCCTTCTTTGCTTCAGTTCAGTTTGACCTGAACTTGAACTGTGCGTGGGGAATAAAATGTGGCCCAAAGCAGGCTGTGTACATGGTGAGCTGCAGCCCAGCCTGGAGCCTGCATGTGAGACTCAGCACAGCAGCTGCACCGCTGCTCAGCCAGGGGCGCCCACCAGGCGCTGTCTGCAGGCACCTCCTGTTCCCCAGTTATAAATACAGCCTGCACCCGCACCGGGGGGAGTGGCCCCTCCGAACCATCTCCCCTGGGGAGTGCTGCCCAGTTCTAGAACTTTATCTTGCTCAAGTCATTTTGTTAACTTGTCTTGGTTTCCTTTTGAAGCAAATATTATATTAAGGAATTACAATTCATTTTCACACTTCACATCAGCCCTCTCCTGAGCCACTGATAGAAATCTATATTATAAAAATGAAGTCCCGGGCTCAATGCAGTAGCCTAGAAGCTAAAGTCCTTGCTCTGCACTCACCAGGATTCCATATGGGCACCAGTTCTAATCTCGGGGGCCCTGCTTCCCATCCAGCTCCCTGCTTGTGGACCCCTGGGACCCTGCACCCACATGGGAAACCCAAAAAAGGCTCCTGGCTCCTGGCTTTGGATTGGCATAGCTCTGGCCGTTGTGGCCGTTTGGGGAGTGAATCAATGGATAGAAGATCTTTCTCTCTCTTCTCCTCTCTGTGTATCTGACTTTCCAATGAAAAGAAAATAAATTAAAAAAAAAAAAAAATGAAGTCCCTGAAGCTTATCTCACACAGGTCAGCCTAAGAGTCGGAAGCAGTCCTCTGGGGTACTCTGGAACGGTCAGATTCAGGAAGTCCCACTCTGGATTTGTCTGTCTCGGGCAGCCATCAGCTGTTACGCGTGTGTGGAAAGCAGCGACAGGAGGCCCCAGCGCGATTGTGTAGTGTGAGTGAGCTTCAGGGAGATGGTGTGCTGATAGCAGGGAGCTCTTTCTCAGTAACACTGGTGAGAAATGAGTTTTACTGCCAAGATGTCTGGGCTGCTACTCCCCACGTGGGAGAGCCAGATGCAGTTTTGGGCTCCTGGCCTGCCCGGCCCTGGGTGTTGTGACCATCTGGGGAGTGAGCTAGTGGACGTGTGTGTGTGTGTGTGTGTGTGTGTGTGACCCTGTCTGTAGCTATGCCTTTCAAGTAAGTAAGTCTTTTTTAAAAAGAAGTAAGTCATAAAAAAATGTGTTCTATGTTATTTCTTGTTTGAGGAGAAGTAAAACCTGCCAGGAATCAGTAAATTATGTTAGAAAATATGTATAGCTCCTCAACTAAAATATTAATGAGATTATTACTTGAATATAGTGCAAGTGCTTTCTTGGAAATATTACTGGTGGCACAGGGTGGGCACTTGATGTAGTGGCTAAGACGCCTTCCCTGGGCACAGCGGCCACCTGAATCCCTGTTGGAGTGCCTGTTCTCAACTTCCGGCTCCATTTTCACTTCCAGCTTGATGCAGTCCTGCACACTGGGAGGCAGCAGACGATGGCTCGACTTCCTGTGGGAGTCCCAGCTGGCATTCGGGGGTCCTGCCTCATTCTGGAACAACCCTGGTTCTTGTAGGTTTCTGCTGAGTGGACCAGTGCATGGACCATCCTTCTCTGTCTGTAAAACAACAAAGCAGAAAACAATCCACTGCCTCCCTGCATGGGACGCCCGTGCTCTGCAGCAAATCCAGAATCCCAGTTGTTCTGGATCTGTGCCTGTACGGACATGTCAGCATTAAGAACAAGAACTTGGCCTGGCACCTTGGCCTAGCGGCTAATGTCCTCTCCTTGAATGCGCCGGGATCCCATATCGAAGCCGGTTCTAATCCTAGCAGCTCCACTTCCCGTCCAGCTCCCTGCTTGTGGTCTGGGAAAACAGTTGAGGAAGGCCCGAAAAAGCTTTGGGACTCTGCTCCCATGCAGGAGACCCAGAAGAGGTTCCTGGCTCCTGGCTTCAGAATGGCACAGCTCTGGCTGTTGCAGTCACTTGGGGAGTGAATCAGCAGACGGAAGATCTTCCTCTCTGTTGCTCCTCCTCTCTGTATATATGACTTTCCAATAAAAAAAAAATCTGAAAAAAAAAAAGAGAGAAATCGCTCTAGACACAGGCAGGGGAGTGAGGAGTGAGCTCACAGGTGAGTGAGCTTGGCTTAACGTTGGAGCCGGAAATACAGTTCTCTCCATCACCTCCTTCCCTTAAAGAGCTGTGTGAGTTCATTTTTATGTATTTTATTCAGCCAGATGAACAGCTGTGTGCTGTTGGGTGTGTGGAGTTACAGACTAATTGTCCTTAAGTTAGTGAGGTCTGCGCTGTCTGTGGGTGGCTTGCCTGTGCTAGAGCACCACGCTTTGCCTAATGGCAGCCTCAGAAGTGATTACACTTCAGTGTTTAGTGTGAGCATGGGCGAGCACTCCCGTCTGCTGGTTCATCCCAGATGCCGTTCGGCAGCCTGGCCTGAGCTGGGAGCCAGGCCTTTCCAAGGGGTGTCAGAGCTCAGGTGTCTCCTGGGTCAGCATTAGCACGAAGCTGGAGTCAGGAGCAGGAGTTGGGAAGGAAACCCAGGTCCTGTCACAGGGCTAAACGCCCCTCCTAAGAGCCATCTTCCAGTAGCATGGTGATGTGTGAGCAGACAAGCTTTATCATTAAGCCATCAGGGCTAAGTGGCAGGTGCCTCCCAGGCATAGTGCTTGGCTCCTGTCTCATCCTCTGGGGCTCACGCCTGCTGCGCTGTGTTCTCCAGCCTCTGGATGCCACGGCCCTGCTCACACAGAACGCCACGGGCACAGCTCTGGTGGCAGGTTCTCCGTGGTCCCCTCACTTGGTGTGGATGTGCCTGTCTCCATCCCCAGCGCGGAGCCTGACTCAGCCGCCCAACCTCCCTTACCATGTCCTGGTCTTGGAGTGTCCCTGTGGTCCATGCTGTTTCCTTCCTCACACCGGAACCTGTACCTGCCCTGGTCCTGTGGGTCTCCCAGGCACACCTGCTCACACCAGGCCTTCTCTTCACATGGGCAGAGTCGTGTCGGGATCCCTGTTGGGTCTGGATGTGCCTCTCACCCTGCCCGCCTTCCTGGTTGCCTTTCTCTCTCTGCTGAGGACGGCTCACGGCCTCTCTGATGCTCACTTCATTGCTTCCCCTCCCAGCAGCTCTAGGGCGTGAGCTGCCTAATACCCTGCTGCGCCTGGCATCAGAGATCAGTACACACCAGGCTGCAAGATCAGCTTCACACCAACTCTTCTATGAAACAGAGCACAGACTCCAAGACCGAACACTCAGGAACATGGACCCAGCTCATGATTCCACTGTGCATGTGCGTGTGTGTGCATGCATGTGTGTGAATGCGTGTGTATGTATGTGCATGCGTATGTGTGCATGTGTGTGCGTGTACGTGCGTGCACAGCCTCTCCTAGGCCGTGGGAGACAGAGGGCAGAGCACCAGGCTTGGAGGGAAGGATGGATGGAGCACTTCTGCCTGACACACCCAGGTTTTCTCCTCCCACGCTGTGACGGCGTTGCCCGGTGATCAGCTGCAGGCTGCCCTGGGTTCATCCGGGTCAGCAGGGGTGCTGGTCCGTCCCTCTCCCTCCTCCTCTTACTGCCTGCTGCCCCTCAGTCAGACCCTCATGCGTGCCACTGCTTTCTTTCTCAAGCAGCCCCACTGGCCAAAGCCATGCTGCTGGCCTGGCATCCAGGGGGCTCTGCAGAAGTCCTAGCCAGAGCAGGTGGGAGTGACAATCACTGCCTGGGTCTCCTTCTTTGCTCCTGCCCTCCAAGACGTGGGCAACCCTCCCTGAGATGCCTGTCTGTGCCCTCCCCGTGGGCCTGAGGAAGGAATCCCAGCTCTTCCAGGCTGCCATCACACAGATCTCTTGTGCTCACAGAGGCTGGGGCGTGACTTAGGGCTGCACAACCTTACAGCCACAGCTGGACTGCCACCGGGCCGAGCAGTGGAGCCCGCGGTTTAGCTGAGGTGACCCATGACACGGAAGCCTCATGACTGAAGCAGCTGTGTTCATCAACGGTGTCACAAAAGGCAGTGGCGTGTATCGTGTCTGAACCGCCTCAGAAAACACCTGCTTGGTACCCTAGCAAGGCAGACCCATGAAGAATTCCTGCCTGCTTATTGCAATGAGAGTCTGACCAAAGGAGTTAGAGACAGGTGTTGAGCCATGGCCTTTTGAGCTGTTTTTTTCTGACCCTGAAACTTGCTCAAGGCAGCTGGTTAACTTTGTGTAGGCAGAGGCCAGGTTGCTGAGCTATGCTGAGCTAGGCTGAGTACTTTAGGACCTGCTCATTCCTACAGTTCCAACAACAGCTTTGAAGGATGAACAGGTATAACTTGTTCCCACAGCAGGTGCTCCATGAAATTCTCAAGCCGGCACCCAGGGGGCAGCCTTGAGCAGCGGGTGCCGGACCCCAGCCCTGACTTGGTGACTGTCCCAGGAAGGCTCAGTGTCCAAGAACCGGGGGTCGCTGTGGGTGGCTGCGGTGGCCACTGGAGGGCATCCGCTGAGCATCACTCAGCGAGCCTTGCCTGCTCCTCAGCGGGAGCCTTCGTCAGGGCGCAGCTGTAGTCTGGACTTCGCAGAGGTTGGGATCCAGGCGAGAAACAGCTGCGGTTCCTCCCAGGGGTTTTGCGCCCTGTGTCATCAAGCTGAGCGCCCCTTGGGGTCCCCGCAGAGAGGGTCCTGCTGTAGTCCCTTCCCTGGGTGGCGGCTGGGACCCTTCTACTGAGGCCGGGGCAGCAGGATGGTGCAGTGCCGGCTGTGGGGCTGTTTCCTAGGTGTGCCGCCAGGTGCTGTCCTCTGCCTGCAGGTGCAGGGGCAAATGTCTCCTGGGCTGGAGACGCACCAGCCCCGCAGGAAGCAAGAGGGAAGATGGGCAGGCTGCCGGCGGCTGCTGTGTGGAGCCAGGAAGAGCATGCCCAGGTGTCCTGTGCGTGCCCCTCTGTAATCACTCCAGGAGCCATCTGAGCAGACCCCAGCTAACTTCGGGAGAGGAATGCTACCTGATTCGATGAATTCTGCTGAAAGCGTTTAACAGGACAGCCTCATCACTTGTAACAACAACGAACTGATCACTTGTAACAACAAAATGAGACACAGGATTCAAGGTGCTGTGGATTAAAGAGATTGCTAACCAGACACCGTACACCCTGCCAACGTAGAGCGTGCTCTTGCCCCAGGCACAGCAGAGGAAGCTGGGCCCCTCTGCCTGTGAATGCAGATAGAATCAGAACCTCTGGGCGTGCACAGCCATGAAGCCAACACATCTTTCTAGCCCCAGGTGCAGCAAATCCAAGCAATGGTAGTGTATTGTGGTCCCACCACCTTGGTGCACCAGCCCCTACCCCTCCTGAACCCACTCGGGGTTCCACCGTCGGCACCCCTCGGGGCTCCCCACACAGGAGCTTTAGCTGCTGGCACCTCATTAGGGAAGTCCACCTGTTGGTGACATGCACTAGGAAGGAACTGACTCAGAAAGCAAAACAAAACAAAAAAAATCCCCCTGTGATTCACAGATTTAACAAATGTCAAAATGGGCGTCACGGGCGGCAGGTACAGACTTAAGGTCACAAAGCCACAGAAAAAGGTGGCTTGAGGCCAAGCGAGGGCTGAGCGGGTCGGGGTCTGGCGAGGCACACTGCTCCCCCAGATGCCTCTCTGGCTGCCAAGGCACCCACCGTGCTAGCAGGGGGTCCAGCAGGTGGCGCTATGCCCAGGGCACACCAGAACCAAACTGGCAGTCTCCCACTGGTAAGGCTGGGTACAGTCTGGCCTAGAACCCATGTATCTGCGGTAGGGGTGTGGCTGGGGGCCCACCAAGGCACCAGCGCCAGTATGTCTCCATGGGATCGGAGGACTGGTGCCCAGTCAGCCAGACGGCCCTTGGGTCCTGGGTTCTGTCACTGATATTCCCAAGCTGCCTTGGTTTTTCTAACACCCTCGGGCTTCTGCCCCACCTGAGGTCTTATGTAAAGTTGGGGCCCTGTTTGAAAGTCACATGAAACAAACACTTCTCAGTTTCCAAGGAGATGTGGGGCCGGTGTTGGGCGGCAGCAGCTGAAGCAGTTGGCTTGCGATCCTGGCATCCATACTGGAACACCACTTTCAGACCCAGCTGCTCCATTTCCAATCCAGCTCTCTGCTAATGTACCTGGAAAAGCAACGGAGATGGCCCAAGTCCCTGGTCCCCTGCAGCCACACCCTGGTCCCCCGCACCCACACCCTGGTCCCCTGCACCCACACCCTGGTCCCCCGCACCCACAGCCTGGTCCCCCGCACCCACACCCTGGTCACCTACAGCCCAGACGACACTCCTGGCTCCTGACTTCCACCTAGCCCAGCACTCACAGTTTCAGTCATCCTGCGTCTCCTGCTTCTTTCTAATGTTTTGCCTTTGAAATAATAAATCTTTAAAGAAAGAAATCTCAGCACTATTTACCAGAAAGAAACAGTCTTAGGAATATTTTCATACAAAGCAAATACAAAGTAGGGAATTTTCTGAACTAGCTGACTTCAATCATGTGAAATTGAATCTGGTTCATGAAGTTATTGAATTGCTTGGAGACCCATTTCTAGTGTGTGATTAATAAAATGATACTCACTTAGGATTTGCAAATATTAAATACCATGACTTAAAATAACACGCGCCTTAATTTTTCCTACAAATCATGGTGATGAGGAGGAAGCAACAATTCTTCCAGACAGCTCGAGCATTGTCAATGGCCACTCGCTGGGAACGGCCACTCGCTCGCTGGGAATGGCCACTCTCTGGGAATGGCCACACGCTGGGAATGACTACTCTCTGGGAACGGCCACACGCTGGGAATGGCCACATGCTGGGAATGGCCACTTGCTGGGAATGGCCACTCGCTGGGAATGGCCACACGCTGGGAATGCTACTTGCTGGGAATGGCCACTCTCTGGGAATGCTACTTGCTGGGAATGGCCACTCTCTGGGAATGCCACTCGCTGGGGTTGCCACTTGCTGGGAATGGCCACTCTCTGGGAATGGCCACTCACTGGGAATGGCCACTCGCTGGGAATGGTCACACGCTGGGAATGGCCACTCGCTGGGAATGGTCACACGCTGGGAATGGCCACTCGCTGGGAATGGTCACACGCTGGGAATGGTCACACGCTGGGAATGGCCACTTGCTGGGAATGGTCACTTGCTGGGAATGGCCACTCACTGGGAATGGCCACTCGCTGGGAATGGTCACACGCTGGGAATGGCCACTCGCTGGGAATGGTCACACGCTGGGAATGGCCACTCGCTGGGAATGGTCACACGCTGGGAATGGCCACTCGCTGGGAATGGTCACACGCTGGGAATGGCCACTCGCTGGGAATGGTCACACGCTGGGAATGGTCACACGCTGGGAATGGCCACTTGCTGGGAATGGCCACTTGCTGGGAATGGCCACTAGCTGGGAATGGCCTTTCTTGGGAATGACATTTTGGCTCCCACTTACCATGCTTCCTGGCAGTAGGAAGAACTTCACACATTTGATCAGGCTCACTTTGGACAACAGCCCCTGGGGTGGGTGTTAGTGAAGAAGGGGTGAAGACAGCGGGGGGGGGGGTGGTTGAGCTCCTCGGGGGTGGGGTGGTTGAGCTCCTCGACCAGGTTCAGGCTGCGGAGGGACTCACAGAATTTCCAGTTCACCAACCTGCTGCTCTCCCAGCCTGCCTTCCTGCACCTGCCATTCTGTGCCGAGCAAAGACTGACAGCTGGGAGTCATCAGCCCCTCAGAATGACGACGCCTGACACGCCACACTTGTGTGTGTGTGTGCAGAGGCTGGGGAGGGTGTCTCGAGCGTGCAGGTGTGAAGGGAGTGTCTGTGGGTGTGTTTGGAGGGTTGAGTGTGTGTGGAGTGCTTATGGGGCATTGTGTGTGTGTCTGCAGACATGTGAACCGAGTGTATCTGTGTAGATGGTGTACATGTAGAGGTGTATGGTGTGCGTGTACGGGGGTTCTGAGTATGTGTAAGGTGCATATTCGTGTGTCTGTTTAGGGTTCAGCGAGTGTGTGTGTGGGAGGGCTGTGTGTCCATAGGTGTGCACTGTGTGCTTTCACGGTGTGTACGATATGGCTGTAGGTATGTGTGTGGAGGGTTATGTGGATGTAAGTGGTGTGTATGTAGGGTGTGAGTGGAGGGAGTGTGTCTGTAGGCGTGTGGATGGTGTTGGCGTGACATGAGGGTCTCAGACGCACAGGTGGAGCTGCTGCCTTTTCCTGGGGGGTGAGCGTAGAGCAATGAGACGTCTCAAGTCCACCCGCGGGGCTCGCAGCCACCCGGAGCTCCACAGCCGTCCTCTTTCCCCGCCCCCCGTGTTTCTGGACCGCCCCAGGTTGGCGCCCAGCGGACGGAAAGCCGTGGGAGAGGCGGTCCCGGAGCGCCCGCGAAGGGGCGGGAGGCGGCCACAGGGGCGCTGGGGCGCGGCCAGGGGAGGCGCCCAGGAGGCGGCGCCGGCTGAAGAGGTCGCCTCAGCCTCGAGCCGCCGTCGGAGCTCTGGAGCGAGCGAGTCCGCTGCGCACAGCACCGCATCCACCGCGCCTCGGCCATGGGTGGCACCGCCTCCAGCCAGCTGGACGAGACCCGGAGCGCCTACATCCGAGGTACGCGGGTCTCCACCTGCGGCTCGGGCGTCCGGAGCGCGGGCGCGTCTCCTGGTGCCGGCGGGAGGACACCTGAGCTGTGCGCGCACCTGGAGCCTGGGGTGGGGAAGCCTTGGGAGGCCACTGGGCGGGAGGCAGGCGCAGGTGCAGGCGCAGGTGCAGGATTGCTGGGAGACGCGCTGTGGCACCTGGCGCGAGTTGAGCTGGGCTGCTTCTGCGGGGCTGTCCGTCCTTCTCGGTTTCCCTGGGGATTCCCGGGCGTGGAGCCGAGTTCCCCTTCGTGTCCGGGGAAAGGGGAGTGTGGGCCGCCGCTTCCCCGCGCCCTGGGCGCGTGGCCAGCAAAACGGTGCCGTCCCGTTCCCTCCTGGCAGGGGTGGGGCCAGGCGGCAGGAAGGAACTGGAAGGTTTTGTTACGAACGGGTGAAGGGAACGCGGGGCAGGAACTCGCCATGGTGAGGGTCTGGGGGAGCAGGCAGGCCGAGTCCCATCTGTGGGGGTATGCTGCCTGGCGGCCCCCAGACCTTTGTGTCCCCCACCTGTAACAAGCCGCCGTCTGTCTGACGACTTCACTCTGTGTTGTGGGATGTGTGTGTTTCCGGAGGTGGCAAACCCCGGTTTCAGGCTGATTCTTTGCAGCTTTGGCCAAGTGCTTCCTGGGGCCTGCTGCTGCACCCAGGACTCTTTTCTGGAGAGACGATTGTGCCTTCCGTGTCGTAGCCGATATTTGTTTTCACTCATTGCAGCAGCATTCGGAAGTGCCGGAGAAGCTGAATAAGTCGGGGCCCTTGGGGCGGGCCAGGTCCTGTGAGTGAGTCTGCAGAGTCCTGGACTGCAGCTGGGGACCACAGGATGTGTTCCAGCCGGCGTGGCCGGGCCACCAGCCTGCCAGGTCCCTCTGCTGCTGAGCGTGGGAGTGGAGGAAGCTGATCCCAGCCTGCCCGGGTCCTAAGCATTTAGCCGCCACTGGCGTGGGATGAGTGGACAGGGGGCTTGTGTGTGCATGTTTGTCCAAGGCTGAGCTAGGACACCTGGCTGTGTTTGAGTAAAGCGGTAGCTGAGGGTGTGGCATCTTGCTCAGCGCTGTCCTCTGGTTTGACGGGGAGGATGCTGGAAGGTGTGTGTGGTGGGCTGGTGCAGAGCACGGTGAAGTGCAGCCGGCGTGTAACTTCATGTCAGAGCTCTGGTCTTGCCAGAAGGAAGCCCCTTGGCAGACATGCCTGAGCTCATGGGGCTGTGGGACATGCTGAAGCCCCCTGTCCCCGAGCAAACCTGTCCGTGTGTGTCGCCGAGCTGTGCTCAAGGGCACAGACGTGTGAGGAGCTACGTCCCATCTAAGACGCTGGCTCTGTGATGGGTGTGGCACTCCTGTGTCCTCAGCATAGTGTCTGGAGGCCACTTCCCCGAGTCAGCGGCCAGCTGAGTCCCCAAGGACAGTGCCCCCCGCTGGCCAGCACTGACCCAGCTGGCAGGATGCTGGTAGCACACAGCGCCACTGGGCACTGAGGGCACGCTTCTCTCTTTCTGTTTCTGGTGATGCATTTGGTGTGCCTGGAATAGAACTGTCACTTTCAGAATGTGTTTGGGCCCCTGTTCGCTTTCCTTTGAAAAAGGACTGCTGAATTTTTGATGGGTCAAAGAGGAAAAAGCAGAGTTCTCCCTTGCCCTGTGAAGTCCAGCAGGGGAGGCATCAGGCCAGAGCTGGGCACCCAAGCCAGAGTGTGTGGTGCCCGGGTGCCAGTGGGCACTTGCTGACTTTTGCTATTGTGGAGTTGGTTGCGGGCACCCTGGAAAGGCCCAGTGGGCTTCCCCTGGAACACTCATTGGTGAGCTGATGCTGGCAAAATTAAAAAAATCAGTTTCACGTTCCAAGCAGCACGGGTTCCACTTTGGTTTGTTTCCTAAGGGTAGAGTGAGGTGGCTCTTCGTGAGGTCCATGCTGGGCCTGGCATCCGGGCGGGATGGTGGGGGGCAGGAGAGACCCGCTCGGTTGCTGGCTCCTCCACCAGTGGGGGGCTTGTCTTGGTGGAGGTTGGTCAGTCCAGAGAAGCAGGGAGCTGCTCTGACTCGCCTGGGTCATCCTAAGGCAGTTTCAGAGGCTGGAGGCTGGCTGACCGTGGCTGTGGCCCAGGACAGACAGTTAGAACATAAGGTCCATTAGATGCTGGTGGGTGCCTCCCGGTATCCTTCCCCACCCCAGGGGCCTCCAGATGCCCTTGATTTCTGGCCACGGATTAACTCAAGTCTTTCGGAGTGCTGTGGGCTGCCTGGCGTGGGGCTCGCTTGAGGCTGTTTCTCGGAGTGTTCCTTCCCTTTGGGACAGGCGACATTGGGGGGGGCGCCTCTCTGTTCTCTGGGCTCTGGTGACAGCAGGAGAGAGCTGTGGGGTCTCAGAGGAGAGCTGGAGCCTGACCTATGGGGAACAGCCCGCCTGTGCCACCCCAGGTGGCCTGGACCAAGGATGCCTGCACCTACTCTCCGAGTGGTTGGGATTGTTAGCTGTCACCCGCTGGCCCCATTGACTGCCCAGGAAGGGCATTTAACCCTTTGTAGCGTCTGGGTTTGAGTCCCGACTCAAAGGATGCCAGGAATGCACACCCTGGAGGCAGTGGCGGCTCCTGTGATTGGGTCCCTCCACCCTGGGACTCTGGGTTGCACCCTGGCTTCTGGCTTAGCTCCCAGTGTGGACATTTGGAGAACACAGCAGCGGACAGGACTCACTCTGCCTGCGTCCCCTTCTCTGTCTCACAAGTAATATAAGCCCTGTGATAAAGGCGTTCCCCAGCCTTCCTTGCAGCCACACAGGGCGATGTGGCTGAGTGTTGGCCAATGGAACGCAGGTAGCAGGGCTGTGTACCTTCTCCAGACAGCATGAGGTGGGCTGTGGCCCCCGCCCCGCTGGCTGGGTTGTGTGTGTGGCTGGAGCTGTGGCCCTGTTCATGGAGATGTCCATCAAAGCGGGACTTCAGGAAGA